>NC_139220.1:277836086-278436086 GCF_055691185.1 Crinia signifera
TTTTTTTTTATGTGGTGTCAGATTCAGGTGGTGGTATATGTCCTCCAGCAGCCCCCTCCCGCCCTGTGTGCCCCCGCGACATCCCAGTCCTCACCCCCGCCCCCTCCATCTCCCTCCTCCGTGATGAACAATAGAAGTTAGGCTGGCGCGGCAGGTGATGCTGGAACTTGTAGTCCCGCCTCCCATTCAGCGCTGCTGTTTCTTCCCGCCGGTATAACGTGTCCGGTGCTGCGCGGTGAGTGCTCGGTGCTACAGGGGGTTACACCGGCAGCTGTGTTACCCTCCACGGTGATCTGTCCCCTGGTCTGTTGCCCTCCCCGGTCCCTGTGTGTGCGGCGGTGACCCCTCCAGCACCGCTTCCCCTCCCGCCCGGCACTGGCTGGTTTTGAATCGGGGTTTTGGCGCCATCCTCCCGCCCGCTCCGCCCTCGCTATAGCGCTGTTGAACCTGACAGCGAGCGGGAAGAAGGTGCAGGGAAGCGGCGCCAGCAACCTGTGTGCAGCGGGAACAGGGAGATCAGGTCTCCGGGACACGGTAAGCGGTTCCCGGTGCTGCTGGCACACGTGTGACACGGTGCCCGTCAGCTGCGGGCTCCTCTGCATGACCCACCTGGTTTCTTAAGCCCTCGCTGTCATGCAATGACCTATCCCCCCCCCCCCCCAATGGGCATAATGGGACGTGTATTTCCACAGGGGGCGCTATCTCATTGCTTTGCATAATTATAGGGGAATTGAAGCCCCTTTCATTTCTGTGGACCCCTAATCTTAGCATCTACTCTGTGCTGCAATGGGGGGGGGGGGGGGGGGGGGGGGGGGATTAGACTGCCCAAGCTCCCAGTTGTGTTACTGGTGCCACAGCATGTGATGGGGGCTGTGCAGGGTGCTTATCACCCACCTGCCATCTTTGTGCCAACATGTATACTGAGCTGGACAGAGCAGCTAGAGGGTGCATGTATCATGTGTGCACCCCTCCCTCCTTTTGTTCTCTAACACCTGGTGCCATCAGAGTTTGGTGCTATGTTTTACATGTGGCTCGCTACCACTTCCATACATCTCTGCACATGCATCACTATACTAGGGATGGCTATCAAACTGCAAGCCGTGGATTTATGGCTAATACTTTTGCCAACAGTGGGGGAGAATAGATGAGTTTCCGCCATTCCGTACAACCCTTTGTATGTTAACAAGGTGTTCTGATGCAGAACATCTGTCATTTTCCTACACCGGCAAAGTCCTGCTCACAGTTGGGACATGGGCATGCTGGTTAATGAACAGGGATGACCCATTGATGGTCCTCTGCTATTTCACAATTAATGGCAAATACAACGATGGCCATACCTACACTGAATTGCAGAATGAGATTTTACAAGCTCTTGTGCGTGTGCCCACCAGGAGCAAATCTGGATCACTAAGCTGATGCAATACAAGCAGGGCAGAGAGTGCTGGAGAGGTGATTACTCTACCACTTCACCGCTTAATCTTTTTAGTACAGCTCCTTACTGACACCCATCATGGCTGTGCTAAGTAACTGCAGGATATCACTTTGCACCCAGAAACATGGTAACTGTCCTCTTACATTTTGATTTTCAACTGTGCATTCAGTGAGCCCTCTGTACCAGTATGGTGTGTGTGTGTGTAGCTGTGCTATATGCTCTGTGCTACATGCCGAAAACAAGCGATCCTCGCCGTTTAACCCCCACGTTGGCCGCTCACCCTATTCAATGTGACAGGGAAATCAGCCAGGATTCCCCCAAACAGCGAGGCATGCGGCTAATGCAGGGAGCCCGCTGCATTTTGCCGCAAACCTTACTGTCTTAGTGGCCGCACACGCCATTTCCCCCTCTCGTCAAAAACTTAGCGAGAGGGGAAACGGTGTATGCAGGGGGTCGGTTGAATACTGACCCTGCTCGCTGTGACAGCGAGCAGGCAGCCCTGTGAGCTTTCAAAGCTCACAGAAAGCATTGAATACACCCCTATGTTGGGGGTCTAGCTAACAGCTGAATAAGGTGGTTTTCAATCTGTCCCGGCCTGCAGTGTGTATATATAGTGGTAAAGCTTGTGGAGGGAAAAAATAAACTGCAAACACTTTTGTTCATTATGTCACAATGGTTGCCAAATAGACCATCTAGTATCTGTTTTCAGGTTGCTCTTCTAGTATGTATGGAAGATACTCCGAAAAGCTCGTCTGATGGTAACATTCATATGAGTGTGTTAGGCGTTCTGTGTTTTTCCATGGTGCTAGTTACTAAGTCAATCTATTACCCTAAGGCAAGTACGCACTAGTCCAGTTAAACGTAACATGTAACTGGAGGGGGTGCAGTCTCTTACCACATGCTTTCATATAAATGTTCTTAATTACTTGGCAACTGCTGGAATTCATATTCCTTTTTTTTTTTAATCTTTATGAGATTAAAAGATTTAAGATCAAATCCACTACACTTAATTTGGAAAAATGCGTCCACTTATGTTTCTATGTGCTTGCCTATAAGAAGCTTAATAAACGTATAGTACCAGTGTATGAGAACTCCATTCTAAGTGAAACCTTACCCTTGACTGACCAAGATGCAATGTAAAGGGAGCACATGACTTGCATGCAGCGCTCAAATACCAGACAGCTTTTTATTTTTTTAAGGCAAATTAAATGCTCCTAGACTTCTCTGCGAATTAAGCTGGCCATACACTTATGCTATTTGGCCACTTTTCACCCGGATCAGGCAGAGAAAGTGGCTGAAGAGTGGCCAAATCGCATGTGTTTGACATCCAATCCGACGTGCGAGTCGGAGATCGGACCTGCTGCAAGTCCGACCTGGGACCGGCTCACACAATAGGTAGGAGGCCTTCACCTACCCCCTGATGACACGCCACTGCCCTGCCACCTTTTGGACAGCAGCGTCCTGGCTAATTGCAAGGTCACTTGGGGGCTAGCGCCGCAAATGCCAGATTGCTCCCTGGACGGACCCAAATGCCTGGTGCTACCCAGCATTTGTGATCTGAAGTGGTTAGAGGGCCAAGTGGCAATGTTGGGATCTGCAAAATTGCAGAGAATGAAATGTCTCCTATGGGATTGAGCTAGGGTGTGCCCTTGTCACAATTTCTAATTTGTGTGCCCAGTTTCTCCAACTAAAGTGCAGTGTTAAGTGTTCCTTCTACGAACCAGGGTGGGCAGAGCGCCGCTGCACAGGTGGGTGGACGCTGGCATCACGAAAAGGGACAGGCCCGGCCCCTCCGAAGGCAATACATCGCCATCTACGGCCGTGGTGGGCTTCCCCGGTTACAGCAGTGGGGTCGGAGGCAGGCTCTTTTAGTGGAGCGCTGCAAGAGGGGCAATAGCGCATTTTGCCCTTTAAAAATTGGGCAGGGCGCAGCACCCCGCTAAAACAGTCTAGCGGGAAAATTAAGTGTAATCTTGCCAGGGGGGGTAAAGTTGTCCCTTCCATCTGCCTTATGGGGCCCACACACGCTGGTTTCAGGGCCAATGTTCTCACTGGAGAACACTGACCATGACCGATCACTCAGCTTACATCGCTGATGCAGCACTGTGTGCTTAGCGATCTTTCAAGAGCGATCTAGCATTGATTTAGTAGTGCTCATTGAAGCACCCGTCATGTTTGAAAACCCATGCAGTTCCTCTTCCCTGTCTGGGGTGTTGCTGTCTGCTGTAGTGCTTCTAATACAGACCTGTGCTAGAAACACCACAGCAGACAGCGACACCCCAGGCAGGGAACTGGAACTGCATGGGTTTTCAAAGATTCTGAGTGCTTGAATGAACACTAGTTTAGAATGCTTCAGCATCTCCCCATGTATAGGCCCGATAAGAATCCACTTAGAACTAGCCCTAAGGGAATTGGGTGGGTGATCGTTTGTTTAGGGGAACAGCCAAACGCTGCCCATGGATCTCTGCTTTCCTCCTGTATTTTATGATCTTGTGTAATTGTCGCCGAATGTTTTTCACTTGTTAAATAAGTTACTGAAAAGGAAAAACCACCATAAATCGGGTTGTTCTTTTCTTTGAATGATTAGCTCTTAATTGTTAGTTGTTATGTTTTATTAGTCTTTTACCTATTTTATAGCACTTGCACCATTTTGATTCAATCACCAATTAACCTTTTGGTCAATTCTGGTACTTGCCTATACTTGGTGGAGGATTGGGACTCGGCCAAATGAAGGGTCAACAAAAGGCAGTGTCTATGCCTAAGGAGCACATATAAATAGATCTCTTGGTTGTCTGGACACTGTCAGAGAGCGAGCTTCCCAGGGCACATCCAGCTGTCTGTTCCATCCATTAATGCATCTTTTTTCCTTTCTCTTACAGAATGAAGAGTCTGCCTGTGTCATTGTTTCTTCACCATGGAATTTTGTTCATATCTAACCTGCCAGAGCCAAAGGAACTCTAGAAAACAAATTTGCATACACAGCAAATAACAAAGACTTTAGTCCGAGACTCTCGGCCTATTCAGTTTACTGCATATTTAATTTTATAGTAATTTATTGAATTATTTTCTTACCTCATTGTTTGGTTTACATATTAAGTATTTAATTTTTTTATATACCAATTTCACATTAAGCCAAAAGTAAATATGGAATCAACAACAGTTTTCAGTGTGGTTACGAGCACCCTCGGTTTTGAGACTGGTGGTCCACTGACTACCTACCTCTGGATGCTTATTTTGGGTTTTGTTATAGCCTTTGTGCTGGCTTTCTCGGTTGGTGCCAATGATGTAGCAAACTCTTTTGGCACCGCTGTAGGCTCTGGCGTGGTTACCTTACGACAAGCTTGCATTCTGGCATCTATCTTCGAAACTGTGGGATCCGTTCTGCTGGGAGCCAAAGTGAGTGAAACCATTCGCAAAGGTCTGATCGATGTCAACATGTACAACACAACGCAGCAGCACCTTATGGCTGGGTCTATCAGTGCTATGTTTGGTGAGTAAGCCTTGGACTTGGAGGTCCTTATTTTCCAGTAGAGTGAGTAGTATAGGAATACTTAACATTGAAGAAGGTCCACGTGGTCCTTCTGTTCGGTTGCAAATGTCAGTCTAAGATAATTCATACTTTATCATTTTGTTCTGTGTCCAATTTCTTCCAGGTTCTGCTGTTTGGCAGCTGGCTGCTTCCTTCCTAAAGCTACCGATCTCTGGAACACATTGTATCGTTGGGGCCACTATTGGCTTCTCCTTGGTGGCAAAAGGACAGCAAGGAGTGAAGTGGTCTGAACTGCTGCGCATTGGTGAGTGTCCTAGAGGCAACACTCTTGGTGGTTTTTAGAAAGGAAAGTATTACAGAGTGTCTGGTAGGTCAGCAGCAAATAGGCTCTTCCTTTCTATTAGAGTTAACTGGCATTCTCTTAAGCCTGCCGAGTATATGCCAACTTTGTCTCAACTTCTCCAATGAAGTCCTTTTTCAAAAGATCCAAACTGTTTCGGTTTGATAACCCAGAGCATGCTTGGCCTGTTATCATTTTTTTTTGGGGGGGGGGGGGGGGGGGGGGTGTTATAAGGCTTAATTGTCGTATATGGGGGAGGCGCTATGGCTTGGATGTCACTTGAGCACAACACACAAGAATTACATTTGAAAACAAACTTTTATTGTGATTTACAACCGGTTGTAAGGCAGGAATCTTTATGGTGTAATTGACTTCAGTGGAAGCTAGTGTTTCACTGTTTTGGTCACAGGATTTGCATGGGAAATGTTTTATAGACTACACGGGACTACTGGAATTTATATAACAGGAGACCTGGAAAACATGCACTGTGTGGGGGTCCTGAGGACCGAGTTTGAGAACCTGTGGACTAGAGTGTATGAGCCTTTATTCTCTTTTCCTGACTTTCAGTTCCAAATGATCTTTGAAAAATACTTCTGAACTGAAGATCTATATTGCCTGCCTTTTCATTTCTGTATGTATAGAGACTTTAAGAAGTATCCATTAAGTACTCGAAAATCTAATGCAATAATGTAACTCTGTTTCATCTTTTAGTGTTGTCCTGGTTTATTTCTCCTCTTTTATCCGGAATCATGTCTGCACTTCTCTTCTTCCTTGTGCGAACGTTCATCCTTCACAAGGTAAGAGAACCTTACTACTACGGTCACCAAGACCCTGTCAGACCACCTGCACTGGCCCCAAAACCTTTTTATTTTAAAATTCTTCCAACTTTGTTGTATGGGAAGTGCTGGCAGTCTCCTCTGAGTGGCTAGTTTATCTCATTCAGAGACTGACAAGACTCTTCTAATCAAGTAACCGCTTTCAAATCTCTTTATTGCAGCCATGTGTAGACCTGGTTTTGGGATAGTAGAGTATCGTATTGGTCCTGCTGGCTATAGTTGCCTGACCTGTTGTAAGGAAATATAAAGCGGTGCTGTTTGAGGGTAGTCAGTCGGCTGCCTTTCTTGCTTTCCTCTAAGCAGCGGTTGTGGTGTGCACAAATTGCATACTTGCTTTACGACACAGTTGCCCAGCATCTGGTGAGGGACTTGTCCAGGTGCCCTGTCCTAGTTCTGATATGTGCTGCATTACATGGCATGTGTGGCTGCACTCTGTGGTTGGATGCTGCAATCTTATTAAAAAAAAAAAAAAAAGGGTGTTCAAACACTCCCTCCCAGTTGACATGTCAATCACTGCCAGCTCCTAGTGCAAGTTTACAGGTGGTCTGCAGATCACCCATACACGCTGTCAACGCAATAGGTCTATGAACGATGTTGTTCTAACATATCGCTGGTATAGACTGGCCAACGGACCAGTGCTATATTGGACATTCAATCGAACCCATATATATATCAGCCAGAATCGCAGGCAATGCGCCTGCCGACAAGAGCAGCCTCACTAAAGCAAGTAAATTAGACTTTCTGGGCTGGTTAAAAGTGTGGTAGATTGTGGAGAATGGCCATTTTCCAGTCCCTACAACAATTTGTTCTATAATGGCCTAAAACTGCTTTAGCAATACTTCGCTAGGTTATTGCTAACGATATTCATGAAAATGTTGTTATGGTGCATATTTTTTAAAGTAGCTTAAGGGTCCCTGTCTGGCTGTGCTCACCTCTAGGGGGTCGCCTCCAAGACGGCTGTAGTGTTTCCTATTTAAAAAAACAAACATGTAATATCTCATGTGATCTGTTTACAACTACCCGGTATGAAGTACTCTTGTCCCTGCACACAGAGCTGCAGATGTGCCGCCCTCAGTGCTTAGTACAGTGTATGTTCAGATAATCTTCATAACATCCCTGCTATCCTTATAAGTATTCCTGAGCATGCACAGTTCTCTATGACCATGAGTGGTCATAAATTGTAGTCTCACTCTGCAGCCATGCAGAACTGGAATACTGTAACTAAGCTGTAATACACCTGAATAAGTACCTAGCTGCATCTATTCCTGAGCTTTTGTGAGGAGACTCCTGCCACAATCTGCAGTGTAGTACAGGCTTTGTGCTGAATGCTGGAGTGCCTTGTATATTGACATCCTTCTATACTGCACAATGTATAGATATAGACCCTTATGGGTCTATGCAGTAAGCCATGGAGTGATACAGTGCCAGACAATCTGCTCCTACCTGCCGTGCTGTGTGGAATAAAAGGAACAGGTACTTTATCTCTCTAAGGTTTAGTACATAGACTCCTTTTAGTTGTATAGACTAAGCTCATTGTGGTCTTCCTGTGTAAGCTATTTGATAATTGTAATCTCCTGCACAATTATACCCTTTCACACCACAAAATTCAGGGACTTACACTGGGTCCAGACTACGGGGATCTGGGTGGTGGGGCAGGAAGCACTGCTGAATTTGAAAACATTTTAAAGACTGTCCAGACACTGATTGGCTGAGAGCATCCAGCCAGTCTTTTCAATATGTTTCCAAATTCAGCAGCGCTTCCTGCCCAGCAAATAGCACTACAAGCGCCTAGCCGCCGCTGCCCAAGTTCCTTTCACACCAGCCAGTAACCTGGGCTGGTCACGGGAGCAACCCTGCTAGTTAGCAGGTTTGCTCCCGCGACCAGCCCAGATTACTGGCTGGTGTGAAATCCCAGCAAATTTTCCCTAGAATTTGTTCCGGCAACCAACCTGGGAATTTTTTGGCTGGTGTGAAAGGGGTATTGCTGACATTTGTGATCTGCCCTTGGTTAGATTGGCTAAAGAATAAGAAGAGCCACCTTAGTCCATGTTGTAATATGTTCCTTCCATTTCAGGCTGACCCTGTTCCCAACGGACTGCGCGCCCTGCCTGTCTTCTACGCTTGTACGATCGGCATCAACCTGTTCTCCATTATGTACACCGGCGCACCCCGTGAGTACCCTTTATTAAGCTCTTGGACTTTTGCCGCTGGCTTGTACACGTGAGCCCACCATTAAACCCCAAATTTACTACTTTTACTTTGCAGGAATGAAAACTTCTAGAAGTCTGCTGGCCTGTGCCCATTACAGAAGGCTGCAGGCTAGTGTACGCTGACAGTTCTAACCTAAATAGTTACCCACCCGGCTAAATCACTACAGCCATTTCCTCCCAACTCCTTTAGCATTGTAATCCCTCTCACTACCTTCCCTTCAGCAATGGCGGTGGCTGTGAAGATCCTACAGAAGAGCTTCTTATATTTCATCCCTCTTACATTTACTCCTAAGCCAGAACCATATGCATATGGTTCATATGCAGTTTTTCAGGGTTAGTTTATGGAGTAGATAAGTTGAGCAGTTTCCTAAAAAAAAATTTTTTTTTTTTTTTAAACCAAGAGAACCCATAATTTTTTTTTTTTTTTTTTAATGAAGAAAAATAGACTCCAGAGATCCCCCTTTTCATAGGTGATTTTCTATTAATTTTTTTTTCCTCCAAGAGGACTCCTGCACCATGTTCTAGCAATATCCTGCGCTCTATAGCAGAATGCAGCATTGGTTGTAAATACTGTCCCACTGGCATTTGAGGGTTTTAAATTATACAGTACACAAATTCTGGCATAGAACATTTACATGGATTTTATAGTCTCTTATCCCTATCTTAAAATTGCACAAAACAATACAAATTTTGAAGGGGTCAAAATCTAGTCACATTGCTTAGCAAGTGACTAAATCGCTGTTGTGTGTACAGAATGAGCCATGGTGCTCTACATCATCCGGAACCATTACCCTGCTTTTTTAATTTAAGTAATATCACTTGGCACACAGTGCTGTGTGTGTATGGGCATTCTAGACACTGGGAAATCTCCTACCCTAAATAACTTGGCAAAAACGGTTAGTGCACATGTCAATGTGGGGGGGGGGGGGGTTATTTATAGACTCTAAAGCAATTAAGAAATGTGTCGTCCTGCTTCTACCTGATGTAGAACTAGATCCCCCTTTGAAAATGGGGCAAGGTCATAGCAGGAGTCTGCTGATTAGTCTTATATGACACTTGTATATTTTGTGTGTGGCGGAGTTTGTATATGAGACAGAACTTGGGGGGGTTGCATCTGCTGCATTGTGTACAGATTCAGTAACTCATTCAGGGGCAAATTTATTAAGCTTGGTGAAGTGATAAAGTGTCTGGTTTTTATCACCGTCCAATCAGCTCTTACCTATGCAGTTACAGGCTTGGTTTGTAAAATGACAGGTTTGGAGCTGATTGGCCGGTGATAAAAAAAACAGACACTCTATCACTTCACCGAGATTAATAAATCTACCCCTCACTTACAAAAGTTGTATGTACCGTTACTCAGCGCAGTCTGTGTCCTGTCACATTTGCAAATAGACCTCCGATACTAGAAGATTCTCATGCAACCTGGCGTGCCAACAGGGACAGCTCAGTGGAAATGTGGCACAGCTATATGGTGATGTGTGAATCCTGGCAACTAATGGTTTTGATTGGCAATTGAGAATATAATATCATAGTCTGGTGCTGCCAGTCTGTAGTTAGGCCATCACCTGCTCAACCAGCCTGACAGCGTGATCAGTTGATCCTAGTGCCTTGATGGCTACCCTTGACACTCCAGTTGTTTTGAGCTACACATCTTAGCATGCCCTGCATCAGATTTAGCATGGCCGAATAGCAAAACTGAAGCAGAGCATGCTGGGATGTGTAGTTCAACAACATCTGGAGTATCAAGGTCCTAGTGGATGGAAGCATTCACAGAAGTGCACAAGCTACTCTCTATTGTCTGCAATAACCCAATCCAGGTCTGTGCTCTAGGTGTGGCATCGTAGGGATGCCAATCCCAGGCCATCTTTTTTAAAATTTTCGGATCCTGGTATTGACTCAATGACCGGCAGCAGAATCCTCTACCCCAGGCATTCCCAACCACGGTCCTCAAGGCACACCACCAGTGCAGGTTTTAGTGATAGCCAGGCTTCAGCACAGATGGTTTTATCAGACTCAGGCACTAATTAAGTCACCTGTGTTCAAGCCTGGATATCATTAAAACCTGCACTGTTAGTGTGCCTTGAGGACAATGGTTGGGAATACCTGTTCTACCCTATTTCATTTGTCTCCCTCCCATCCCCTCAGTCCTCTCTCCCTCTTCCCCGTACCAGCCTGTTCTAGTTTCTGCCAGTGGGCAGGCCGTCATCCAGTTGACTCGTGCTGCGCACAGCTGAGGGGCAGCGTCTAAGCCGTCTGCCTCGTGCTGTGTCCGGCTTTTCATTATCCAAATGCACATGTGTGCAGCAATCCTGGGTTTGAAATCCTGATTTATTTTAGGCCAAGATCCCGCCGATCCCGGGATTGGCCACCCTTGTGGCATGGGTTAAAGGGAGAATGCTATAAGTATATAAGAAATCCATCAGTAGCTCCACTGTGCCCCAAACTGCAGAAGTTCCATTCAAGAGTACGGTTTTCTTCTAGTTGGTTAGGTAGGGGTTATTGTTCAGGAGATGAATGTATTGGCACAGTTATGATTGTCTTACATCACAATACACATGCTCCAACTGGTGGCTTCCTGTGCTCCTCTGATTGTACTTGGCCTGTCGGCAGGTGGTCAGTCCCTTTTTTTATATCTTCGTTCTCATCTAAGATTTATCTGTCCAAACTGGCTGGCTGATTGGAATGAAAATTTGGTAATGAATGGGGACAAATTCCAACCATTTGCTCTCAAAAGCTGGACAATGGGCAGTCCTTTGCATACATTGGTAAAATAAAAAATTTCATTTGTTTGATCATTTTTGTCTCTTTCCATGTTCTGGTGCAAATGGTCAAATGTCATTTGCTCCCACAAATTACCAGATTTTCATTCCAACCAGTCAGAATGATAAAATCTTATAGTACGTATCCAGCTTTATGGCCTGATTCAGACCTGATCACTGCTGTGTGAATTTGCAGAATACTTCAATCGGTTAGCTGCAGCCCAGTCAAAGTGACATCCCTGCCCGTTTATGTCTGCCAATGAACCGCTTAACTGCAAATCCATTGACCACTCGCCATCAAATTATTTTCCCAGTCTGTTGCAAGTGTGCGTAACTAACACTTCTATAACTGTGACAGGCTGATTTTAGAGGCTGGAGCTGGTGAAACCACCTGGGCATGCCTGCGGTTTTGCCGACACTCCAGAAATCGTCCGGTTACCATCCCAAAACACTATGTTCCTGTTCATCAAGTTGCAAGGCGATTTGTGTAATCGATGATCTATGTGGCCGTTCTCTTTACACAGGCGCAGTCCTTTGCTTATCGATCGGCTTGCAAATTTGCACAACAGTAATCTGGTCTGAATAAACCCCTTTAAACCTTTTGCTTGTATGTATTACCTGCCTTGCTGCAGCAGTGCGGTGTGCAAGACTGCATCAGTCAGGGTTTGCTAATTGTAATTGATTTAACCTTGTGAATTAGTTCTCCTTTATCTGCACATTTTCATAATGCATATTGATGTAATTAATTTCTATGATTTATGCTAAGAATGTAAATGCCTATGGATCATCCATTTGTCTGCCACACCTGTAACCCAGTTTGGCCATGCTGAGTCACAAGCTTGCCTGCCAGAGCACCTGCTATTCCTAGGACTTTGCTGACTGTATAATACCTTCATTTACTGCCTAAGGGAGAACTGCTGAATGGAGAAGCCCGTGGGGTATGGGTGTCTAGCCCCATACACATGGGGCGAGTGAGCCTCCATGCTTAGCGATGTGTGCTGACTGATCTGCCATGGCCAGTGTTCTCAGACCGTACTGGCGGTGACTAGATCTATTCTGCATGCAGTATAAATCTAGTCAGACGATGGCACCGCGCATCTCCGGGGGTATACACACGGAGCGTTCTATGCTTCATTTCTAAGCGATCTAGTCAGAGCACTTACAAAGAGCCCTCATATCGCCCTGCGTGTGTGCCTCATTTACTTAACCTAGCTCAACTCTTTAAAACAAGGCCCTCTAACAAACTATACAGTGCTGTGGTGTAACCTTGTCACTGCTCCACAGGGAAAATCTCCCCCAGTAAGCCATGGCTTTGCCAAGGGGCAACTTTTTCCCTTCACCGTTTATTTGCTGTTAAATATAAGGCCCAGTAGGAGCAGAATGCCACAGCCTTTAGTACAGATGGATCCGGCTAAGCATGGTGCATTCTGGTGTACAGAACTCAAATCTTTCATTTAATTTTGCTCAGTGATGATGATACCCAAATCACTCTGGAGGTGCTGCGTTCTAGCTGAGACCAATGAGTTCTGGCACTCACCGGTCACTAGACAGTCACTTATTTTGGACTAGTTCTAACTCCGTTTAGATAACCTTTGTTTTTAAAGGGAAGTCTTCTAGTGTTTAGGGAGACAAGTAGTATAATATTGCTGATGTGTATGGTAGCAATTGTAACAATTCAAATCTGACAATGCCTACACAGTAATGAATTTCAATATTACCATCTTGTCTGGACTTCCTACCACTGATAAGTGATCAAGTCTATTGTAGGAATGTCACTTGTACCCCTCCGGTTACACACACACACACCGAGAACCTGTATCTTACTAGCGCTGTCCAGGCCTGCAAGCTGACCCTGGTGGAGTCATGTTTCCGGAGCTGCAGAACTGGGAAGGTAGTCTACAAGAGTCGGCTTTCATGTATGTTTATTCATTCTTCTAGTGCTTGGCTTTGACAAGATTCCCCTGTGGGGCGTCATCCTTATCTCTGTGGGGTGCGCTGTGATCTGCGCCTTGGTGGTCTGGTTCTTCATTTGTCCCAGAATGAGGAGAAAGATAGAACGTAAGTTTCCCTTTGTCTTGGTGTAAGTGGTGACTGTGGTAATGGGGCCTGTAAGGCAGCCTCTCATCTCATGATCCTGCTCCACAGGTGAAAGGAAGTCCAGCCCTTCCGAGTCTCCCCTGATGGATAAGAACAAAGACCGCTGTAACATACTGAAGCCGGATCCAGACGCAAAGTTATCCATTGACGGGGGTGTTGCTGCTGAGACCAAGGTGCCAATTATGGACATGGTGGCTGTGCCGATACCGTCACGTGCAGTAGAGGAGCGGACTGTGACCTTCAAGATGGGTGATGGTGATGATGTTCCCGAGAGGGAGAAATGTCAGAGCATGGAGACCAACATTGACCAACCAGGGAATGGTAAGTAAATGCTTGCCCTGCTTCCTATTAACAATCTTCTACAGGGTAACAAGTGTTCTAGAAAGCCCTCCTGTTCATTGGAGCGTCTCATTCTATTGGACACTACTGAGGTTTTATTGTTTGACTAGCAACAATGACGGAAGGCCTGTCTTCCATTGTGTGCATGTTTTTATATAGACAATCTTTGTTTACAGCAACAATGGAGAAATGATTCAAAGACCATTTAATTAATGGCTACTATGCCAGTGATGGCAAATGTGAGGAAGGGGAGGTAGCAAAGTTTTAAATGTTTGTCTATAAAACCCTCTACCACAGGACTAACCCATCTGGAGATTATTTTAAATCCTGCATCTTGGAAACCTTCAATATGGTCGGACACATTATGCCAGTGTCTGTCTTCCAATGAATGTTCGTGTATTATTGTACTGCTAGAAACATCCACCCTCTGTAGCCCTACACGTAACCTCAATGAGCCATGTGGTGCGAGACTCCTTGGCGCAAGTGAGCTGCGGTGTAACATAGCAGCTTTCTTTTTTTAAATGGGCACCTTAATTGCAGCACAAGGAAACACTCCTCAGTCTGTACTGGGTATGGGCTGACTTGTTATACAATGTCCAGAGACACAAATGACTAAGTGCACCGCGTCCCCTTGCGTAGCTCTCTTCGCTCACCATGCCTCGGACACTGTGCTCTTTACACTATTCTCCCTCCACATCCACTGCGATGGTAAAGGATTTTTTAAAAAGAAATCGTGAGGAGGGCGTGGCCTGGATGCACACAGGACAGGACGCTCAATCAGGAGCTCCTGCCTGCGGCCTCAAATTAACAACTATTTGGGGGTTCCCACTGCTCCCGATCCCTCCACCCGACTACCTGAGGACCTCTGGAGGGGGGGGGCGGCAATTACAGACCCGGGATCGCACCCGGCGGTGATTCGGCACCCGCGGCCTAGTCCGCGGCGGAAGCCGGGGCCTCAATTTGCGGTCGTGGCCGCCGCGTGAGCTCCAGTGACGCGCGGCGGCTCCAGAAAAGCCAGAAGCAGCCCAAAAGCCGCCTCAGAGTCTCCCCGAGGAGCGGAGCATAAGTGGGGGACCATCTGTGACCAACTAAAAGCTCACGGAGGTGAAGGTAAAGGCGTGGATCTGGCGAGATCTTTAAGGGGTCTGGGAGCAGTGACAGGCACTGGGGCCTGGTCTGGGTCAGGGACAGAGGCCTGGATTGCGTGGAGAAAGGGACACACAGGTTCCAGGCACAGACGCTGCGCCCAAACCTCCTCCCAGCTGAGGAGGTTCAGAAGAGAGGAGAAGACTTAAACTGCCACAGACAACAGGAGAGTAGTGGGGTGGCCTACTGACTGTAAGCTGGCATTCAGTGAGACAAGCTCCACATTGCTGTAAAACCTGTGGCATGTGAACTATTAGAACTGAGTCTGCCAACAGCTTTATACAAGTCTCCCTGGGCACCTTTGTCATTAGCTATCCGTGCAGTGCATTTTAAGCACTTAATTGGCCTTCGTCCAATAATATCAGTCTAATACATTACTCCATAGTGTTACTTCGCAAGGAGTTTACTCTGTGAGATTAACCTGCAAGTGGCCTGTGTGCGCAGCTTACCGCTGCAGGTCGGGGGAGCGGTGACACACAGGAATACGAGCGATACGACAGAATAATACTAATACAGCAGCTTTACTTTATTCTACCACCATGGATAAATTTGTAGCAAAACCACAAAGAACACAGAAAGGTGGACAGCAGAGCAAAAGCCGGGGGAAAACTGCTGCAACTCACTCCCCCACCTCTCCGCTGTCGGGGCTTGAGGGAGATTCTGATGCACCATCATCTCCTGGGCCACAGATTACATCCACACAAGAATTCACGGCCATATTAGCATCATTATTGGATCAAAAGCTGGCTCCTATACAGCAATCGATTGACTCAACCCTTGCTCAGCTGACGCAACATGCACAGAGGCTATCGGAGGCTGAACAGAGAATTTCGGATCTAGAAGATGAACTGGCAGCCTCTAAGACGCTGGTGGCCACACAGGAGAAATTGGTGGCCACTTTCCACGATAAGCTTGAGGACCTGGAAAACAGGAATAGACGGAACAATATACGCATCATAGGGCTACCCGAATCCGTAAAATCCTCAGAGCTTATGCCGTTGGTGTCGAGTTGGCTTCCAAGAGAGCTGGGATGTGTACCCCAGGATGGATCATTGGTGGTTGAAAGAGTTCACCGAATAGGTCCGGAAAGACAGAATTCCCGCGACAGACCTAGGCCGGTGATCTTAAGAATTCTTAACTATGCAGACAAGGTCCGTTTAATGGATTCATACAGAAAGCACAAAGATCTGAAATACCAAGGCAGTAAGCTTCTGCTATTCCAAGATTTCTCTTTCCTCGTGGCTGCTCAACGGAGAGAATTCGCACCAGCATGTAAATTGTTATTTGAAATGGGACAGAAATTCGCTTTACTCTACCCAGCCAAGTTGAGAGTGGTTCATGAGGGGAGACCATACATCTTGGACACCCCACAAGCGGCAAAAAACTTCATCGACTCCTTAAAAGATGGCCCTGCATCGCACATGTCTGACGCAGATTGACTGTCCGGAGCTGAGGACAATCTTTTCACTCATATCCTTTGATGGTAAATATGTTGGGGCTCCTTTACTCTATTGAACTTGGGGCTCGATACCTCTCGCTTATCTATTACGTTATATTCCAATTATTCTCAATGACTCGGGGAATGCTGAGCTTAGATGTCACTGTTGTGGCGTATTTTCCAGATGGGCAGAACTCGGGGCCATTTCTACCAGAAAATGTGTTGGTGGACTTTACATTACAGATGATTGTTAATGCTTTGCCACAATGTTTTGGTGTTACACTATTTTTTCTTGCAGATATCCTTCATTTGAGATTGATGTGTTATTCAGTTACGTTGCAGCCCTCTTGGCTGGATTATTGGTTCTTGAAACTAATCAAAATAGTATGGTTAATATTTACTATTGATATTTATGCAAATGACTCTATGTTCTCGGGTACAGGCTATTATAGTGTTTTATATTCAAGGTACCTCAACTCGCTCGCTGGGACGGGAAGGGGACCGACCCAAAGTTATAAATTCATTATTATGTGGTTTAGGACAGGTATTGGATAGAAATGGCCACTGAGGCCAATATTGTCACCAGAATACAGTCCTCTTTGAAATTTATTTCATGGAATGTAGAGGGGCTGAACACTCCGATTAAGAGGAGGAAGATTTTGGCTCATTTGAAACGCTTTAAGCCAGACATTGCATTTATACAGGAGACACATTGGAACAGAAGCGACAACAATGTTCTGAGGGATAGGTGGGTCCGGGAATTTAGGGCAGCATCCTTCACCTCCAAAAGGCGGGGGGTGTTGATCTTATTTCGCAAACAGCTCCCCTATGACATTCATGATGTATGGTCAGATCCAGAGGGACACTTTATTTTTATTAAAGTTAAGCTATTTGGCTCAGTTTATACATTGGCAGCAGTGTATGCGCCAACAAGCCAGCATAAAGTGTTTTTCACAGATATCTATTCTAAATTATTGACATGGGCTGAAGGAGAGATTATAGTGGGCGGTGACTTCAATTGTGTGCAATCGGCTGGACTGGACAGATCCACGGGGAGAGGGGGAGGAGGTGAGAGAAGGGAGACCTCGCCAATAACTCTTTTAACCGAGGGATTGGGTCTTTGTGATCCGTGGCGATGTCGTAATCCGGTGTCCAGAGAGTATACCTTTTATTCTCACCCCCACCATTCCTCCTCTAGGATTGATTATTGGTTATTATCAAATTCCCTATATCATAGAGTTTTAGACTCGGTGATAAACCTGATCATTTTATCTGATCATGCCCCAATTTGGTTTACGCTATCTCTTAAAGACCCCATCCTTACTTCTTACAATTGGAGGTTCCCCTCTTATTTGAGTAATTCCACTGATTTTAAACTACATTTAAAACATGTGATTCAATCGTACATGCAAGATAATGTAGAACATGAGCAAGATATTAACTTATTTTGGGCAGCCTCTAAGCCAGTGATTAGAGGCCAGATTATGGAATATGTGGCTAGGAAGCGTAAGAAACTGGCTAGTGCTATAGCGGATTGCAGCTCACGGTTAACGGAAGCCTATGATGCTCTACTCCAAATAGACAATACTGAAACACATGCCGCCTATAAAGCAGCCAAACAGGCGTATGATGCCCTATGCACTGAGAGAGCTCAATTCACACATAATATTCAACGGAATAGATATTACAGAGGCTCCAATAAGACAGGGAAACTGTTGGCCAGCTTAGTTCGTGCTCACACTGCCTCCTCTCGGGTTCTCCAAATTGAAACATCCTCGGGGCTGATAGAGGAGGATCCACTAAAAATCACACAGACGTTTCAGAAATACTATGATCAATTATACGCTTCTCAAATGGACAATCCAGAGGCAGGTATGGATTTTCTGAGGTTAGCTGAGCTACCGGTGCTAACCCCTGAAGAAAGGGAAGCACTTACGTCCCCAGTTACTGATTTAGAATTAACTTCCATCATTAAATCATTACAGAAAGGTAGATCACCAGGCCCAGATGGGTTTAGTGCGGAATATTATCAGATAGCAAAGGAACAACTACTCACTCCCCTTGTATCTTTATTCAATTCCTTACTATCGGGCAACGCTTCTCCCGAGGGATTTACTGAGGCTAGAATCGTGGTCTTTCTTAAATCTGGGAAAGACCCCAAGAAGGTTCAGTCATACAGACCCATCTCCTTGTTAAATCAGGATCTAAAGCTCTTTACTAAACTAATAGCGCAAAGACTTCAGGACATTTTGCCCAGGATACTACATCCTGCTCAAAATGGCTTTGTACGGGGGCGTACATCTGTCCATAATGTCCGCATGATGACCGCTGCCTTGTATAAATTTCAACAACAAGCTAACAAGAAGGCCATCATAGTTAGCTGTGATGCGGACAAGGCATTCGACAGAGTTTCCTGGTCGCATGTTCTAAGAGTACTTCAGACACAACAATTTGGTGAGGGTTTCATTAATATTTTTAATATGCTTTATTCGTGCCCCACTGCACAAGTAACAGTAAATGGGATAAACTCCTCTTACTTTTCACTATATCGAGGGACCCGACAGGGATGCCCACTCTCGCCACTACTTTTTAATTTAGCCCTTGACCCTTTGATTAGAGTATTTCTAAAAGAAGAAACATGGAAGGGAGTCTCATTAGAACGCTCAGAAATAAAGGTCTCGGCCTTCGCCGATGATCTATTATTATATGTTAGTAATCCTAAACAAGCCGTACCAAAAATACAGCAAATCCTAACGGATTTCCATGAAATATCAGGATTTCTAGTTAATTTTGATAAAACAGAAGCGCTGGCATTACACCCTGAAGCCACTCAGGGGTGGATACCACCATTCCCATTTCGATGGGCACAAAACTATTTAACTTATCTTGGTTTACGTTTCCCAAGACAAATATCTGATCTATACTTAGTTAATTATTCCCACTTCATAGCTCAAATGAAGAAAGACTTCGATAGATGGCAGAACCTCCCATTATCATATCTGGGGAGATGTCAACTGTTTAAGATGGTTTCCTTTCCCCGTCTTCTCTATCCAATTCAGATGTTACCGTTTTTAATACACAAAAAAGAGATTATGTTAATTAATAAGGCAATTACAAACTTTATATGGGCCGGGAAACGCCCGCGTATTGCTCTGTTTAAGCTTTAACAACCTATGTCTTTGGGAGGTATTAATTTACCAAATATCCAAGACTATGCTATAGCTTCAAACTTGCGTTATATTCTGGACTGGGTGGGGGGGACGAGCCACTATGTTAATCTAATACTAGACAGAGCTTCTCTGTCCAATATGTCACTGGTGACACTCATGCATCTACCACTATTAACTGTGGGGCAAGAGGTGCGATCTAATCCCCTACTCTTTACCCCTTATTTGGCCTGGCGCATGATACGCCGACGCTTCAGTTTACCCACTAATCAATCCTTGTTTTTACCGTTAATTGATAATAAGGATTTTCAGGAGGGAAACCCAGACTATGTATTCGGGGAATGGTATGCGGGGGGCTTAAAGTATGTTTACCAATTCTTAGATATAGAACACTCCAGTGTGCTCACACTGTCAAGCCTAAGGGAAAAATTCCCAAATATTACCTTCCCACTCTTTGCATATTTTCAGGCCCGAAGCTATATATCTAAGCTACTTAACACCCTACCCAAAGCTGAGTCAGCCAACACACTAAATAATTTAATGATTACAAGCGGGGGCAGATCAACATCCACCTCCTTGCTCTATGATATAACACGGAGAAAACTAGACCTGTCCAAGCATACTACTGGATTAGCTAAATGGCAAGATACTGCTCCTGAGCTGAGCACTTTAGACATAGTTAAATTGACAGTACAACTCAATAAACAATTAGTTTCAGCGTCTTATGCAGAAATGCAATATAAGATACTACATAGGGCCTATTATACCCCCAAACTGAGACACCTTACGGGATTAGCTGACAATTCTAATTGTTTCAAATGCTCCTTACCGGGGGCTGAGATAGCTCACTGCTTATGGTATTGTACTACTGTTCAGCTTTTTTGGCACGAGATTCAGACTTACATCACCAATACTCTAAATATAACCTTTAAAATAAACATGTCCTGGGCTTTATGGAATTATTACCCAGTGTCTCTCACGCCTAAACTGACGCAAGGAACACGTCTCCTCCTGGCGAGGGTTGCAGCGGCGGCTAAGAAAACCATATTGTCACAATGGATAAAATCTGATTATATATCCCTAACCCTCTTTCTACCCAGGATGTCATTTATGTATCAAATGGACTGGGTAGAATGTATGCTAGATGTTGAGACGAGAGCCTTGAAATTTTTCGATGTTTGGCTGCCTTATGTTCATACTTTACCTGTTATTGACCAAAATAATCTCAGACAGGCTGTGAGACTATCTACATGGTATAACATGGCGGTCTTGGAAAAGGGAGCCCCGCCTTTCTGATAGGTATTAATGGCCAATATGTTAATGTTGCTCTCTTAACTAAGGATTCACCTATATTCTTTATGGACTGTATCTCTTCTTCTTTTTTTTGTCCGTGAGGAACCGATGGCTCGATGTTCATGTTAATATATACCTGTTACTGCCTGTACCTGTACTGTGACATAATCAGAATCAGACTCGTTATACTTTGTCATTCTGCTGTATCACTTTCTTTTTATTCTCTCAATAAAAATATTATTTAAAAAAAAAAAAAAAAAAAAGAAATCGTGAAACTGAAATGACTGTCAACCATACGACCGACTCCCTTCTGTACTACAGGAGCTAGGCTGTGATGTCAGCCGCACTGGAATTAGTTTGAAAGGCTTGCATAGTTGCAGATTGAAGAACAGAACTTACCAGGACAAACACTGCAGCTGCAAGTGTGGCTTATCAAACAAATCTGGTCTGAGGCTTTTGGGGTTTTATGCGCATTGTTAAGACTTTCAGTGAAAAAGCTGCATTTGGGATTGAAAAATGCTCAATCCCAGAATTGGCCTCCCTAATTTAAAAACAAAAATCCTCCCACACGTGACCATGCATTTCCTAGTCTACCACCGCATCCCCTTAATTAAAAAAAAAAGTGATATAAACCCCCCCACCCCACCGTTTTCTTTCCTTATTTTAAATCCTCATTTTCAATAAAATGCCAGGTTTATCCGCCCATTTACTTATTCCAAAGCTTACATGATTGCCATATGCTTTAGGTCATGTACAATGTCACACATCTACCTTTCACCTCTTCAGTCACCTGACGGGTCTTGTTTACCTTCTACCAGTGCTAGCGCCACGTGAGATCGCTTGCAATCAGAAAAGCTAGGGACAATATAACCTGCATGTTCTGCAAATATAAATGTTTAATTAGCCTGTTGTGTTACCAGTGACACAATTATTTGTTCTAATGAAACTAGTTACAAGCATTGTGGCCCTCTACTGCCACCAGCAGGCTAGGTGGTTTTCAGGCATTTTTGTACGGGTGTGGATTGTATGGTCGACAGGTGGGAAGGTCGACATAGCGTTAGGTCAGGAGGTCGACATGATTATTTTTTTACCCAAATGTCGACATGGACACAGTTGGAAGTCAACTGCAGCCCCTCGCAATGCTTCGGGCACGGTGCCTCACTGCGCTCAGCACACTATTTATTTTATTCTCCCACCACGCCATAGTGGATGGTAGGGCATGAAATATCGCCTGTCGGCTCAAACAAAAAAAAAACTGTCGACCTAAGTGTGGTCGACAATACGACCATATCCCTTTTGTACATGGGTCATTTCAAAGGAAATAAAATGACAAGTGTAGAAAGATGAATTATTTTGTATGTTCATTTTACGTTTCCTTTCTTCAGGAGCGGTACAGCTGCCAAATGGGAACCACGTTCAGTTCAACCAGGCTGTTAGCAACCAAATGAATTCCAGTGGGCAGTACCAGTATCACACCGTGCATAAGGATTCCGGTCTCTACAAGGAGCTACTGCATAAACTGCACTTAGCCAAAGTGGGAGACTGCATGGGAGACTCTGGCGAGAAGCCGCTGCGCCGCAACAACAGCTACACCTCCTACACAATGGCAATCTGCGGAATGCCTCTGGATTCTTTCCGAAACCGGGAGGCAGAGACCCATCCAGAAGAAGCAGAGAAGCTCACCTGGCATGCACCAGATGGGAAGAAGAGGGGCCGAATGGACAGCTACACCAGTTACTGCAATGCGGTGGCAGACACGCAGAGTAACATTTGTGCAGAAGAACAGGAAGAAGGCGGCACAGAGGAAGAGGCGGCAGACCAGAAAAGCAGTAATTCCTCACTGGAAGAGTGGCATGACCAAGATAAGCCTGAGGTGTCTTCACTCTTCCAGTTCTTACAGATCCTCACTGCCTGCTTTGGCTCCTTTGCTCATGGTGGAAATGATGTAAGGTAAGGTCATGGGGTCAACACCTCTAACTATCTAGCCAGGGAGCCAGTGATTACTAGAAGGCCTTTAGTTACACTGTTCTGTTGACTTCCTAGTATGTATCAAGGAATGGTTAAATACAAGCTTCAGTGTGTAAGACGTCATCTTGGGTGTATTTTACTACAACTTCTCAGTCCTGTCTTCGGGATTTTGGGCCTGATTCAGACCCAATTGTCAGATTTTTCGGACAACTTCACATCCGAGACAACTTAAACTGTGATTGCAGTTTAAGTTCTGGCAGGGAAGGCGTTGTGGGGATGGGACACAGTGCTTTTTGGTGGCAGCCCAGAAACTGCAGGCTTGTCTATCTTCACAGCCAATGTGACTGGAAACATGGCCGGCCTGGTACGTGGCTTCACAGCTAGGCTGCGCAGCCAGGGATCTGCCAGTCATGTGTGAGCGCTTCCATATGTAGCGAAGATTTTTGCAGGCACATCACTGGGCAGCCTTGCCCTGTGCTTAGTGCCCCTTCCCCACACAAACACACACAGGCTACAGCCTGAGTTTGCCATTTGCGTAATTTCACACTGCAACCAGCTCTGAATCGGGCTCTTAAAAAAGGCAATAACGCAACTGCAGGACACTCATGGTTTTTCCGTAAATATTGCTGTTTAAATCCTGCACTAGAACTGATAACTCGTGACATAGAATAGCATGCGTTTGTGTATTCGGTACAGCAGGAAGTATGTGTAGACTGGGTCTAGTCTCCCTGGCTGAAGCTCAGCACTGAGGGCCTAAATCATGTTTGTACGCAATGTCCATGTACTAAGCAGCGATTATCCACAAACTGCATTTGCCATCATCTCACTGCACATGCGTTACGACAACTGCAATCTTAATCACATTCTATGAGCAACGGTATTGCTGCTTGGGGAGTTAATGTGGGAGTGGCAGGAAAAATACAACCGTGTTCTGAAGGTGGTTCTGCCTTCAGCTGCAATCCTGTATGTAGAGAAACATGCGGCCACCAGTGTCACTACTGCTGCTGCATAGACTTGTCAACCAAGGAGTCAGTGTTCCTTATTGTTACTGTGCTGTTTATGCGTACACCATTGCGGATGACTTTGCGGTGACTCCAGTGGTCGTCTGTCTTGGTGGCAGATTTATTTGATATTGTACGGTAACCTAGATAAAAACAAAGTTGCATTTTGGGTATTAAATATGAATTAGGCCCGAGTACTTATTACAAAGAACATTGTGTGTATTGCTGGCATGTTTATGGGAATGGCTAATCAAAATGTTCCCTTTGTCTCCTACAGCAATGCCATTGGCCCATTGGTGGCTCTCTGGTTGGTTTATGAGAGCGGGAATGTGAACACCAAGGCTGCCACCCCTATCTGGCTGCTCCTCTACGGAGGGGTCGGTATCTGCATCGGTTTGTGGGTCTGGGGACGCAGGGTCATACAGACCATGGGCAAAGATCTAACACCAATAACCCCCTCAAGGTAATATATGTAACCATCTACGTATGGTGGACGGGAGTTTTTACAATGCAACATGTCAGATAAAATGGAACTCCATTATAATCTCTTCTACGGAGTATAAAGCACAGAGCAAGTTACAATTTGGAAAAAGTTACAATGTTGAATAAATAACAAATTATAGTGTTCATTCTAGAACCCTGCTCCTTGTAGTTCTCCTTCCTGCCTGGGGTGTCGTTGTCTGCTGTGGTACTTCAGGTACAGTCTGGTTTGTATCTCAATGTTGAGAGAGATTCAAACCAGATTGTTGTAGAAACACCACAGCAGAGAGTGACACCCCGGGGAGGAAGGAGGAACTGCAAGGACTTTACAAGGAGCAGGGTGCTAGAATGAAGACTAAAATTACTGTAAACATTCCTATATTATACAGTGTTCATTGAGGGAATTTATTACCCTGGCAAGTGTTTGGCTTTTGTGAAGGCCTCAGCCCTGCATTAATATCTTCTGTTTCTCCTTCCAGTGGCTTCAGTATAGAGTTAGCCTCTGCCCTGACCGTTGTGATTGCCTCAAATGTTGGCCTCCCAATCAGTACCACACACTGCAAGGTAAGGATGGGGTACCCAGTCCTAGTATGATACAATGCATGTTCGCATCACTGTGAAGGTATAATGAGCCCCTCCTGGTAACTGGCAGTGGGTGTGTTTGCAGTAAGGGGTGAACTTTGGTAATTCTACTCCCGAGTATAAAGGTCACAAGTTATCCCTCTTCTCGCCGTTCTGCAGGTTGGCTCTGTTGTGTCTGTGGGATGGCTGCGCTCCAAGAAGGCTGTGGATTGGCGACTCTTCAGAAATATCTTCCTGGCCTGGTTTGTCACCGTGCCGATCGCTGGCTTGATCAGTGCAGGCATTATGGCACTATTCCAATACGCAATTCTGTGATGCTGTCGCCACATTACCTGCTGTCAAGTATCTCTTCTGAGACCACCGATTCGCTGCACTAAGCCCATCAGTGCTGCTCTATCAATAACACAGGACACGTCGCTCTCCTTCTGCCCGATCCCTGCAGGGTGGCTGAGATAACTTATACGGAATATGCAATGTGCTCACTCGGCAGACAGGCGGTAGGGAGGGGGGTGTAAATAAAGAGTAGGAAGTGGATTGGTCACCGGATTCTCGCTCCCCCTTTGTGCTGTAAAACTGCTTTTTATGCTTTAGAATATTGCAAATCAACCCTATCTACCTGTATCCACACACGATCATTCCTCAGTATTAATGTCCTCTGTACATAACTGCTTGTACGTCAGACTCTTCTTTTTCGCTGTAAATGTTTGCTCGTCTTGTTTATATCACAACAAAGAATGTGTATCTTTTTTTTTTATTTTTTTATCATATCATTTCTTTCACTGCCAAATAGGCTTGCAAACTACTGCATAGCAACTTGGCAGAATGGGTGAGAAAGCAAAGAAGTTGCTGCATCATACCATGACTAGCTGCAGCTTTTTTTTTTCTTCTTTTATACTATAAGTAACTGGGAAACTATTACATTTTTAAGCAGAATCCAAAGTATCAGTTTGGTCTCTGAAGACCTCTTGGCATAGCGTAACTAAAGCTGGGGAAGTATAGTTGTTTCCCATAGCAACCAGTCACTAGTTAATGGACGGCTAGAACTTGGTTGCTACGGGCAGCACCTTCACTATTCCTTTTTAAAGATGACTTTACGCACATGTCTTTTTGATGGGATGTGCGTTTCCAGTAACTCAGGAGAGTTGTGCCCATGAAATTGGGGATTCCTATCCTGCATAGTGTCTATTCCACTGGTTTGTTTTAATCTGTTACTGGTGAAGCTGAAATAAAATCGCACTAATTGAACCACCACCACTGTCTCCAGAGTCGTGTATGATGGCTAATAAGGGCTAACATTGTGGTAAAATAAACAGGACCTTGCTCATTGTTTAATCACTTTACAGACCATGTGTATTGGAATTGCAACTGATAATCATCCAGGCAAAAGATCCTGGCCACCCAGCACTGACTTGGCTGAAAGAAGCTCAGCCGTGACAAACATCAGATCAGTACAACTTAATTTCTCTGGAAAGAGTATGTTGACCACTCCCTCCCTCTGCTGTAAGAAGGATGCTATAAAAATTTTTTTTAGAAATAAACACTGTCAACCATTGGAAGTCAAATGCTGACCTTTTATAATGTCAAAGTCAATGGGGCAGATGTATTAAGCCTTAGCAAGAGATAAATTCAAGGGTGATAAGGAGAGATAAACATCCAGCTAATCACATCCCAACTGCCATGTGGCTGTGTTTGAAAAAAGTCAGTAAGGAGCTGTTTGGTTGGACATTTATCTCTTTATCAACCTTGCATTTTTCTCTTGTTAAGGCTTAATACATCTGCCCCTATGTGTGGTTTTCCTGTGTTTGGTTGGGGGTTTTTCCCCCTTTGGAACCAACTTGTTCTTGCTTCATGATCTATGTGTGGTGAATTTATATGGTGCAGACATCACAAAAAAAAACAAAAAACGGTACTCTTTACCTAGAAGGGCGGCCATCTCGGGCATTGAATGCACTAAAAAATCGGGTGCAGTGCGGCCGATGCGATGCCCGCGATTTCCCATAGGGAACAATGTTAAATGTCCCAATTGACCCGATTTTTCCTGTTCAATGTCTCAATTGACCCGATTTTTCTATAGGAAACAATGTTAAATGGGCCACAGAGGCCAAATAGGCACCCTGAAGTGTGAAATGGCCCCCACAATTGTTAACGCCACCCCACGATCAACGTCAACCCGAAGCGTAGCGAGCCCACGAGGGGCGGCGGTACGCGTCCTACGACCTTTTCATACCCCCACTATCCACGTCGGCGTGGAGTTGAGAATAGAAAGTGTGGCGAGCCACTGAGCCCGAAGCGTGGCAAGCGCAGCGGATACCTTCACAGGTATACGCGTCCCCTCGCGGGCTTCACAGCTGTCCGCGACCCCTCGCAGGGCTCGCCACACTATTCTGTTCTCAACTCCACGCCGACGTGGATAGTGGGGGTAGGAAAAGGTCGTAGGACGCGTACCGCCACGCTTCGGGTTCACGTTGATCGTGGGGTGGCGTTAACAATTGTGGGGGCCATTTCACACTTCAGGGTGGCTATTTGGCCTCTGTGGGCCATTTAACATTGTTTCCTATGGAAAAATCGGGTCAATTAAGACATTTAACATTGTTCCCTATGGGAAATCGCGGGCATCGCACCCGATTTTTTTTTTTTTTTTAGTGCATTCAATGCCCGCGATTTTTTACTAACGATGCCCAAGATCAAAATCGTGGGCGCCCTTCTAGGTAAAGAGTACCAAAAAAACTGCCATTTTAAACATTGTAAGAATTTTGAGTATCTGACAGTGTTTGTCAGTGTTTTGTATGTTGGGAAATCGTACTGTGCCCATGCTGGCTACACCCTCCATCTCTATCCTGTGCCTGCTGTAAGTGAGGTTGTAGAGGCAGGCTTGTGTCACCACATTACTTACATCATGCAAGATCGGTCAGACTTGTTGACATGCATATGGTAAGCTCTGAGCCTAACATTACTACAGAATCGCAGGAAATAAATACCACCTGTGCTCAAGTACAGAATATGACATACATGCCCTGTTTGGGTTCCCTGAGGACAGGAGTTGGTAACTGATCTAGGGTATAATAAAATGCATTAGTTATTGTATCCCACTTCCTTCCACCCTTTAGCATCTAGCCCATGTGCCTCTATTCCTCAAGGAACATCAACAGACACTTTGCTAAACATATCACAGCAACACCTTATTTCAAAGTCCTATAGATACAATTAGTACAAGAAGTAAACTACTTTAATCCTTAGCCTAGATGGTAGTAAAACCATATATAGTTACATAATGATTATGACACGTACAATGTATACTGATAAGAGTAAATAAACAGGCTATAGGTAAGCGATTCGTAAAAGGCATATGTATTTTGTACATGTAAAAACAAAGACATTCTTATACATTTGATCATATTTTTTTTTCCCCAGGAAACCTGCTTATTCTTGAAAATGATTTTAACCATATTACATGCAAAACAATATATAAAAATGCTATTGTTTAAAAACTTCCAAATTAGTAAGAACAAAGAGCCTGTTGGTCACATTGGAGATGCTTCCACTTACCAGGCAACGGCTTTCTTATACCACCCACTTTCTCTGTGGTATAAGGCAGGAAGAGGACATTTAATGTTTGAAGCCATCAGGCTATGAATAACACTCACCCTACTCACGATGCGTCCATGGACCGTAGGGAGCATACGATTGCTCACATACTTTTTTACGGTATGACATGTAAAAAGGAAATAACGTCCTGGGCCTGTTGCTAAACATATAGATGTGAACACATTAATATAAGCATATGTATTGTAAGAGGGAATGCATCCCTGTTTCAAAGTCTGCATATAAGGACTAACACTTGACTTTAATGACCCCCTAAGTTAGTGTTCTAAAACTCCTCATTGGCCTGTAATGTACAACAGCTCAATACATTCTGCCAAATACAGTGCAGCACCGCAGAGGATGCTTTATGCTCTTGCAATTGTTTCATCTGGTACCAGGTATCCTATTCTCAGGTTCTGGAGGAATTTTCCTTTATTTGCTGGTCACTCTCATATGAAGATTCTCCTATATCAGGGATAAAGCTGTTGTTGAACTAAATATCCCAGCATGCCCTGCTGCAGTTTTACTATTTAGCCATGTTAAAATCCTTGCAGGGCATGCTGTAATGTGTAGTTCAACAGCTGGGGTGACAAAGGTTTCCCATCCCTTTCCTATAATAGCAACAAAAGAAGGGGGCACGCGCTAGTTTTTAAGGAAAGGTCAATAATTAAACTCAAGGGATGAAAATTGATTAAACATTTAATATAGACACAATATAAAGCGTGCTCCCAATTTTGGATTAATGCAGGTATGTGCGCACCTGAGATGTATTTCTCCCAGCAGCTGTTATTAAATGGGGGACACAAACACTCCTTACATAGGTTTTTATATTGTGTCTATATTATTGGGGTTTTAATAAAGTTTCATCCCTTGAATTTAATTCTTGACCTCAAAAACTAGTGCTATGCCCCCCCCCCTTCTTTTGTTTCTACTTATTTATTGGGGGTGACTTCCCCATTTTCACAGCTTCTGAGCGCCTGATCATACCCCATCGGGGATTACCATTTTTTGCACTGTCCTACAATATATTATGTACAATGAATCCACCACACCATGCAATGTTGTCCTGTTTATAAAGATCACACTAAGTGACAGTACTGTGCACAATAAATCATATGAACTTGAAATAAAAGATTTTCATAGAGGAAAAAAAAACCAAACACCATGATCTAAATTTGATTAATTTCATACAATAAGCATATACAAAGAAAAGAGCTTGGATACAGAATTGTTTTAATGCACGTGTGATTAAGGCATTTCCTGTCCGCCTGTAGGGATTGCTCAGATCTAATTGATCACACAACAAGGAAAGTTGTGTTGGCATTCTTAAGCCTTTGAGGGCCAAGGGAATTTGTCAAAATAGGTGTGAAAAGTGCCATGTAAACAGTTTTTTTAAATTAACACTTTGAGTGCCAACATTCAAAATATGCCAGCGCCGGTCACAGTGGCTGTTCTTTTTTGGGGGGCAATATTTAACTATCCTTCAATTAACTGACTTGGCTGTATTTACATTTATTTGTAATAAAAGAACAGTCGCTGTGAGCAATGCTGGCATTTTTAGCGGATATTTTAAGAATCGCTCACGCCACGTTGGCACATAGAATTTGATGGCAGATAAGAACCACTTGGCCCATACAGTCTGCCCCTTTTTAAACATGTTACCTCAAACCATATTTGATCCTTATTTTGTTGTAAGGATATCAATATGCCTATCCTAAGCATGTTTAAATTGTACTACTGTATTTGCCTCTACCACCTCTGATGGGAGGCTATTCCACTTATCTACTACTCTTTCTGTGAAAAAATTCTTCCTCAAATTTCCCCTGAATCTTCCTCCCTCCAGTGTCAGTGCATGTCCTCGTGTTCTGCTGCTCCTCTTCCTGTGAAGAATGTCTCCCACCTGTACCTTGTTAAAACCCTTGATATATTTCAAAGTTTCTATCATGTCCCCCTTTCCCTTCTCTGCTCTAAAGTATACATATTAAGATCCTTTAGTCTTTCCTGGTACGTTTTGTGATGTAGGCCATGCACCATTTCACCATTTTAGTTGCCCTTCTTTGTACAGTCTCTAATGTATTTATATCCTTCTGGAGATATGGCCTCCAGAACTGAACACAGTACTCTAGATGAGTTCGTATCAATGACCTATATACAGTGGCATTATTACTTCTTTCTATTGCTGATCCCTATGCAACCAAGCATCTGACTTGCTGTCTTCATTGCTTTGTTACATTGCCTACCTGGCACTCAAAAGGTTAAACTAGGTACACACTATACAATTTGCATTAACGATATAATTCAGTATGTACCCACTACATCATTAACCAGTTGAGTGGTATGCCGGAAATTTTCCAGGCTCAGCTGCGCTGCCGCAGCGTGCTGTCCTGGAAAATTTCCGGGCATACCACTAAAATGAAGGTGTGCACCACTGGCGCATCACCTGTCCGGGCACCCCCCCAGTGGCCACTCTGCTCTCCCCTATCAATCCCCCTCAGCTCCAGCGATTGTACGCTGGGGCGCCCCTGCCGCCATTAGTTCTAGTAATAAGCAAGCTCAGCACGGCTGAGGGGGACTAGGGATGTCGGGCGCCTGAGTCCTCCCGAGCCTGCCACCTATTATGATCAGTGGCTGGGGCAGCACACAGGAGCTCCGGCATACTGTGCCGGAGCAGAGATGACGGGGAGAGGGAGACGCGGGGGGTGGCCCACAACTATATGGTGGGTTTTGCTGGGGCAGGACAAACCTGCCCTGGTAGGTTTGTACTGCCCCAGCAAAACCCACCATACAAGGGGTCAATGATGACTCTTATCATCTGACCATGCTTCAAATCTGACGATATTGTCAGTGCTGCATGCTTTTAAAGTTATAATTTAAGGGCATAGGAATATCTGGAAATGCTATATACATCTTATACTTTGCAGTGATTTATCTTTCAGCTTCAACATTTTCTTTTTTATTATTGTCAAAAGGAAAATGCCATTTGACAATCACCCATTATATAAATCCTCCAAGTCAGCATAACAAAACTCATAGACAATAGCAACGAGTAGCAGTTTAATCAGACAAAGGACGTGGGCTACAGAGAAATTGAAGTTTTTGGTCAGGAAAAGGAAGGAATTACAGGTACTTGTAAATGACTTTCTCCTCCACAGTTTGTAATTCCAGCTTTACCGGACACTTGTACAAATAGGAGAGCAGCGCTTCAGTGTAGCCAGTCAGGAAGTACAGCTTCTGTGCATTGTGGTAGCGGTTAAGGACAGCACAAATCACTATTAGATTGGCACGACGCTTGATCACAACCTCATTGGCCAGGCAGCCATGGAACGTGCCATACATAAATTTGCGTATGTAGACATCCTCTATGGTGCGTTCTGCCGCGCCACCCTCACCGTCCAAGTTACCTGAAAGCGCAGACAAACAAGTATGTAACACACTTATTAACCGTATCACACACACAGATTATACAATAGGGCCAATACATACGCAATTCGATAAATACAATTAAACAATTCTGCATTTTTTTCCTGATTATACAATTTTCTAAACTACCAATATATGCCCGTAAAAAGCCCACAAATTTTTCAGTAATTATTAGATAAGAGTGACAATCTTGAAATGTCCAATTTAATATTAATGATCAGCAAATCAGCCAAACTTCCATCCACTAACAAGCTACAGCTGTGATTGGTCGCAGAAATCCAACATGTAGGGCAACATGATTTGCCAATTCCAGACACTATTTTGCCTGAATCGATGATTGGTGTGCCAATTCTCTCTCCCCCCAATCATTTGCATTCTTACAGCATTACAGCTACTCCTCATGCTGACAAAGAAGCCATCCCTGTGTTCTCAAACATTTTGTAATTTGACACTATTGCTTCTGATGTTTTGTCATAACAATAAAAAAGTGAATTGATGCTAGGAGCTCAGCCTGTGTTACGTATGAAGTACTTACTTGTGTGTTGTGACAACCAGCCTTTCCTGTGGGCGATGTAGTGTGGAGGGTGTGCTTGTTCGTAGGTCACAGGCTTATCTCCTTTACCAACACGCACACGTGCTGCACGGTTCTGGAAACAGGACAGATAACTCAGATATCAATCACCTAGAGGACACTGGCACAGAGCTCTATTATAGACTGAACCAATGTAATGGAAAATAAATCCCCACTCATCAATTTCATATGCTTTAGAGCAGGCATATCCAACTGCCCCGTGGGCTAGATAGTTACATACGGTATGAATTGTTTTGTTTATGCAGAAAACAAGTCATAAGTTGTTCAATGCTCACTGCCATATTTCTGTAAAAGCTTGCCCCAAGCAAATAACCAAGTCTCTTCTCAGTAGCCAATAATGTTACACTTACTTTTTTTCAAACATAAAGAATGAGGGGAAAGGCAGAACCATTAGGATCTCAAAGGGAGATGTTTGCAACCCACTAGTATGCAAATATGAAAATGATATAGAGGTAAGTCAGCCTAAATCACCCATTTATCATGATCAAATATATGAAAGGAAGCATTTGTAGTTTTATACAATTGTTTTATGATTTGTCATCATTTCCACTTTAATATGAGCGTTTGACTAGAAAAGGTTTAGAGACAATTGATCAATTATTTTGATTTTTAAAATCAAAATAAATCACTGGGCGGTTTTAGGCTGAAAACAGCTCAGTGTGTATGGTCAGGCGATAAGCGCTCTCTCATCATCGCTGGCGGCCACCGTTTGCTGGTTTTACCAGTAGGCTTAACGGCTTTTCATAGCGTCCGGCTATTGGAATCCGTTCACAGCGGTTAAAAATCGCTCAGTGTGTATGCACCTTAACACTGCAGGAACACTGGGCACAGTGTCTATGTTGGGTGGTGTTTAAAGTCTGCACTTATGTCCCGAGGGTTCCAAATGTCAGTGGGCGTTCCAGGGTGGTAACAGGTAGATATAGCCATATCTCAGCCAGTGACTATGGCTTTTTTTTAGCACTTGCACTGGAAACAGCGCCCATATTTCAGCAGACATCCTGAGCAATTATAGGGCTGCTCTAACATCTGTATTCAAGGCAGTGTCTCTGTATGCAGCGTTAGCGTAAATTCATGGCTGAGCCTACTTCTTATGCTGGGTACACACTGGGCGATATATCATTATTGATATGCACAATACCCGTGTGTGTGCTCAGTATCGTTAACGATGCACATTACAATTCTCCTGTGGCACCGCCAATATAGTTATCAATATCGTCGGTGCCTGAAATCGCCCTGTGTGCCACGCAGCATAAATCAAGCCCAAGAGAGGTCACATTTCCATTGTTGAACCAGTCACTCTGGTACCTACAGCTCAATGATAACACATTATTGTTGCCACTTACCTTTAGACAAACGGAAGTGGTCTGAATACAGCGAATTGGAGACTGTCTGTTGTACGCGACTTCTAGCCCCCTAAACAAAACCTAGTAGAATGGAAATAAACAGTTGGCCCATATTTAGGATAACGATACTAAATCACCTCCTCACTTTGGCACGTGAGAGACATGTTACAGCCATCATAGTAGAGGTAATGCATATTAATATATATCCATACATGGACTGCTTGTGTAACTTGGCCCAAACTTTAAGCAATAGGATACATTCTTAATGCAGCCTCACTTGTGACAGACAGACAATGCTAGGGTGCTTAGGCTGAACGGCTGGATCACACTGTGGCCTGATACTGTAGTGGGCAGGCAACCACACACTGATCTGCTGTCTGCATTTTCATAAATCATATATATATTGACTGTACAAAGAAGGGCAACTAAAATGGTGCATGGCCTACATCACAAAACGTACCAGGAAAGACTAAAATATCTTAATATGTATACTTTAGAGCAGAGAAGGGAAAGGGGGGGACATGATAGAAACTTTCAAATATATCAAGGGCTGTAACAAGGTACAGGTGGGAGACATTCTTCACAGGAAGAGGAGCAGCAAAACACGAGGACATGCACTGAAACTAGAGGGAGGAAGATTCAGGGGAAATGCGAGGAAGAATTACTTCACAGAAAGAGTAGTAGATAAGTGGAATAGCCTCCCAACAGAGGTGGTAGACGCAAATACAGTAGTACAATTTAAACATGCTTGGGATAGGCATATTGATATCCTTACAAAAGAATAAGGATCAAATAGGGTTTGAGGTAACATGTTTAAAAAAGGGGCAGACTAGATGGGCCAAGTGGTTCTTATCTGCTGTCAAATTCTATGTTTCTATACACACACACATGATTTTCACCTGGATAATTCTCAGACGTATTTTTTCCTCAGCGGCCATTTGTGTGTCAATACAATATTGCCATATGGAGTAATAATGTTGTTCTTTAAGACTCTTATATAAAAAGAGCTCATAACTTCACATATACTGTAGATGAAAACTTTCCAGTACCCGGACAGAGCTTGATAAATGAAGGACTGGGTTTACTCATACTTGCCTACCTGACCCTCTCCATGAGGGAGAAAATGCTCTGTTCCTGCACCAGGAAAGTCCAGGAACAGAGCATTTTCTCCCTCATGGAGGGGATCAGGTAGGCAAGTATGGATTCACTTCTGCTCTGCAGCCACATACAAGGTATTGTTCTCAGTTATCAGTCTTGGCTACTAGTGCAAAATAGAAACAAAACCTTCCTCCATGGCCACAAATTTATCATAACCACCTTCATGACAAAATACTGGTAACCATGAGGTTTAGATTAAAGGTCGCTTGGAAGCAGATTGAATTATTACTGTGGTCCACAATGTTGGGATAACCTGGAATATTAACCTTCATGATGAGCAGCTATTGAATCTTTTCATTTAATGTTTAGTCAATATTCTATGATGGGAGTTCTATTTCACATGGGATGTTGCTATAGGCAACCAATCAGAATCTACTTATTTATTTAGCACCTTCTAGAATAGGGGTGGCCAGCCGATCAGAGGCAAGGAGACAAAAAATATTTTATGGTAAGACATGCATACACCCATACAGTGCATCCCCCATACAGTGCGTCCCCAATACATACATACACCCATACATTGCGTCCCTCAAACATCCATCTATCCATACAGTGCGTCTCTGAAACATACATACATTCATTGCATCCCTCATACATACATACATACAAACATGCATGCATGCATACTTCCCTCACATATGCATACATCCATACATTGCCTCCCTCATATATACACATATATATATATATATATATATATATATATATATATATATATATATATATACACACACACACACACACACACACAGACAGTGCCCCCCTCATACATACAGTGGCACCCTCATACATACATATTGTAGATACATACAGTGCCTCATTAATACATACTGTACATACAGTGCCTCCCTCGTAGATACATACATTCATCCATACAGTGCACATAAAATAGGCAGAGGTTTTATGGGACACAGCTCCCCCCCCCTCTCCCCCTCTCGGTGCACATACCACTAGCCAGCATATTGCAGCTGCTCTTGGCGCCAGTGCTGGACCATGGTGCTGCTGGCGGTGGGAGTGAGCACAACAGATACTGCACAGCAATACAGGTAGTAGGTACCAAGCGCAGCGAGCCCGCAAGGGGCTTAGTTGCACTCACCATGCTGTCTGGGTCCGGCCAGTCGGGATCCCGACGCCGGGATAATGACTATCGGGATCCCGACTGTCAGACCCCTATACCACACCCCCCATCCACTACGGGGTGGTGGGAAAATAAAATAGGGTACTTGTCTATTATCACGGGGCCCAATTTTACTACGTACGCAAAAATCGCATCCATCGCATGCCATTATTGTATGTCATGCGATGCGATTTTACCTGTTATAATGTACTATACCATTAAATGATATATAATGTAATTTATTTACGCACCAACCCCCCCCCCAGTATCCACGTCATCCCGAAGTGTGGCAAGCGCAGCGAGCCCTGCGAGGGGTGGCAGAACGCGACCAACCTTTTTCATACCCCCACTATCCAAGTCGGCGTGGAGTCGATTTTATATAGTGTGGTGAGCGTAGCGAGCCACCGAGCCCGAAGCGTGGCGAGCGGATGCGTATAATGTTACATGTATCACACGTGTGCTTGCCACACTTCGGGTTCGGTGGATTGATGCGCTCACCACACTATATAAAATCAAATCCACGCCGACATGGATAGTGGGGGTATGAAAAGGTCGGCCGGATGTGTTCCGCCGCCGCTCACCATGCTTCGGGATGACGTGGATAGTGGGGTGCCATTATTATATGTCCAATCGGAACCGATATCTGATCACATCGCATGCCATACAATAATGGCATGCGATGCAATGCAAATTTTTAGCTGACCCGATTTTTGTAATGTATTCACTGACAGAGAGCAGTGAATACATTACATAGGAAAATCGCATCGCATGCCATACAATAATGGCATGCGATGCGATTTCACTACCCTGAATACGCAAATGCCGTAGTGGGCGTTGTGATAATACACAAATACCTAAAATAGTGTGCTGAGTGCAGTGAGGCCCCGAGCCCGAAGCAGGGTGAGTGCAGCACTTACGCCAACATTTGGGACATTTGTCAACCTACACAGACAAGAGAAGAGAAAGTACTCTCTTTTTCTGGGGGCAGTACTTGAAAAAAAGTGTTTATTTAAAACTTAACTTTTATTATTGATTGAAAAGGTAAAGAATAAAATTGACACACTATAACGCACCAAACATAAAACACATAAGGAGTGTGTGGCAATAAAGTTTTTAGTGCCACACACTTCTTATGTGTTTTAGGTTTGGTGCGTTATAGTGTGTCAATTTTATTCTTTACCTTTTCAATTAATAATAAGAGTTCAGTTTTAAATAAAAACTTTTTTTTCCAAGGCCGGCCCTTTTTACATGAAACCCAGCTCATCTGTTATAGAGAGGGCAACCCTTGTTCTTACCTGGATCAAATTGCGGGGGTTGGTCGACCCAGGCTATACACTGGAGCTTTCACACCGCACCTTGAACTGGGTCGAAATGTCAGCAACTTGGGTCCGAGGTGCGGTGTGAAAGGGGTATTAGAGGTATCCATAGTACATCAGGCTTCCTTGGATAGAAGAATCTTGATGATCCAGCTGGATAAATGAAGTTCACTTTTAAATTGTCTTCATCTTTATTCTTGACAACACATAAACAAGCCACCATTTCTTTTTATACACAACAGATATATAGTCAACTGGAGATTTTGCAATGAATACTGTAGATGAAGCTGTAACCTTAGAAAAAGGTTTTCACAATTTTGATGTACTTGAGTCAGGTAACACAACTTTATCATTCTTTTGTAACTGGTTGTGTTTTTTTGGCAGATTTCTGTAAACTTTGCATAGCCATTATTTGGAAACAGCATGAGATATTTAAATAAAATGCTGTATTTTTCTTGGACTGCGCATATACTCTCCATATACCAAATGTTATCAAAATCGCTCGTGAGGTAAAATCCGTGTGTTCATTTGACACAGAGATGACCCTATTTTATTTTAAAGTTGAGGCAGTCATCATAAATAGGCTTGCCATACCATCTCTTTAAACTTGGACACTCATGGATTACACAGGTTCTGATCAAAACCAACTGATCAGCCACAGAACCTCTGTAATTCATGTGTGCCCGGGGAAGCCTAGCTATAAAGAACATAGGAAAACAGCTGACACAAGATGGAACCAAAAAATGAGCCAACACTGGCTGGCTAGGATCTAGGAGTGGCTAGTGTAGTGGGTCACTTTGTCCATAATGGGACTTTAATAAGTCCACATTCTTTTGATGATTATCCTGAGTGCTGGTCCCAGATTGTTCTCTGAGAATGGGGTGCATGTGATATCATACCCTCCAACTATACCTTTTCAGCTGGTGCAGTACAGTTTTGTTTGCCTGTCCCGGCCAAAAAGGGCATTGTACAGATTTTCTGGGTCTCCAATTCTCCATTGAAAGTCGCCACGCCCCTTTCTGGATTTGTACAAGTTTTTGCCCTTCAGATGTTGGAGGGTATGTTATATACTACTTGTCTATTGATCTCTCTCTCCCTCTCCTCCATCATTATACATACAGCATTTCAGACCAACTGGCTACATATATAGAAGCCTGCTGAGCAACATATTGTACCATGTTCCAGAGCCCTGACACCCACTTCCCCTCTCGTGTTAATCATCATACAGACGAGTGACAGGTCTAGGGATATATTTAATAATAGAGCACACAGCTCCCATGCTAGGGATATATTTAAGAGAGCACACAGCTCCCATGGAAGGTGTAATAACACATTCCACCCTGCATCACTAGGAGACAATTCTCGTCCTCTAATTAGTTACTGACCATATGACAGTCAGTGACATTACCTGCAGCCGGGAGACAGTACAGCACACGGGCGCCGCCATCTTTGCAGCGAACCAAAGAGAGTGGAGGACTAGAGGCAGACAACGGTACCTGACAGGGAGAACAGCTCCCCCTACAGGGCGCATCGTTCCGGCGCGCAATGTGATGATCGGCGCCGGCGGTCACCGAAGCACCACTGCTTGTTGTTCCCTGAGGCCGGTCCCGGTTGACGGCGTGGCCGGGGTTAGGGAGGCACCGGAAAGACAGCCGCCCGGCTGGGGCATGTTTTCATATCTGCATTTATTTCATACTTGCCTACCTGACCCTCTCCATGAGGGAGAAAATGCTCTGTTCCTGGACTTCCCTGGTAATGTATGATTGCCATCACCTGTGGTAAATCACCTTTCTTATCAATTACCCAGCTCCACACAGGTGATGGCAATCATACATTACCAGGGAAGTCCAGGAACGAAATATTTTCTCCCTCATGGAGAGGGTCAGGTAGGCAAGTATGATTTATTTGTGTTAAAACTTAAATGTTTTGCTTCAGTGTGCCATATTGATCGTATATAGCAGACAGGGATGCTCTGTACACTGTATCTATACTGGTGTCAATAATATTATTATGATGATTAACTTTTTATTTATATCACGCCGCATAGGATCCTAACGCCATTTAAGGGGGTTGTATGCGACAATTTTAAGTATTATTTATATGATGAAGGGTTCCGCAGAACCTAACAATACATGTATCTGCAAAAATAAGAATACCACAACTTACAGTAAAGGGCAAATTAAGACAAGTACATGATAAATGAATATAGTTCCTTTGGGGGTCAGGACACCTAACAACAAATTAACAAGAGTAAATATAATATAGAGGTAGTACACATCCTCTAGAACAGGGGTGGGGAACCTTTTTTCTACCAAGGGCCATTTGGATATTTATAAAATCCGGGGGGCCATATAAAAATGATCAATATATTCATGCAGGCATTATACACACGGGCAGCGGCATATACATGTGGGCATTATACACACGGTCACTGGTATATACATGTGGACATTATACATACGGGCAGTGGAATATACATGTGGGCATTATACACAGGGGCAGTGGCATATACATGTGGGCATTATACACACGGGCAGCAGCATATACATGTGGGCATTATACACACGGGCAGTGGCATATACATGTGGGCATTATACATACAGGCAGCTGCATATACATGTGGGCATTATACACACAGGCAGTGGTATATACATGTGGGCATTATACACACGGGCAGCGATATATACATGTGGGCATTATACACACGGGCAGCGATATATACATGCGGGCATTATACACACTGGCAGCGGTATATACATGTGGGCATTTTACATACGGGCAGTGGCATATACATGTGGGCATTAGACACTGGGGCAGTGGCATATACATGTGGGCATTATACACACAGGCAGACGTATATACATGTGGGCATTATACACATGCGGACATATGCATAACAGTTCTGCCCACCACTGCAGAGACACCAGGGCTGGCTAATTAATGCCCAGCAGTGTGAGGGTGATATGGATGACTGACAGATCCAGGGGTTGTCATTTATTCATAAAAAGTGACAGTGTGGAGGAAGGGGGGTGTCACCCCCAAACAGGGTTATGTGATTATGTCTGATAATCAGACATAATCACATTAACCTGTTTGGGGGTGACACCCCCTCTTCCTCCACACTGTCACTTTTTATGAATAAATGACAACCCCTGGATCTGTCAGTCACTGGGGAAAGGAGGTCGGCATGAGTGAGGTTGGGTGAGAGGAGCAAGAGGCAGCTAGGGAAAGTGATGAGTCGGAAAGCAGCATTGACCTTTTTTACACTGAACAGTTATTACTGTAGCTCCGGCTTCACAGGGTAATGGCGGCTGCTGCGGCTGATGGACTCTGTCCTCTCGCAATGCTCCCGCCCATGCAGTGCATGGCGGGCGCATCACAGCACTCGCGAGAGGATGGAAGTCCCTGCCGCCCGCAGTGATTGGCGGGCGTGTCACCTCAGCCCACAGTGATTGGCTGGCGTGTCTCCACAGCTCTCCCCCTTATCTCGCCGGGCAGGCGATCGGGCGGTGCTACAGTTTGACAGGAGGGAGGGTAAGCGGGTATGTGTGTGGGCGGGCAGGCGGGCCGGAAAAACTGGCTGTGGGGGCCGTATCCGGCCCGTGGGCCGGAGGTTCCCCACCGCTGCTCTAGAACAAGTGGAGATGATATGTACTTTATAGAGATCAAGTGAAGATGGTATGTCCTTTACAGCAATTATTAGTGAAATAATAAAGGTCGTAGTTGGACCACCTATAAATAAGTTTTAATGACCGATTTATATCACTAATATATTATATATTCTGTAGATTCAAGCCTATTTAACAAAAGATTATAGAATACTCGAGGAGACGATGGTAGGCTATGAATCGCTCCTATCATATTAAAGCTTTCTAGAGAGGAGAAGGATCTTGTATGAGAAAACATTTACATTTGTATTTGTTCTTCGGGAGGCTTGCCCCCTAGCAACAGCAGGTGGGTTAAGCAGCAAGCCTCCCGAAAATGCTGAGGGAGAGGAAGTGAAAAATTTTTCACTTACCTCTCCCTATACAGCTACAGTGCCACTGGGGGCGCGCACGCCGCGTCACGTGCACGCGCGCGCACACGTGAGCGCCCCCCCTTCCCCAAGTGCTGGTCAGATTTTATCTGTCAGCAGACATGGAGGACAGTGTTTCTGTGTCAGCTACAGACTCACTTTATATGTCCTCCATGCCTGGCAGTATGAAAGGGGAGAGAGGCCACAAGAGGGCACTGCCTCACTCCTCATCATGTTCATCCTCCTCTGAGGATATATTTATACCAAAAAGAAAGAAAAAGTCAGTCAGACAGGTGGTGCAGACTGACTCAGATTCTGAGGTAAATAAGTCCCCTCAGGAAGAGGCAGGGTCACCCTACACCTCAGGGAGCCCCATTCCACATAGGAAAAGTCTTAAGGCCCCCATACACTATGCGATTTGGGCACGATTTTGCCAGATTCGGATGAATCGGGCCGTAAAATCGGCCCAAATCGCATATGGAGACATGCCCTCCGACCCGATGCGCGGCCCCGTGTTCATCGGAGTCGGGAGGTCGGACAGGCTGCACATAAGATTTTCTAAATCTTATGTGCTGCCCGGAGCCGTGCGAGGACTGCAGCTGGCGGGGGGACCTACCCGAGCCGGCCGGAGGGATCAGGAAAGTGGCGCAGGGAGCCCCACAGAGGAGGAGAAGAAGCTGCCGTCAGCGGGAGCAGGGGGAGCGGCGCAGAGTACCAGAGAGCCGGGCAGGAGAAGACGCTGCAGCGGCAGCGCGAGTGGCGGGAGCAGAACACTTAAAAAAAAAAAGCCAATACAAATGCATAGGAAGCCATTGATTGGCTGAGACCTCTCTCAGCCAATCGCTAATTAGCTGAGAGAGGTCTCAGCCAATCAATGGCTTCCTATGTGTTTGTATGGGCTTATTTTTTTAAGTGTTCTGCTCCCGAGTCCCGCCACTGACTGGCACTGGCAGCGTCTTCTCCTGCCCGGCTCTCTGGTACTCTGCGCCGCCCCCCTGCTCCCGCTGACAGCAGTGGCTTCTTGAACGGCTCCCTGCGCCCCAGCCCGGCCAGCTAAGTGTTCCGGGAACCGCCGCCCGCCCCACTGCTCCCCCTGATCACCGGCGCCCCCCTGCCCCTCACCGCCCGCTGCAGCTCCCCGTTACATGTGGTAAATCGCAAGCGATTTATCACATGTAAAACCTGGCTAATCAAGTGACAAATTGTATGTGAGCCTCCCAGGGAGCTGCCGGGCGGCTCACAGGAGAATTGGGTCCGACTTGTCCTAAGGACAAGTCGGCCTAATGTATGGGGGCCTTTAAGAAGACAGATAAAAGTAAGTCTTCTGATAAGGAGACCTGTTCAGGTGATAAACCCCTCTTTCCTGGCATTGCCCGTAGCAGGCAACCTGATAGTGCTCGGAGCAAGCACGCATCCCCTGCCCGTAGCCGGCAAAACTTTCCTGCCCATAGCAGGCAGCCTGAAGGTACCCGTTCCCAGTATAAAGGGTCACCTATTAAACAGTCGCATCACTCCCATAGGGAGCGTAACCCCCCTCCCTCAGTGGATTGGGAGTCAGAAGAAGTAACCAGAACATCAGCTTCTTCAAAAAGGGGGGGTAATATAGTGACATTCAAATGGCTAGAGTGGCTCTTGCAGGGAAGACCCCTCCACCTAAGCTATATGCTACCCACTGGGCACTAAAACAAAATTCTGAGGTACAAAGTTTGCTCAGCTAGCATTCAGAGCAGCACTGATTAAGGAAGATGAGTTAGTGTTGCGCTCACATACAGGGTTACCAGATGTACCCGCACTATTTGCGCCTGGTATTGACCCAGCACTAATGTCCATAGTGGGTGAAAAGAGACAAAATGACACCACTGACCGTACTTTAAAAAAGATACAATACAAAATTGCAGACGCAGCTGGTCCGCTATTATATGTGCTAGACAAGGCAGAGAGGGAAGGAGAATCTAGCGTCTCCCTAGATGCACTGGTAGCATCTAAAATGGCTCTTCTTAAAGCTATTATCAGAGCAACACTGATTATAGGCCAAACCTTTAATCATATTACCAATACCCGCAGATCAAGATGGCTCACTACAGTGGGTTTGGCAGACTTGGCCCCTAAGTCATTAGAATTCCCGAATCTAGATAATGCCAACCTTTTTGTGCCCCAATTTATAGAAGAGGTGAAAATACGCCATAAGGCACGAAAATCCTTTTCTGTCCTCAAAAAAGGGAGTGAACACTTCAAGAGGCCCTTTCCCCAAGGGGGTCAGACTTCGAGACCCGCAGGTCCGTCCCGAGAATACCAGGGCACGAGAAGAACCCAGACTGGAGGTTCCGGTAACAGATCCGGTGATAACCCCAGAACATCGGCAGGAAATGATTGGAACAGCTCCAAAAGAGGCCGAAATTACGGTAAGTTTACCCACACACCCCATATTTCACAAAACTCTGGGCCAAGCCTATGCAGAATGGGAAAACATTTCCTCAGACAAATGGTTACTAAAAACAATTAGATTTGGGCTGAACCTCCCTCTAATTCGGTTTCCACACCAGTTCTGTCGCATTCCTTGTTTATGGAATTGCAGTCCTCGACTAGACGAGGTCCTGGCATTAGCCTCGAGCCAGGGGAAAATAGAACCAGCGAACCCAGCGCTTTCGGGCTGGACAAGTCACTTGTTCCCTATAGCAAAACAAGACGGCTCTGTAAGACCGGTACTAAACGTCAAAGGCCTATACAGATACCTAAAAACCAAAAGGTTTCGTATGGAAGGCATATCAGACATTCCATATATTCTAACAAGGGACTGCTTCTGCATAAAGATAGACCTGAAAGAAGCTTTCCATTCTATATCGGTCCATCCCAACCACAGACGATTTCTCAGATTCGTCTGGAAAGACAGTATATATCAGTGGACTGTCATGGTATTTGGCCTCTCATGTGCACCCTACACATTTACACGGGTCATGAAGGCAGTTATATCCCACCTGCGTCAGCAGAGCATACTGTGCATCGTCTATCTAGACGACATATTACTGATGCACCAGGACATCAATACCTTAATAAAACACAGGGACATACAGTAACTATATCTCTCCTGTCCACCTTGGGCTTCACTTTAAACACCCAAAAGTCCATCCTCAACCCTACCAAAACGATAAATTTCTTAGGGTTCAATCTGGATACCCATTCTTTTTCCCTGGCAGTCCCTCCAGAGAAATGGCTAGATACACAGACCTACATCCACAATACATTAAAGAAACGCAGACTAACCCTACGGGATTTAGCTGCAATCATTGGGAAAATGACCGCCATGTCCCCGGGTTTTCGCCATGTTCTCCTTATGTGCAGAGAGATGCAGGGTCTCCTCAGATCTCTACTACATGCACATTATACATGGACATATACGATATTCCTGTCCAGGAAAGCAAAGACAGAGCTGTCCCATTGGAACACTCTTCCTATCCCTCGTCCTCTGATAGATCCCCCACCGTCTATGACAATTACTACAGACGCATCCCTAACGGGTTGGGGAGGCTTCTCACAAGACAAAGCAGTCCGGGGAGTCTGGTCGGCAGAAGAAGCCCAGATGTTTATAAACATCTTAGAATTGCGAGCAGCGAAACTAGCCATGAAAGCTCTAGTTCCCAATCACATGACGAACACCTGCATATAGCTGTGCCTAGACAATGCTACAGCGGTGTTGTACATAAACAGAATGGGCGGCACAAAGTCCATTTCCCTATGCAGGGAAGCCCTAGAGATTTGGGAATGGGCTACACAGAGGGAGATTATCCTGGTGACATCTTACATCCCAGGCCAACTAAACGAGCTAGCAGATTCGCTATCCCGCGAAAAAATTTCCCTAGACTCAGTGGCTCTAAAAAGCCAACTTTTCCAAAAGATAAGGGAATCCTTCGGAGACCTAGAAATAGATCTCGTTGCCAGTCCCACAAACGCCTAAACTCCACGTTTCGTATCCAGAATATGGACCGAGGGAGTTTGGAGGATGGATGCGATGTCCTTCCCATGGACAGACCTTCCTCACCCTTACGCCTTCCCTCCCCCAGCCCTCCTCCTGAAAGTCCTTCAGAAGATCAGGGAAGACCGGGTACCTCATATAGTATTGGTATACCCCATTTGGCCATCCAGAGTGTGGTTTCCCCTAGTCAACCAACTACGAATAGGCCCCAAGATTCCCCTTGGACTATCCAGGGAATGCTTCCAGGGAACCCCAGACATAATAGAGACCCTTCCCCAGTGCATGTGGATGGCAATATTACTGGGTTGCTAACCGACCAGGCCCTAGCATCACCCACAGGGGCACTAATTAATGCATCCTTAAGACCACGCACTAGATCCAGATACTGTGCAATTATCAAATAATTCGATCTATGGAGAGGCCAACGTAGCTTACAAACTCGGGGCTCACCTCTCCACTTAGCCCTGGATTTCTTGGCATCTTATCAATCAGGGTTAGCATCAGCTACCATAAGGTCATATGGCTCAGCTTTGGCCATTTTGGTTCCTGACCTAACAAGTAACAAACTTTACCTCCGACTACTAAGAGGTATCCACCTTTCCAGACCCCTCATACCAAAATATGCTAATACCTGGGATATTGAGCCATTCTTAACTTTCTGGTCTTCCCAGGATACAGCTGATGACATCAGCTTACTTTCCCGTAAATTAGCATCCTTACTAGCTCTGGCCATAGCAGCAAGAGGGGCGAACTGACCCTCATACACATCGAAGATCCATGGTTGTCACGTAATCCAACAGGATACCATATCATCCTGAAATGGCATACAAAAACCTCCTCCATTAATACACCAATAGTGGAATTTGACATCATTAGGGATTCCACCGACCCCAATATTTGTGTATCATCATTGCCAAGCTTTGTCTCCCTGTATTGTTCCTTTGTATGGTGCTGCAAAACACTTGTGGCGCCTTATAAATAAAATTATTATAATAATCATGTCTATAATCGTACCTGGCCTTAACGGCACCTGTTAGAGACAACATCTGTCAACTATTCATCACCTGTAGAATACCCTATCGTCCCGCTAGACCCTCTACCATCAGAGGGTGGATAGTAGCTTCTATGAGGCAAGCGGGTATAGATACAGATCAGTTCAAAAGCCATTCCCTGGGGGGAACGGCTGCCACTAGAGCAGCTGCTAAAGGCATTCCCCTGCATTCGATTATGCGAGCAGCAAGATGGTCCACTGTCCGTACCTTTGCAAAGCACTATTGGAGACCAACCGATCTTCAAAAGATCGAATTTCTCAGAGCAACCACCAGGTATGTGGTAGTCTGCCCACCTGCTGTTGCTAGGTGGCAAGCCTCCCGAAGAACAAAACACTGGTTTGCAGGAATCTATGACCTGCAAACCGGATTTGTTCTAGGGAACAGGATTGCCACCTAGCAACAGCTCCCACCCGACCACCCTTGGTTTGCAACAAATGTCGCTAGGTCTGGCGCTTCCTCTTATAAATTAGTTGGATATTAAAATTTTGCCTTCTTTCCTCCCATAAGGCGCACCGAGGGACCAAAAGAAGCCTCAAGCAGCTGCCAATAAGGACCAGAAGTAACCTAAATCCTACAGTCGGCAGTTAATCTTCATGCTTCACCAGTTTCTTACCGGTTTCAAGTTCAGTCTTAAGCAATTCAATCCTCCTTACAGAAGGATCGTTAACCAATTTAGTTAGCCCGGTTACTCAGAAGGGCTTCCGGTTTTTAGTTTAATAAATCTTTCTCTGGTTTCAAGGCATTACTGGTTTGTGTCGTTCCTTACCTAGGTATTTGCCAAGAGTAGACCAATTAGAAGGTCATAATACCTTCTCGTATTCTTGGAGGACAGGTTGCCACCAGTAAGCTTCCGAAAAAATCTGACCAGCTCTTGGGGGGCGCGCTCACGTGACGCGGCATGCGCGGGCACCCCCAGCGGTGCTGTAGCTGTATAGGGAGAGGTAAGTGAAAAAAATTTCACTTCCTCTCCCTCAGCATTTTCAGGAGGCTTGCTGCCTAACCCACCTGCTGTTGCTAGGTGGCAATCCTGTTCCCTAGAACAAATCCGGTTTGCAGGTCATAGATTCCTGCAAACCAGTGTTATTTCACAGAAATTTAACATATATGGGGGGAGATTATCTAAACTAAAAATGCGGTAAAAACCCCATTATCGGGTTTTTACCGCATTTTGGGATGCTCTAAGCATCCCCTGCCGAGTTATCGCGACGGGGGCATCGCCAGATTTTTCTGGGCTTCTACCGGGTCCCACCGCCGCCCCGCATCGACCCCCCCTCACCTGTGTCCGGGCAACACAGTGCTGTGCTGCCCAGACCTGTGACCTCCTCCTCTCTGCACTATGATCCTCTTCTGGGTGCAGGGAGGAGGAGAGCCCGGTGCAGCAGCGCCAGGTAAAGGAGGGAGGGGAGAGCCGCCGGGTCCTCATGGGACCCGCTGACTCTCACTGCAAAGGACAGCTCTTAATGCAAGAGCTGTCCTTTGCCATAATTATCGCATATGTTAGTGCATATGCGATAATTATAAATGCGAAGGGGGGCGGAGCTGGGGTGCGGATGTTAGAACATCCCCCCCCATGGAGTCTAACAAGGTGCAACCTTACCTCAGTGTGAAACCACGATCTCTGAGAGTGGGGATGATTTATATACCCCTTCCTATATGACATCACTTCCTGTGACAATAAAGGGAGGATCTAGTTAAACCTCATAGAGGTGGCTTGCGATAATTTAATATGTTTCCTAATTACACTGTAACGGTGTCTAGGTGGTAGGGTGAACCTGTACTATCTAATAAATATAAATAACTAATAGAGCTATAGAAATAAAATGAATGAACCGGTCGGAGTGAGACTTCCGGTCCGCAGGTGCATTCCACCATGCGTTCTAGTAGCTCACTTCCGGTCCGGCTGTCATGTTTATATATGGTGGTGATATAGGGGGTGTGGTACAGGGGTCTGACAGTCGGGATCCCGACAGTCATTAGCCCAACGTAGGGTTCCCGACTGCCCGGACTCAGACAGCATGGTGAGCGCAACTAAGCCCCTTGCGGGCTCGCTGTGATCGCCACGCTGGGAAAATAGCAGGTGGCCGTCGGGAATCCGGCTGTCTGTGTTTTGACAATTGGGATCCCGATGTCGGGTAAATGCCTGTTGGTATCCCGACTGACGGGACTCCGTCCGGTACCCGATATAAGTGCTATATCTCCTTTCACTTTATCTCCAGTTTATCTCTTCTCCAGGCTTAATACATCTGCCCCAGTATGTTGTCTGAAGATGTGACCGTGCTAGAATTGAATGTCCCCCACAATCAGTCTTAAAGGTGCAGGTAAAAAACCCATGTAATAGACCAAATCTGACAGCCTTGTGGCCAAATAGCCTTGTGGCTTCAAAAGCCAGGTAATTGCCAGGTTATTCAACCACCGCTGTGTGAAAGCGGTATCAGTCTACATAGAAATTGGCCACCGCATGATCAATTAGATTCTATCCGAAGGTCTAGCAATGTTACAATACTTACCTGTCAGTTTACATAGCAGAATCTGACTCACTAAAGCCGACTGCACATCTAAAAAAATTGTCAAGATTTGCTTTCCAACTTGGTGGTAACATATGGGAGTAAACCACCATTGCCCGTTTGCTGCCAAACACCAGAAAACAGACAAAAATGGTCATTCAGACAAGTCGGTTAAATCTGTTAGATGTAACTGACTTGATAAAAAGACAGTTTTCATCCATTTCCCAGCATTTGGGAACAAACTTCCTGTTGTCATTTGCTCCCAAACATTACCAGGTGTTTGCTCCAACCAGCCAATTAATTGGCTGGTTGGAAAGTTAATCTTTTAGATTTGCTTCCAGCGTAACCTATGACACATGGTTACATTTTATTTGGATTGAGAGGTATATACTAATCTGTGCTATTTACTAACTTGGTTCCTTTATGACCAACATGCCCATTGTGGAGTTCTAGCAGGAATACTAAGCATACTGCTCTTGGCTGTAATCCTATAATAGATCAGAGGAGTCACTAAGTGGATTTCTTTTACCATCTTTTTTGTTGTTGCAGGAATGCTCTCCATTATCTAATTATATGAACTTGTCACACGAGAGACTCTTTCTCTAATTATCTTTTATATCACCTACAAACAAGCGTCTAGGTGACTCAGATATTTCTGTCCTCGTATCATGGATGTATTTTTCTACATTATTTTAGTATAAATTTACTCCACAGTATGGAGGTTATTCTGGTTGGCACGTAAATTTCCGAATTTTCTCGGAGCGGACCGCACGCCACGCTGTGCGGACATTGTAAGAAGAAACACCCACAGGTCCTCCGCATTCGGACGGACTTACACTTTAAGAAGAGGGCCTGTTTACGGACTACATCCAAACCTTGCGTGTGCGGTGGACACACACATATTCTGCACGGTCTTACAGCGTCAGAATGGACGGGAAGCTGCCCGTACGCACCGATGCGGTGTATTTTCGCAAAACATACTACTATCATCGGAACTCATACATCACACACATGACACACTTATGCAATTAGGCTACCTCATTAAAAAGGGATTGTTTTTATTGGTCATCAATTGCAGTGTAAATGTGTGTAAAAAATGCAGCCGTGCTTTCAGCATATATTTGTGTGTTTAGTAATGGTCCATTTAGGCTGCAATGGTTCCAATTGAAGCAATGAAAAGAGTGTAATTAATGAGTAATGAGTAGAGGAGTGGATTGTATTGTGTTCAGCTGACAGTGGTTCAGGTGCGGCCGTACTAATTGGGCGATCCGAATGCCTAGCGCATGACCGAGTGGTGTCCGCAATGTGAAACTTGCTTATGAAGACCGCATATTTCCTGCCTGTTGGTTTGTTTGCAGTCGGTGTTCTCTCCGAACGCACGCCTACCAGAATTAGTGCACTCCCTCGTGTACGCCAATGTTTACGCCCAGTTTAGCCCACTTTGAAACTACGCCCCTGTGTAGTTCCGAATGAAGCCCATATTACGCCCATATTTCCCGAGTGAATGCGGTGCACATTTCTGTACGGTATTAGTGAGAACGAGTACAGAGACAGTGCATGGCACATGCGCATAGCGTTGCCCACGCATGCGCAGACAGCTAAAAAACCCCATCCGAAAGAATTCGGAAATTTACGCATCGACCAGAATAAGGCCCTATATGTGGAGTGTACAGTATATGTGAAGTAATGCAGCCATGATGTGGTGCAGATGGAGAAGCTATATACAGTATATGTGGAGTCATGCGCCATGATGTGGTGTAGAGGGGGAAGCTATATACAGTATATGTGGAGCAAAGCCGCCATGATGTGGTGCAGATGAGGAAGATATATATATATATATATATATATATATATATATATATATATATATATATATATATATATATATATAGTATATGTGGAGTAATGCCGCCATGATGTTGTGTAGACGGGGAAGCTATATACAGTATATGTGGAGTAATGCGGGCATTATGTGGTATAGATGGGGAAGCTATATACAGTATATGTGGAGTAATGCTGCCATGATGTGGTGTAGATGGGGAAGCTATATCCAGTATATGTGGAGTAATTATGTGGTATAGATGGGGAAGCTATATACAGTATATGTGGAGTAATGCCGCCATGATGTGGTGCAGATGGGGAAGCTTTATACAGTAAATGTGTACAATTTCGACACCTACTTCTGAACTGATGCTGATGTGTATGTGGAATAATGCTGATATGATGTGATGTAGACGGTCATGATGCGGTATAGATTGGGAAGCTATATACAGTATATGTGGAGTAATGCTGCCATGATGTGGTGTAGATGGGGAAGCTATATACAGTATATTGCCATGATGTGGTGTAGACAGGGAAAGCTATATAGAGTATATGTGGAGTAATGCTGATATGATGTGATGTAGACGGTGAAGTTATATACAGTATATGTGGAGTAAAGTTGCCATGATGTGGTGTAGACTGGGAAAGCTATATAGAGTAATGCTGATATGTGATGTAGACGGTGAAGCTATATAGAGTATATGTGGAGTAATGCTGATATGATGTGATGTAGATGGTGGTTATATACAGTATATGTGGAGTAATGCTGATGTGATGTAGATGGTGGTTATTTACAGTTTATGTGGAGTAATGCGGCCATGATGTGGTGTAGACAGGGAAAGCTATCTCTTATATATTTGGCTACATCTGTCACTCAAAGTGTGTCTGGAGCTGTAACGCTGGGTTGTGGACTTCCATCTTAATTTATGATTGTCATCACCTGTTTTAAACAGGGTAATTGATAAGAAAGGTGTTTAAGCACAGGTGATGGTAATCCATAAATTAAGAAGAAAGTCCAGAGAGCAATGTGTCCCTCCTGGAGAGGGTCATGTTGGGAGGTATGCACCTCCCTCCCTCCCCCCCCCCCCCCCCCATTCACGGCATCCCCACGATTAAATGGCACATGCAAAACACTGACATGGCTATGGTCGACAATGAAAAAGGTTGACAAGATTTATTTTTCACTTTTTCAATGTTTTCATATTCATTCTCATGTGTCGACATGGACACCAATGAAGTGCCACACTTATGTCAACATTTACATGTGTTGACCTTTCTGTGTTGATTTTTTCTTGTGGCGATTCGCGGCACCCCCCGCGACCCCCCTCCCGCGATTTGCAGCACACCCCCCCGCAATTCGCGGCACCCCCGGTGACTCCCGCGATTCCCTGCCCCACCCCGTGACACCCCCCCTCCTGCGATTCGCGGCACCCCGCGACCCCCCCTCCCGCGATTCACGCCAACCCCCCGGCCCCCCCCTCCCGCGGTTCACGGTGCCCCCCACGACCCCCCCTACCGCGATTCCCCACCCCTGACCCCCCTCCTGTCATTGCAGCAACCCCCCGCCCCCGCGACCCACCCTCCCGCGATTCACTGCAACCCCCGCGCCCCTCCCACAATTCGCGGCATCCACCCACGAACCCTCCTCCCGTGATTCGCGTACACCCCTCACCTCCTCCCTCCCCCCCCCACCCCCGCGCTCGATTCACGGCAACCCCAGGATTAAATGGCACATGCAAAACAATGGCACGGCTATGGTCGACAATGAAAAAGGTTGACATTAGTTTTTGAAGATTTATTTTTCTTTTTTTGAATGTTTTCATATTCATTTTCATGTGTCGACATGGACACCGATGAAGTGCCACACTTATGTCAACATTTACATGTGTTGAACTTTCTGTGTTGATTTTTTCTTGTGGCGATTCGCGGCACCCCCGCGACCCCCCCTCCCGCGATTTTCAGCACACCCCCCGCAATTCGCGGCACCCCCGGTGACTCCCGCGATTCGGGGCCCCACCCCGTGACACCCCCCCCCTCCTGCGATTCGCGGCACCCCGCGACCCCCCCTCCCACGATTCGCGCCAACCCCCCGGGCCCCCCCTCCCGCGGTTCACGGTGCCCCCCACGACCCCCCCTCCTGTCATTGCGGCAACCCCCCGCCCCCGCGACCCACCCTCTCGCGATTCACTGCAACCCCCCGCGCCCCCCCTCCCACAATTTGCGGCGACCCCCCCTCCCGCAATTCACGGCATCCACCCACGACCCCTCCTCCCGTGATTCGCGGACACCCCTCACCTCCTCTCCCCCCCACCCCCGATTCACGGCAACCCCAGGATTAAATGGCATATGCAAAACACTGGCACGGCTATGGTCGACAATGAAAAAGGTTGACATGAGTTTTTGAAGATTTATTTTTCTTTTTTGGAATGTTTTCATATTCATTCTCATGTGTCGACATGGACACCGATGAAGTGCCACACTTATGTCAACATTTACATGTGTTGAACTTTCTGTGTTGATTTTTTCTTGTAGCAATTTTTTTCCAGTGACAACTATGAACTATGTGCACGTCAACCTACACATCATCAACCACTTCTTTGTATAATATATAACACCTGTTCTGTTTTACTGTAGGTGTTTTAAGTCAGACCTTTTACTGCTACTATTACTGTTTATGTAAATGCATTCTGAATGACAGCAACATCCTACCATCCTTCTACAAGAATATATAACCAACTAGGTGATTCATCGTGCCCCGTGCCCCCCCCCCCTCCCGCAATTCACGGCCCCTCCGCGCACCCCCCCTCCCGTGATTCGCAACCCCCCCTCGCGCAATTCACGGCCCCTCCCACGCTTTGCGGACCCCCGCCCTCTCCCGCGATTCGCCGACACCTGCGCCCCCCCCTCCCTTGATTCACGGCACCCCCGACGCCCCTCCCGCAATTCACGGCACCCCTAAGCCCCTCTTTAGTCCCCCGTATACTCACACACCCCTATCACTACCCAGCTTCCTGCTCTCCTGAACCGTAACTTCCACCACTGGGGAGTCACTGACGCTGTTTTGCCCACATGCCCCTATCATGCCTCATAGCCCAGCCTCCTGCTCTCATGCACCCGAACTCCCACCCAGTAGGAGGAGACACTGACTAAGGGCCACCATCCTGTACTCCTGTACTGCCACGCTGGACCCTCACCCACTGGCAGAAGCTGCACAGTATCTCCCACCCTCCTCTTTAGTCCCCCTTATGCCCACACACCCCTATCACTACCCAGCCTCCTGTTTTCCTGTGTCGTGACCTCCGCCAGTGGGGAGCCGCTGACTCAGAAACACCCTACTATACTATTGCACACACACACCTAAACAACATGCACACACAGCCCCCCCCCCACACCCACAAATGTCACAGTACCATCCACACTATCAATGTACATCTTACTCTGTAACCGCTTTTTAATTAAACAAAACAATACACACCCCCTTCCACATCATATGCTCTCTATTTAACACATTTCACCTATAACTCAAGTTGCAATACAGGCCATCTTTCATACAATTCTAACCATCTTTCTTCTATGCAAATGTTCACAAATTAAGGGGGCGCAGCCCCTTACGACGGTGTGAAGAGCGCCCGTAGGGCGCGATGAATCACCTAGTATAGAGTATTTGTGGCGTAATGCTGATATGATGTGATGTAGATGGTGGTTATATACAGTATATGTGGAGTATTGCCATCATGATGGTTTAAGAACCATTTTTGTTTGTTTTTTGCCTATGTTTAAATTAGGGGTGACCATCAGCAGTGCTCCCTAGAGTTAGTACAAGTACATTGTATAGGGGGAAGAAGAAAGTTAAACTCTTTTTGGGAGCACACTTCCTGAATTATTTGCTAAGAACAAATTTTATTTGATTATTCATTAAAAATGTGTAGTAATCCTAACGTGTCCCTGTTGCCTGTGATATAACAGAAGCAAAATGTTGCTAGATGCGTAAATAAATCACAATAATGTGTAATAGTGAGTCAGTCCGGTTATTCACCAAAAAACAGTTATCAGGAGGACCTTCATTCATACCACCAAAATTTGTCACAAAACATAAGTGATAGTGTGATGGTAACTTAAATCATTGGTCACCTGTCTGGTATTTGTATAATGCTGTCTCTGCCATTTACATTTATGCAATACAGTGAGATCCCTTCTTACTGTATTGTGTTTCGTTATACATACAGACATACTGTACCTGGGTATTCCCTGGGAGTCTCCCCACCGGGAACTAGCCTGACCCAACACTTCTTAGCTTCCAAGTGCGGGATGAGTTTGGGCGTTGTCAGTGTGGTAGGAACATATGTATGATAACAGCCAACGGGTATCTACTGTGTCTATTGCAAAGAATTACCGTCTGGAAAACTAGCATCACTCCATATTCAGGAAAAAGTTGGTGTTTGTTAACACCTTCTGCGATTCGCTGCTGTTCTCCATGGGCCTGAGAAGCATGTAATGAGCTCCACCAATCAGAGCTCAGCACAAAGTTTCAGCCTCTGCCCTCTGGTGCAAAGTGTCATGGGACTTAGTTAACTCCCAGTAATGCACTGCACACTTGTGCAGTCAGTGTGCTTTGGCTCCCAATGCTCAGCACCATTAATCATTGTCACATTGGCAGATAGCTGAAGCTGCAGCACTACCCCACTCCCATGCATAAAACCTTTAGCTAAAAAAAATAAAAAAAATATATTTTTTTTTTGAAAAATACATGCCAACCACAGGGGGCCCCTAGCTAAAGGGGGGCCATGGGGCACTGACCCCTTGTGCCTCCATTATAATCCGGCCCTGTCTGCGAATGTCAATTTTTGCCATGTTTTCTGAAGCACCTCACATCCAAAGAATGGTGCCCCCGAGAAGATGTCCATTTAAAAATAAGAGGGAGTTTGCTAGGCAAGAAAACAAATTTGGCATATAATATTGCATTTCATGTGCTCAGACTAAATATGTAGCCAGTGTTTATGGGGAATAAACGTGCTGAGTTCAGAGTAGTTTAAGCGTTAATCCTTGTAGTTAGCAAAAAAAGATACAAAATATATATAATGTCTCTGTGTGCTCCTAAACAGTAGCAAGTAATAATAAACCCTTTTGATGGTTTCCTGAATACTTAATGCCAGAGTGTCTCTGCAGGTTTCAGAGATCTAAGAGGTGGTGAACAGGTGAACAAGCTTTGTCAAGCGAAACGTACGTCAGGTTTTGGGAACTGATCATGTAACTAAGGTCACAGGATCAGAGTGCAGCCGGTGGAGACGCTAACAACAGCGTGCAGGGACTCGGTATGGGACTTGGCTTACAGCGCATACAGAGTCGGGCGCCCGGGACACGGCAAACAGAAGCAGAGCGCTGGGACAACACGCGTCCTGACCGGTCGCCTGAACAGAATTCGCTGCACATCGTCAAAATTCTCTTTGAATACTGCCCTATATGGTAAAGAAACTTGTGAACATGTGGAATGATTCAGGTTTTGAAAATGAAAATACCTGGTCTATGAAATAGAGCAGGTATTTACAAATGATGCACACATAATGGAAATATGCTGCTATAGTACTGTACACATGACATGATGTAGAATCAGGTTTATGTGTACAAGTAATGCAGGTATGAAAACATACACACAATGTGATGCAGGTATGGAAGGCTGCGTACACACAGACTGATGCAGGTATGGAAGGCTGCGTACACACAGACTGATGCATGTATGGAAGGCCACGTACACACGGAGTGATTCAGGTATGGAAGGCTGCGCACACACAGACTGATGCATGTATGGAAGGCCACGTACACACGGAGTGATTCAGGTATGGAAGGCCGCGTACACACGGAGTGATGCAGGTATGAAAGGCCGCGTACACATGGAGTAATGCAGGTATGGAAGGCTACGTACACCCTGAGTGATGCAGGTATGGAAGGCTACGTACACACGGAGTGATGCAGGTATGGAAGGCCTCATACACACGGAGTGATGCAGGTATGGAAGGCTACGTACACACGGAGTGATGCAGGTATGGAAGGCCACGTACACACGGAGTGATGCAGGTATGGAAGGCCTCATACACACGGAGTGATTCAGGTATGGAAGGCCTCATACACACGGAGTGATGCAGGTATGGAAGGCCGCATACACACGGAGTGATGCAGGTATGGAAAGCCGCGTACACATGGAGTAATGCAGGTATGGAAGGCTACGTACACACGGAGTGATGCATGTATGGAAGGCCGCGTACACATGGAGTGATGCAGGTATGGAAGGCCGCGTACACACGGAGTGATGCAGGTATGGAAAAATCATATAATCTATGATCATATATATTGAGAGAATTTAAGAAAAATAAGTCACACATCTTATGGTTTTCTTTTTAATTTGCAATTTTTTGAAACAAATCAAGATGAAGATCTTTTTTCTGTTTGTCTTTATCCTCTTATTTTGACACGTACAAGGCTCAGAAAAAAAGAGTGAGAAAGAGACAAGAAAACAGAAATATAAAGGAAGACAGCAGCAAAAGAACCCCACTGGCATTCATAAAACGAACAAGCTGTCCTCTTGTTTCTCTTATATATATAGATTTATGTATATATATATATGTATTTATAGGATTTCTGTTTAAAGGGCATGCAGAAAATTAAACAGCAACAAATGAAAACAAGTCAGGCCGGAGATTCGCCTCTCCTCTCCCTTTGGGGTCACTGCTCTGAACCCTGTAAACTTGTGTAAATTGGCAATTGGGGAAGGAGTGTTACACACACCCCTAGCTGCAGAAGACTCTGTCCCAGCAATAAAGATCAGGCACAATAGAGATAATCGCATAATAATGCTTCCTCTCAATCCCTGAAGGTTTGGTTGCTGCTTTTCTCCAGCACATTTATGTAGCCCCACACACTGTGCAGGCAGGACGAATACTCAGCGTGCTAATGATGTCACTAGCTCACAACAATCCAATGGCAGCCTCTTTATGAACATTGGCTATCTCTACTGCGTGTAGGTAATGGGCCTACTTTACGGTAACCCTGTGCGTTTTGGAAGCTTCGGTACTGACCCAAATTATATTTTGGGTTATATACATTCCCACCCTACAAACACAGGAAATCCTATAAACCCTAAACCTTCTGCAAAAATGCCATAACCTACAAAAAATGTTCATTTTTCTAGTAAATACATGTCAGTAAAATACCTCCTTGCGGGCCAATAAATGAAACCCAAGCTACTTTAAAGGAAATATAGAAGTTGTACTTTGGAATCTCGGTAATACTTGAGTGATCCGCTGTGCAGACCCCACATGTCAGAGGAGAATGGCACTCGCAGAGAGCTGACAGACAAGAAGCACACTCAATAAAATGCGCCGGCCATGCTGCGGAACTGGCTCATCCACTGCAGACAATGGATAAGACCGTTATGTACAGGGTATGGGTTTGTCGGAGCTGGATCATTTGGTAAATATATATATATTTTCTTCTTATAATAAATATATATATATATGTTATTTGTGCATTCCTAAAGCAAAATAAAACAACATAAAGGGTGGCAGTGGGGGCCCCTGGGAGAACTGTTTTGCAGAAATGAAAAAAAAAAAGAAAAAAAAATATTTTTTTTTCTTTTCGTTTTTAACTTTTTTTGTCTGTTTTTTTTTTGTTGAGTACTTTTTTTGTTTTCTCTTTGTTCTGTTTGGACGACTCATTTCACGTTGGACGCGCAAACACACAGGAAGGAACGGCTCCAAGGGAAGGTCACAGTTCTCTCCCCCCAGCCCCTCAAGATTGCAGACGATCCCTCCGCCCGTCCACACACCCCCCTCCCCAAATAAACCCAACAAGAGGTAAGAGGGCTGAAGGTTAAAACTATTTCTGCAACAAGTCAATGAATGCACCTACCCCCCTTACCACGGTAGGGGGTTAATACATGTTTGAGCTCCCCTCTTCCTCTGGGAGGGGTAAGACTGCTTAAAGATCAAAAGGGAAACATACACAGGAGGCTTTAGTCCTATAAGCTGTTCTTGTCCTCTGGAAATCACTTCATAAGTCCAGGCAGTGGATGTGTGGGGTACATGTGCACATGGGGGCATTGAGGACCACAAGAATAGAAGAGTCTGGATTTGGAGGGGTTGAGGGGGAGGAGGGATGAGAGGGAACGGCACAAGCATGCGGTCACGTGCTTTTCCTCGCCGCTGGAACTCTCTGAGCGGCGTAGCCAAAAGTCTCTGGCACTTCCTCTTCTCTGGTGAAGCCAGGAGGGCATTACTGGAGGCTGTATAAAGAGAAGGTGAGTCAACAGGTTATGTAGGGGAAACAAGGATGAAAGACAATTGATTGTGAGGAATCAGCTTCTAACAGGCTGTGTTTGAAAAATGACTGTTAGGAGCTGATTGGTTGGTAATGTATCTCTCTCTACTTTATAACTCTTCAATGCCTAGTACATTTGCCCCTGAGGGAGATATTTATTAAACCTTCTAATGAGCACAAGGGGTGATGTTGATTTTGGCAGCCATCCAGATGCCCTTATTTATTTAATTTATTTACAGTTTATTATATAGCAGATTCCGTTGCGCTTTACAATTGGAGACAACAGTGATTAACCCCTTCATGACAGAGCCAGTTTTTGCCTTCCTGACAGAGCCCTTTTTTTCAAATCTGGCATGTATCACTTAAGTGGGGATAACTTTTTTTTGCTTTTACTTATCCCAGTGATTTTGAGATTGTTTTCTCGTGACACATTGTACTTCAAGTTAGTGGTAAATTTTCGTCGATACAGTCTGTGTTTTTTTGTGAAAAATACCAAAATGTCGTAAAAAAATGGAAAATTTTGCGATTTGCAAAATGTTAAATTTTCTGCTTGTGAGACAAATAATCTTACCACTCAAAATAGTGAATAACTAACATAGACCATATGTCTACTTTATGTTGCCATCATTATTTCAACCTCATTTTCATTTTTTTGGACACTAGGAGGCTTCAAATATGAATAGCAAATTCTCAAATTTTCAAGAAAATTTCAAACTCTGATTTTTTTAGGGACCAGGTCAGTTATGATGTGACTTTGAGTGACTTGTATGTGAGACACCCCCATAAATGATGCCATTTCAAAAACTGCACCCCTCACAGTATTCAAAACAGCATTTTGGAAGTTTGTTAACCCTTTAGGTGTTTCACAGGAATTAAAAGAAAGTGTAGGTGAAATTTCCAAATTTCATTTTTTTTGCAGATTTGCAATTTTAATACATTTTTCTAAGGAACACAGTAGATTTTACTAGAGAAATGTGACTAAAAATTGATTCCCCCAATTCTTTGGTTTTCATAAATATCCTATATGTGGCCCTAGTGTGCACGGTGACCAAACCACAGGCTTCATAATAGAAGGAGCACCTACTTGATTTTGGAGCCTCCTTTTTATGAGATTATTTTTTAGGCACCATGTAGGTTTCTAGGCACCATAAGATGCTAAAAGTTAGGTACCCCCCCACAAGTGACCCCATTTTGCAAACTACACCCTTCAGGGAATTCATCTAGGGGTATAGTGTACATTTCAAACCCCCAGGGGTTTCACCAATTGTGGTACAACTGGGCAGTGAAAATGAAAAAAAATAATTTTTCATTTTCACAGCTCAGTTGTATCAAAATTGGTGAAACCCCGGGGGGTTTGAAATGTACTCTATACCCCTAGATGAATTCCCTGAGGGGTGTAGTTTGCAAAATGGGGTCACTTGTGGGGGGGTTCCACTGTATGGGTGTTTCGGGGGTCATTCAACCAGAATCTGTGCTGCAAAATCCAAAAATCACTCCTTCCCTTCTGAGTCCTGCCATGCACCCAACTGGTATTTTTTGGTCACATGTGAGGCATTGCCGTACCCGGGAGAAATTGGGGCACAGATTTTGGGGTGCTTTGTCTCCTTCATTCCTTGTGAAAATGAAAAATTTTGAGCCAGATCTGCATTTTTGTGTAAAAAAATGTAATTTTTTACACAAAAATGCAGTTCTGGCTCAAAATTTTTAATTTTCACAAGGAATGAAGGAGACAAAGCACCCCAAAATCTGTGCCCCAATTTCTCCCGGGTACGGCAATGCCTCACATGTGACCAAAAAATACCAGTTGGGTGCATGGCAGGACTCAGAAGGGAAGGAGTGATTTTTGGTGGTGGAATGAATGGCGGGTGCTATGTCGCATTAGCAAGACCCCCGAAGCACCAATACAGTGGAACCCCCCCACAAGTGACCCCATTTTGGTCACCAGCTTTGGGAGGGGGGCTGGCGCTGCGGCTGGCGGGGGGGTGGGAGGGGTGCTGGCGCTGCGGCAGCCGGGTGGGTGGGAGGGAGGGGGGCTGCCGGGTGGGAGGGGGGGGGGGGGGGGCTGGCGATCGTTGGTGATCGGTGCGGTATACGCACACACACACACACACACACACACACACATATATATATATATATATATATATGTGTGTATATATATATATATATATATACATATATATACATATATATACACACACATATATATATATATATATATATATATATATATATATATGTGTGTGTATATATATATATATATATACACACATTTGCACATTTTTTAATTTTAATTTATTTTTAACTTTTCCAGCAGCAGCATGATGCTGCTGCTGCTGCTGCTGCTGCTGCGGGGGGGAGGGGGGAGGAGGGGAGCGCAGCGTGCGCTCCGGACGTAGCGGTTGAGCCGCTGGAGCTGCTGCTGCTGCCGGGTGAGTGCCCGGCGGGTGGGAGGGGGGTGCTGCCGCTCGGTGGTGATCGGTGCTGCACCGATCACCACCGTTTTCTGTGTTACCGAGCGGCTTAGCCGCCGGTAACACAGGAAACGCTGTGATTGACTGTTCAGATTTGAACAGCCAATCACAGCGATCGCCGACCGGGGGGGGCACCCCTGCCCCCCCTGGGCGACGAGGGGGGATGTCTGCTGTCAGGGACAGCAGACATCACCTAACTGTCACTGCGTCTCTAGACGCAGTGACAGTTAGAAGTCATGACGTATATATACGTCAACGGTCGGGAAGTACTTCCCGACCATGACGTATATATATACGTCAAATGTCGTGAAGGGGTTAAAGAATCTGGGTGGATACAAACCGACACAGAGGTAGGAGGGCCCTGCTCGCAAGCTTACAACCTATAGGGATAATAGGAGGGATGCATAAAGATAGGACTCCATAGCATGGCAGTACCACCAGATTACAGGACAGTCCTGATGGGATGCAATTAGATATAAATGCTACTGGAAGTTGTGTGGGTGTTCCTGAATATGATAAGCTAGTCTGAAGAGGTGAGTTTTCAGGGAACGCTTAAAAGTTTGGAGGCTAGAGGAGAGTCTTAGCGACCAATACGATTCTAGATATAATGGGGGGGTGTCACTTGTTTTTCCACATTCCTGCCACTAGATGGCGGCCAGGAAGCAGATTCAGACACATTTCAGCTTGCAGCCCCTGGTGGCGGTGAGCAGAAATGTGTGAAAAGTGACTTGCACAGGCAACAAAACAGCACTTTGTTGCATTGCTTCCGTTAGTTTCATCTGTTTGGGCAAGATATGCATCTAAGTCTATAATGAGAAAAATCTTATTATGATTAGTTTCAGCACAGATATATGACTTATTCCCTGCATATATTAGTGAAGGAAACCCTAGCGTTTTATTTGCACAGATAAAATGAATGATCTTCCATAGATAGGAAGAAAAGAATGAAGAAGAACGTCTTACTGTCACTGGAGGGGTGCAACTGGGGCCCCTGAGCAGTGGAAGTGGACATTCTGCCACTTGCCATCACGGCGATGCCAAACACGGGTCTCTTCAGACTGGCTGGTACGAGGTCGACCCTGTGTATCAATGTATTGCGTCAGGCGAATGTAGGCGATACAGGCAGCATCCTCTCCCACCACGTGAACATGAGGATTCAAGATGGTCGTGTGGATTGGCTTGTTGTTCTTGGACAGCACTAAGTACAGCAAAGATATATGTACAGTTAAATAAAATAGAATAAAAAGACTGAGACCAGCACCATGAGATGTAAAGACTACAGATAAATGAGTCTGTGGGATACATGTAATAGGGGGCGAGAAGCCAGAGGTGCTTCTGGTTTCGCCTGGTAAATGATTGCCGCTTTAAAAATACGGCCATTCTCTGGCACGCCCATGAACTGCCCTATTACAATTACCCCTGTATGTGATACTCAGTCATGATATTAGATGCATGCATGAAGCCTGATGACAAACTCTGAGATGTCCCACATGTTAATGCTGATGGTGAGATATACATATTACATAACCTACACACAATTGGAGGCAGACATTTCGTGTATGAGCCAATGTACAGTCTATCAAGTTATAAGAGCAACTACTGTATGTCTTACCTCAGAAATGTCATTATCTCCTAAATGATTAATATAACTGACTCTCCTGAATATAGATATATACACATACATACATAAACAGCCTGACCAGAGCTGCTGCAGTAGTGTATAAATGACCCATGAACTACAAGGAGGCATTATATTGGTCTGTCAGAAGAGTGTAGTCTATAATCCTGGATGACTAGTAAGAATCCTGCCTGGGGAAAGGCAGTGGCACCACCCCAAATGACTGTACTGTATCTCCTTAGATATACATATTAGAGGGGTACGCCTTAACTACTGATAGTCCTGATTCCTACGGACAGTGTGATATGCTTTTGGCTTGGCATCGGACATGAATATACTGTAGATAATAGCGGAATGGCCCAGAGACCATATTACAGGTATGCACAATAACCATCCTGCCGAATGCGGTGGAACCATTATACGGCAGCGGGTTTTTTTCATGGCCATACATGCTGCAGCACTCGTCCAATTGCCCGGTATCGGCTGCCATATGTTTGCATGCGCGGCCAGCCCTAGCTATGAGGGTGTGGTATTGTTATATCATTGGCTCCTTACAGTTCTCGAAGTAAAATCGGTGAAAATCTATCCCCTCCACCAGGTTACCCAGAGCTTCTGGCTCAAACGTGGTCAGTCCCGGGTCGCAGATCTTCCTGGAAATAAAAGGTACATGTACATTAGCTAGGTGATAATAATAATGTATCAGTTATGTAGACCCTCTGTATGTATATTCCCTGGGTGCTTCTTATCATGTATTTGCTCACTCTAGTCTCTACTTATTTATAAAAAGGATCCAGAAATGTAGCAAATTTAAAAGATTCATAATACTATCATCAAAATTTAATCTGGATTCAAGTCTTAGGGCCCCCATATACTACAGTGATTTGGGCCGATTCCACCCATTTCCGACGGATCGTGCAGAGAAATTGGCCCAAATCGGATGTCTTTGACATGCCATCGGGTCCAATGCGCGGTCCCGTGCACATCGAACCTGAGTCGGAGGTCAGACCTGCATGCAAGCCTGACCTCTGACTCGGACCCCACTTTACTTTTACATTACAAATATACACAGATAAAGGGGGATATGTATCAACCTTGGAGAGGTTGCCCTTAGCAACCAATCAGCTTCTAGGTATCATTTAACCATTCACATTTTATATTTGTATACCTCCATCCCTAACATGGAAAGGATGAAACAATTAATGGCCTGCCTGGTAGGGTAAATAATGCTGAGATGGCCAAGGCCTCTTTAGTGGTGCAAGGGTTGTGCAGATGGCCTCAGTATTCTCAACGTTCAAAGCCACAACCCCTTAGTTTGGCCACAGTCAATGTACATTAGGGTGTGACCAGGCATTGGTGGAAACACAGCCTGGGCCAATGAAGGCTGTAACCTAACATGACCCAGTGGCGCAGGTAGAAGTGATTTCTTAGTGGTACTATAAATGTGCGCCCTAGGCGTGTGCCAAAAATGAGCATGGCCACGTGTCATGAGAGGACGTGGTCATTTAAAACTAGACGAGTCGTTACATGACAATAGGGGCATGGCCACATTATGCCACACACCGTAATGAACCAACCATGCTGGCTCATGTCCCTCTCCCCACACAGCAGCACTATCATGAGCAGGTCCCGATAGCAGTGACTCCCGGGCCCCGACCCCAAGCTGCGCAGTGAGGCTTCCCTCACCCCCTCCGGCTGCTCTCAGGCATTTCAAATATGGTGCCGATTCATGACCCAATCGGAGCTCATGGCCAGGCAGCCAATCACTGTGGCTGCTTGTACGCGAGCTCTGATTAGCTCAGGATTTGAAATAGCCGGGAGCCTCCGGAGGGGTGAGGGAAGCCTGCGGCGCTGCACTCCACTCTTCTAGTCGCAGTGGCGGAGGCACCGGAGGGGTGGGCGAAGTCTGTGGCGGCTCCCTGCACTCTCCTACACCTCTCAGCGGCAGCAGCCACTGGAGGGGTGGGAGAAGCACAACAGGGGATGCGGGGTGGTACGGCGTACCGGCAACATATTTCTTAAACCGTACCACTCCGTACACCCTTACTTGCACCACTGACATGACCCTATATAAAGACCAGGAAATGTGAAAGCTATGGCTACCAGCAATCTAATGTGAACTCACATTTGACATCTAACATATTTGAGTGTTAGCTGTAGGTTACAGCACCTTTATGTTATCTGCACTGTATCACTGCATGTGTAACATAATGAGTAGTATGCCTACTGAGAAGGAATATATTTATATTGGATATATCTGCAGTTGTGCCGTACTTTTGCCCCCATTATTATTCATGACGGTAATGAGGTTTATAGCTCTCAGTAACTCACGCATAAGCCTCGAAGTCTCCATTATTCACTGCCTCAATAAGCTGCTCTGTTATCTTAATGATCTCCTGTTTTCGAGCTGGAAAAAGAAAATGAGCTGTTAAAGGGGCTAATGGAAAATATAGGAGAGAGAAATAATTGAAAAAGAAATAAGTCATCAGAAGAAAGACTGGGGGACAAGTAGCTACAGGGGATATAAGGGACTGTGGAAATAGGGAAAGGTGGATATAGTAGAGGTCAGATATAGGGGACTGTGGATATTGGGAGGGGGGGTATAGGGGACTTTTGTTATAAGGGACAACATTGAATTATTCATAGTACAATATAATATAACAAAAATGAAGAGAGGTGAGGAAGGGAAAATGTAATGCTCTGCGGCTCAAAAATAGAAGCAAATTAAGAAGTTTCAGTACTGGATAAATTCTAAATAATTAAATTTAAAACAATCAACAAAAATCACAAATATATATATCTATCAGCACTATTGTAATCTGGAATCATGGGGGGGGGGGGGGAGATGTTCCCCCAGTGCTGAGCAAACACTCCGAGAGTAGCATGCAGAGTGAGTGCCAGTTGGCACGAAAGAACAAATACATTGTGAACAAAATACAGTATGCCCACTTATATGCCCTTACTCAGATTTACGTCATTTGGAAAGTGGGCATCCTAACCTAGGCTTAGTGGGAACAGCAGAAAATGGCATAAAGCAATGTTCTAAGGCCTAACAGCAGAAAGGAAGGATAAGAGGCACCATGGGGAGAACATGGAAGAGTAACAGTTTGTAGAAGATCAGAAAACAGCCAAAAATCTGCTTCTAGGGGCAGAATATGCAGCCATGGAAACCATGTTACCCTGCAAAAGGTAGGAAGGCAATAACAGCCACATCCATAGAATAGGTTCTTATCAAGCGCAAATGTTTAACAAAGCAGGGCACCTGGATTTCCTCCCAACTCTAAATCAGATCCAAATGAACAGCAGTCATGTGATTAGTGTATGGGCCGGGTACTGGATATTAGGAGTAACCTATAAGTCAGGCATGTCCAAACTGTGGCTCTCCAGCTGTGGTGAAACTACACATCCCAGCATGCCTTGCCACAGTTTTAGCATTCCCTAATAGCAGAACTGTGGCAAGTGACTTGTAGTTTCACAACAGCTGGAGGGCCATAGTTTGGACATGCCTGCTATAAGTTATGTGACAACATGAAACCTTAGGGCTGAAAGGTAACAGACAGTGGCACAAGTTTGTTCCAGGTGCCCGGAGGTAAGATAAATAGTGGTGTCCCCCAAATAGCTCAATCGGTAAGGTGTCTGTAAGACAGGTCATGTCAGTAAGACAGGTCATGGGTTCTAATACAGGGTGTGACACTTGGAAAAATGATCTTAGGCAGGGGAGTCAGCCACAGAAGCTATATCGATGGCTTTTAATTAACTGATTCAAACTCGCAGGGGAGGAGAGGTGCACCCTTGGAAGCAGGAGCCCTGCAGCAGATGACTCCATTGTCTCCCAGAGTTACGCCTCTGGTAACAGATATCCAGTGACTATAAAACGAGGCACAGAACCAATTGTTGGAGGACACAGCAAGAAGGGTCAGTGATTAGTGTCTGGACAGATGTAGCAAAAAAAGGCAAGAAATCACGGTTAGAGAAAAACCTAGTGGTTGGTAGGATAGAAGAGTGCAATAAAAAAAAGAACACAAGAACGGTTACAAAGAAAATAATTAAAAAAAGGGCAGGAATTATTTCATTATAAACAAAAAGAACGCAAACATACATATATACTGGTAGTAGTAATAGAAAGTGCATAATACAATGGAAAGAAGTAGAAAAGGTACAGTAGTGGTGAGTTACAGTGGTGTCACATGAGAAATGAACTTTTCATTTTGTTTCTGAGCTGCCGGAAAGATGATAGGTTTGATTACCAAGTACGCCAAGACGCAAATACGTTGATGCAGTGGAGTGGTCCACCCTAGTATCATCAAGGGCAGCTGACAAGAATTAAAAATGGTTCTTGATGCAGAAAGGTTGACAGTCTGCAGGATCATATGAGGAATGATGTGCGTATGCAGTATTCCCATAACAAGGGGATTTTAAAGCAGAGATTAGCCAGGATTCCCTCCCACTGGCCAGCCAATCACAAGCTTTTCCCCATGTTGGCTGCTTGTGATTGGCTTTGTGAAGGGAACCATGTTATGCTGGTGGAGCAATAATGTCAGGGACGTTATAGGCAGCTGTTGATTATATTGAGACCACTGCCAGAAAAGTCACACTCCAAAGCTCACAACCAGCCCTTACAGCCTAAGCATCTGGGAAGAATACCAGCACTTTTAAATGCTGGGTTGGTAGTCACTGGTCAGGGGGACATAGACATTTTTTTGTGTTCCCCATAGTCCCTGTGTTGATCAGTTCTGGGCTGATTTCCAGCATACAGAATCAGTGGAATCCCACACCCTTAGGGGTAGATGTATCAATGTTTCTAAAGTGGACAAGTAGGGGCGTTGCCCATTGTAACCAATTAGCTTCTACTTATTTTATAACATGTACTTGATAAATGCTAGCTAGAAGCTGAGACTGGTTGCTATGGGCAACTACTCTAATTGTCTACTTGTTCACTCTTTAGAAGCTTTGATACATGTCCCACCCATGGTTTCTCTATATAGGGGAAAACAATGCAAACCGCCTAGAATTTGGAGTTGGTGATGGTTTTGGGGGGGGTGGAGTGGTATTAGGAGGGGATCATCCTCAGGTCTGAGCTGGGAAACAATTCTTGTCCACATTTGGTGCAGGACTGCCAGAAACAGCCTTAACAATTCATATGTTCTTTATCTCATTACACCACCGTGGGTCCAACACTGTGTTTATATGAGAATAATAAAGGATACAAACACCCTTGTGACACTTTATATGGGCAAGTAAATGTTGATATCCATGAGCATGAAGGTTATAAGAGAATACAATGTGGAGATCTGGTAGGAAGCCATAAATATAGTGAGAAATGGGAGTGAGAAGGCTTCACATGTGCGATGGGAAACATCATGGTGATAACCAGAAGGTCATAGAGTAGAGGACACAATGCGGTGCGGAGAGAAGACAATGGAGAAGAGTGCGTTCCATGGCAGGAAGTAGTTGTGATCCCATGTGAGATGCGTTTGTATGCGCTAGTTCTACTTACGCTGTACAAACGGAGAGTTTAGGTGGGGCTGGGAGAGACGATGCTGCGTGTTGGCATACTGCACTCCCTCTGCTTCTGAGCCTCGTCTGACTGTGTTAAATATATCTGTAAATCTAGCAGCTGGGAGGGGGACAAAGAGACAGGGACCAGGGAAAGAAATAGAAACAGAGACAAGAGACAGTAAAGCAGAAACATAGGTAGAAGGACAAGTGACAGAAGCAGAAACAGAGGTAGTGAGACAAGAGGCCGAGAAGCAGAAACAGGGGAAGAGAGATGGAGAAAGATGTACAGAGATGGAGAAAGACAGAAAAACAGAGGGATGGAAGATAGGGAAGCAGAAACAGAGGAAGAGAGATGAGGACAGAGAGACAGAAAGGAACATACAAGAGAGATAAAGACACAGTTGAGCAGAGTCAAAGATGCAGAATCAGGGATAGAGACGGAAATGCAGATGCAAAGGAAAATACACAGATATTTAATCAGAGAAAGGGAGACAGAAAAGAATACATTGAGGAAGAAAGAGAAGAAGTGGAAGCAGAGGAAGAGAGGCAGAGTAGAAGAAATAGAGGACAAGACACAGCGAGAAGCAGATACAGAGACAAGGGCAGAGGAAGAGAGACCAAGAAGGAGAGACCAGGGAAGATAGGCAAAGAACCAGAGGCAGGACAAGAGAGACAGGGAACCAGAGGCAGGACAAGAGAGACAGAGAAGCAGAGGCAGGGCAAGAGAGACAGAGAAGCAGGGCAAGAGAGACAGAGAAGCAGAGGCAGGGCAAGAGAGACAGAGAAGCAGAGGCAGGGCAAAAGAGAGAAAATCAGAGACCGAGAAGCAGAGTCAGAACAAGAGAGACATAAAAAAATATGAAGAGAGACAGAGAGGTAGATACAGTGGAAGAGACAGAGAGACAAAGGCAGAGGAAGAGAGACAGAGGAGAAGAAACAGGCAAAAATAGAGAAGCAGAGGCAGGGCACAAGAGACGCAGAGAAGCAGAAACAGAGAAAGAGAGACAGAGCAGCAGATGCAAAAGAAGCGACAGAAGCAAAGGCAGATAGACACAGAAGCAAAAATTTAGATATACAGAGAAGCAGCAAAAGAGAGAAGAGTAGATACATTAATATATAAGCAATAGTGACAGTGAAAGGAGATAAATTTGAAGATAGAATGCCAAAAGGCATAAAAGCAGAGCCAAGAGAATAGTGAGCGCAGAGAAATAGAACCAGAGTAAAAATAAGGGGATTGAGGGGGGATTGGAGCGATAGGGAAACAACCAAATCAATTAATAAAAAGAAAAAAAGAAGACATATCAACACAGAAAGAGCAGACACAGCAGCAATGTGAGTGACAAGAAACACAAACAACATCCCATAACAAACAGGCAAGGACAATACCACACTCCACCCCCCCCCCCAGAAAGTAATTACGGGCAGTGCCATTTCCTCCCTCCCCCGCCCCCCACAGTGCCACACACACATATCACAGTGACAGAAACATAAAGGGATGCCTGAATCATTCATTCTGAACTCCCTACCCATTATCATACCTGCAGTACAAATATAACTCACATATTACAATTTAAGAGGATTAGGGAGCACTGTCATGCCATCACAGTACTAAGTGCTTTGCTTTAGGCTGACGTTTGTACTCATTATTTAGGATTGCATAGTGTACTTAAATACATTTTCAAATAAAGATCTAATGCAGCATCCCAAAATAATTTTCTATTCAGGTAGTGATTTCTGTAGTGTTGGATATATTCTGCACTGTCCATGCACAGTCATTAAGTTTTCCTACTGTATGACCCCAACCTATTACTTACGCTGTGCAAGAGGCGAATGGGGGAAGGATGGGGAGAGGGGCTGCTGAGCGACCGCTGATTGGGGTCCCTCAGCTTCCAGGGCCCCAGAACCCCGCCTCACTGAGCTTAAAATGTCAGAGAACTTCAGCACTAGAGAGAACGGGGAGAGAAGAGGAGGTGAAGCCAAATAGAGAGACGTTAAAGGGGATTTGGGGTCAAATCTATTAAATGCATCTCAGCGCGTTTAAGCCCTAAATTTGAAATGGGAACGGTGTTAAATGTGAAACACGCCATGATTTGCTTTTAATGACATTGCCGTTATCAATTTCCACTTTATTAAACGCTGAGAAGTGGCGGCCGGCAAGAGCCACGATTAGCAAATTTACCCCTTTGGAGTGAAAATGAGTGGAGCGAGTAATGAGAGAAAGTGAGTGGCATGTAATTGAAAGGATAGGTGAAGGAGAGAATGGCGGGAAGCTGAGGTAACCAAATACAATGATGTACAGAGAACTGAGGGGATAACACACGTATAATGAGAGTACACATCTCTATATACTGCCTTGGTGACTGGTATCTGTGTTTTGGTGAATGGTGATGCGGTCGCTGAATGCAGTGTTGGGAAGATAATAAAGCCAAAAGCCCATTCTGTTTACTTATGCTGGGCCTTATTCTGAGGCGGCCACATCTATTGTGTTTCCTGTTTACCGCACATGTGACTGTATACGTGTCATGGTGAACCAATTGGGTGCTTCCAGGTGGTGATTGGATGGTAGCCAGAGTTGCTCACCACACTGAGTCATATGCATGCATTTAAGACAGCTGCTTTACCCTACGGTATAAAGTGTGTATGTGTGTGGGGGTGGGGGGATGCGACTGCACTTTCTAATATATGTGTACACATCAGAACATGTATATGCTTGCTTATTCTGGATGCGACTACATTTGCAGATCAAGGCAGATGTGTGTTAAGATTTGCTCTTGTTCAGCTTTTTATCATAATACAGCCGGTGTAGTAGAACTCAGACCTACAGTAGCTGCGTTAGTGGTGGTGCCTTGATGTGACATAGTCAATGGGCTTGATTGAAAGTGCTATGTACAACTCAGAGGGTGAAAGATCTGCGTGTGCACAGACACAGCGCTGCACATGTGTAGATCTTGTTCAGCACAATTGCACACAATGGGGCAGATGTATTAAGCCCGGTGAAGAGATAAAGTGGAGATAAAGTGAAAGGAGATAAAGCACCAGCCAATCAACTCCCAACTGTCATTTTCAAGCACAGTTCATTGGCTGGTGCTTTATCTCCAGTTTATCTCTTCTCCAGGCTTAATACATCTGCCCCATTGCCCCCAAGTTGCAGCCATTTGGGGGCAGGGCAGGGGTGACGATGGGCAGCATTGGAGAATAAGAATATGAATCGCTCTCTCTTCTTGGCATGATGATGCCATTGGTTGTGCCCTTGGACAATATCTCAGCCATAATGAGTAACCTGAGGGTATACTCCGATGAATGATGTTCACACAGATGTATCAGAGAAGCCAGCAGGAGGCGTCTATTTAAAAAAGACTGTGCATTAGTATAATTTTGCAGTAGTGGCTGAGGCAACCATTGCAGTTACTAACTCTCTAAATCAGGCTTAGGGGTATATTTAATAAGGTACGTGTATATAGAAGTGGAGATGTTGTCCATAGCAACCAGATTATTCCAGCGATTTATTTTTGAGCACTTTAGTAAATATGCCCCTTAGCCTGCTGTTGCTAGTAGACAGGAGCAAAAAAATGCAACAGCAGGCTTTTCCTTCACGACCTTTACCGGTTTACATTTTATTCTGTCTGTAGATATTATACAGCATTAGCCTTTATGAATAATTCATAAGACCATTTGTAAATTGCACAGCTTTTTACTTTCCTTCTCCTCCAGCAGACTTAATGTAACCACTACCGTTGTACGTTCCTGGGTACTGACCGGCTCTGGAAGATCACATGACAGTACACAGACACATCACCTGTGAACACCTGTAGTTGGACTTTTCCCCAGTAATCTTGTAGTGCATTGCTTCCATTGGTGGTGTTCTATATATACACGGCAGCACACACATGCGTGGCAATGAGGATCACTACAGGCACACCAGTGCGAGGTGCTCTAGTGTTAAACATATAAAATTGTAGCCTACCAAGACGGAAACTGTGCGTGAGAACGTTGGGAGGATTTGAGTTTAAGTGTCATGTGGATGCATTTCAGGGTCCAGAGTATTGTATCCCAGGGGATACCAAAACTGTATAGTTTATGTAATGTGTGATGTTGGTATAGGATCTAGTAATGGGCAATGTTTTGTATGTACAGTATATATTAAATACAGTGTGTACATATATATATATATATCAGTTAGACAGTCCCATATGTGTATCTAGAAACTTTAATTGACTGTAGGGGGCCCTCACTATCACTTTCCCCCACCTGTGGTCATGCCCACAGCACCCACACTCCCATTTCAGACTTCAGTGCCCATCAGTCCCTGCCAACTTCAGTTCTAAGCTTGTCCGTATTGAGGTGTCATGTATAAAGGGCACTTCAGTTACATTCTCACGAACGTTGATTCTGCCCACAAATTAGATTTCCAGATAAAGCATGCCACTTTTTGGTTGGCATTACTGCCAAGACTACAGAGGTGTTAAAAAAATTGTATGTATGTAAATTTTGCAATAAGATGGTAAGGGCTCCGAAAAGGAGATCACCCGGGGTACAACGCATTTCTGTGCTTTCTACTATTTGCCTCAATGCACTGTGTAAGTGTAAGTAACTGCAATGCTTTTAGGTTTTGTATGTGTCCTCTATTTATATAAAGGCTAAAGTCTTCCCCTAATGTACCTACTGAGAGGAATCAACTATTTTGTATATTAACAGATATGTGGATTTTCTTGGTGTTTTATATAATATTGGTAACATGGCTTATACTGACACTGCGCCACAACAATACTATTACTCACTATGCGGCTTATTGTGTATACACAGACTATAATGATTTATGTGGCACAGAAGACACCATTGCTGAGTACTGTGATATCACTATGAAGTGGCCTCATTATAAACAAGATATACAAGTTTCTTAAGAAAAGTCTCACGTGGATACAGTGACAACTATAAATAAGGTGCCCCCCCCCCTGAAAAAAAATCATTAGAAAAGGCCAAATGTGTCTACATTCCGTATTTTAAAAAGTGTTGGAATGAAATAATATACGCAATGTATTAAGACCAATGTATATACTTTGGACTCCCTTTCTAATCTTTTTTTGGTACAACCTTCCTGTTACTGTCATCATGTCCTTTAATTTTTAATTTAAAGCTTTCCTGTACTTACTGATGTCTTCTACGTACTAACTCCCGGGAACATTCATAAAACTGGTGCACATAAAATAGTAGGCGTTACTCAGAGCAACCAAACACTTTTATATATGAACTGCTCTAGAAAAATGACCGATTTTGTCTTGTTGGTTGATGAGAAGAATCAGCTTTTGCTTGTGCAGCAGATTTTATATACTGTATATATCCTCAAATGACTGTGTGATATTACCTGAAGCCCCTTCACACTTGCCCTGTCTCTCCTGCTTGTAAACTCAGGATCTCATCACTGGCACTACCCATGTTCGTCACCACAATCCTAAAATGTCTCCTGTGAGGGAACATAGTCACTTACATGCATCTATCTACTAGTGCATGGGTCCTCAAACTATTTTGCTCTGGGACCCCATCTGACAATATAATGACAGGACCCCAGCAAGTTACCACAGAAGATCATCACCTCACATGTGTAGTCAGCAGACAGCACATACATGGCAGCATTGTGGAGGCACAAAATGATGGGTGGAGTCTGAAATAACAGCTTTTTCAGACTCCTCGATTCACTGACTGAGATTACAAAAGTCATCAGCCTGATGGTCAGCAACATGAAGTCTAGACCCCATGCTAAGAAGGTCCTACTTTGGGGTCAGGACCCACAGTTTGAGAACCGCTATACTAGTGGTACGGTTCTTTCTTGTTTACCACCTGACATCACCATCGCTGTGATTTCACTTGATAACTGCCTATTTCTGTCATTATCGACTTGATCACCATGATTGTGAGGGGACATCAGGACAGCGTTACGTGTGTCACATTTGTGTGTGTACAGTTTCTATCGCCACCAGTCTTCTCTAGCGAAGACTGGTGGCGATAGGGTATTTCCCTACACTTATGACGGCTGTACTGTTATATTGTGGCAGCAAAGATGTATGTTATATATATACAGTGAATGAGAGTACCTGCATATAATATGTTCTGTAAAGTTAGTGCAATTTACGCAAGAAAAAAATAGGACAGTGCCGATACAATTGATAATACTTAATAATAATTATGCCATTAATAAATGAACGCTCAAAAAAAAATGGAAGGCTGAAATGAAGAAAAATTATAATAGTGGTTAGAGAAATGGGGCAGGCGGAGGTAATAGAACAGAAGGTGGATCAGGGAGATAATCACGAGGCAATGAGACAGCAGAATGAGACCAGGAGATGAGTCCATCAGAGCCTTGCAGCCATGGAGAAGAGATATCGTGTATGGATGCATGTGTGACTGTGCCTATGGGTGTCTATGGGGAGGGGCGAGTTGCATAGAAAGTGTGGATGGGGTAATTAGATTTAGGCAGTAGAATTAGGGTAGTACATATGAGGTTGCATGGTGGACATGAGAGCAGGGCCACCATACCTTTCATTTCTTCATCCTCTGGGTTAGTATGTGTACTGTCTGAGGATTCCTGTGGGAGATAAAACAAGCAATTGGTGGAATTGTTGGAAGGAAGGTAAGACAGACAGAGGAAAGGATAAGTACAGAAGTTAGTGACAGTCTACCTTCTCTCAGCAAGACATCTGGAGCTTACCCTTCTGTCATACAATATAAAACCTATAATGCCAGCCTTATGCCACTGGCGCCAATACCATGGGACGGTTCTAAGCAAATTATAAATGACCAAGTTGGATTGTTTCATTTAAAAATGGCTTCACCCTGGTGACACCTGTAATTGGCGGCACAATGATCCACTTATAGTATGTCAGAATCCACTTGTTGTGTTATGTATGAAGATTTTATAGTTCACATGGGAAATAGGAGAGGTTCTGAGAAAGACGCAGGCGTGTATAGGGAGTGCAGGGGTACACACAGCAGAGGGTGGCAATCTCACAGGCCGGGCAGCAGGAGACTTACTGATAAAGATGGCAGACGTCGCTGTCTTGTTGGCTGAGAGCCTGTACCTAGCAAGTATCCAAGGTACAGTCAGTACATGTCTCCGATATCCCATATGGGGACTGAGGAGTCTCTAGGATAAACAGACAACCAAACTCAACTAGCCCAGGTGGCAAGAGAACGTTGTGTTGGCATGCATCTGATTGGTGGGCATATGGTTATCTATGCTAGAATTAAGACCATATAATATGCTGGATAATTATAGCTACTGTGCACACTATCCATGTGTTTGCCTTAACATGCATACATACTAGTACTTTGTTTTTACACATTGGGGGTCATTTGGGTTGACTCACAAAACTGTGAATGATTCGATGGTTGCCGGCCATCGAATGATTTCTTAAGCATTCGCAAATCTAAGTCAATCTCTGGTGACTCAGATTTGCGGCGCCCACCTACGTGAAAAGTCAGCTGCCCATCCCAACACCCGCATCACAGCGACATTAGAATGGGAACGCCCAGAATTTGCACTGAAACACCCATGAAATGCTGGGCATTCCCATGGGCATGACCCGTGCCCACCGCCCCCACTGCTCTGTGCAAACGGACCGGCGACTATACAAGTTGCTGCGTCCGTTCACAAACAGCCTGCACATACACATAAATGCGCAGTAGCAAAACATACTGTAGCTTCCTTGTACGGGGGAGCGTGTGAACCAGAATGACCTCCATTGTGTAGTACTCTTTTTTTCCTTTCTTGTGTTCTACTTGAATATATTCTTTCCTTTGTTCTACTTGTATATATTACATCGCTCCTTGAGATACCGGGTCATGAAACATTCTAACATCACGTGGATTGTTGGTTTAAGAGACGCCAAAACAATTCTGCACCAGCCCAGAATTACAGCTCCATCCCAAAATGAGCACAACATTGACCACAATAAATAATAAAGTATGACTGGTACCCGTACTGCAGTCCATCAATACTACCACAGCTGCAGAAAGTAAGTGTCCCATCTCCTATACACTACAAAGACAGCTGTCCAGTGAGTGCACTACATAAATAAGACCCCCTACTCCAAAAACAAACGTTGCTTCCATGTACATTTACAGATGTACAGTACAGGTAAAGTTTCCCATAGCATGATGTTGATATTAAGTGTAACCTTGCTAAGTAACTAAACCCAAGTGCTAAACCTTGGCAGTGGTAAAGTAGAGAGAGATAAAGGGTCGTATTCAGACCTGTTCGCTAAGCTGCAAACAGGTAAATGCCACCAGGCCTAACTCCCACTTCCCCACCACGCGGATCCTTGCATTTACGCTTACACATCCACTCGCATGTGGCCAAACAGGTGACAAATCATTCGATGTTTGCTCACCATCGAATGATTGTTTTTATTGTTTTTAGATAAAAGACAGCCCGCCCTGCCCAAGCAGGCATCGACACTTCTGCTTTCACAGGCGAACGCTCAGCATTCTCACAGGGGGTTTGCACATGCGCAGACCCCCACCATCGGTCAGGGGACCGAATTTTGTCCCGATCTTCGCGGGTCTGAATCACCTTCTAAGTACCATCCAATCAGCTCGTATCATTTCGCCAACATGTTAGCTAGGAGCTGATTGGCTGGTACTTTATCACTCTCCAAGCTTAGTACATCTGCCCTTTATCTATGAAACCCAGCAAATGCCATCTGCAGTGTCTCTCTGTAGAGGGGACAATGTATCAAATCCTGGAGAGCGATAAAGTGGAGAAATTGCACAACCAGCCAATCAGGGTCTGTCATTTTTATAAATTGGCTATATATATATATATATATATATATATATATATATATATATATATAGTTAGAAGTTGATTGGTTTCTATGGGCAACTTCTTCATTTTATCTTTCTCAAATGTGAAGCCTACCGTATGAATAAAAACCTCAGTACCCATAACTTCAATTTAGGGGGAGATGTACAGTACAAAATATTGGAGTAATAAAGTGGAGAGAATATGTTTGAAAAATGACAGTTAGGAGTTGATTTTAATCTTTTATAGCTTCTCACATGCAGTGGCGTAACAATTGCCCCGCAGACCCTATGGTAGCGGAGAGGTGCCGTGTAAGTGCGGACGCCGGGGGTCTGTGTGGCTATTGTAACACCGCCACCGCGTCTGTGCTGCGGCCGGGACCAGCAGATTTACTTGTCTGTGCTGCGGTCCCGGCTCCTCTCCTGGCTTCTACTGCTATGAAAACGGACCATCATAAAATGTCCGCCCCCATACAGCAGACAGTTCTCTGAAACTGTCTGCTGTATGGGAGTGGACATTTTGTGATTGTCTGTTTTCATAGCAGCAGAAGCCAGGAGGAGAGCCATGTCCGCACCACAGACAAGATCTGCGGGTCCCTGCTATGGAAGCGCTGAGCGGAGGGGTAAGGCAGGGGGGGGATTGTTAACTTTACCTGGGGGGTTGTGCAGATATGATAGTTACGCCACTGCTCACATGGTAACTAAATAATTCTAGACAAGATTGCTCAGTGATGGAAATGTTTTTTGTTTTTTTATCAATTAATATTTGTGGGATATCCCCACAAAACATCTGTTTTAAGTCATTACCCACACAAATAATAGGGTTTCCCCTACATGCACAATGTCCGCCTGCCGATGCAGCCTCCATAGGTGCTGCTGGATTTACAAGCCTCCGGAATGCGAATATGACGTTAGCCTATTGGCTACTGTATCTGGGATTTGTTCAGAGCAGGATCTTTGAAGGCTGCACAGAGGACCTGAACTGGGAAGCAGGGAGGGTGGTAATGCTACGCTACACCTCAGATTCCAGGTCTTTGGTGGGGCAGGGTTCGTATCATAGCCTGTCACCGGCATGAGTTTGCAACAAAAAATAAGTGATATTAGCATTTCATGTATAATACAGTACGTTTACATATCAAGTATAGTATATTTACGTAGTAAATTTAGGCGTAATATATGTATCACATACATTTAAAAATGTGGATTGTGATAAATATACACAATATGGAAAGGGGAGGGGGTATATATCAAAGCTCCACTAAACTTAAACAACTAATATCAGTCACACATGGCATTATCTCTGAATGCTGGAGCACTTCTAGAGAGGAGGAGGACCGTGCGCACATACACCGCCTGGGCTCCTCCTCTCTAGCTGGCAGTGCAGTACACTAAGGGGATTGATTTGCAAATTCACACCCTTGCGAATATACCAAACCCCACCCTGCGAATGGTTGGCTGCCGCCACCCATTCGCAAGCCCGATTTGCATGCAGGGCATACAAATGGATGTTACCCAGTAACATCCATTCGCAGGCCAGGGGGAACCTCCCATATCTTTTGATGATCGCTGACCATCGAATAACATACCATCGAATTACACAAGGAATTACATACAGAGTCATTCCTTCATACATGTATCATATTAACGGAACAACAACCTTGTGGCATTCATTACTTTGGCATATACTATTGTAGATCCTTCACAAAATGAAAGAGACTAAAGTCCATCATTTATTCTAGGCACTGAGGAAAGAAAAAGCTGCCAACACAACTGTCTAATAACAGAATATTTTGTGAGACCTTTTTAGTAAATTGCCAGAAAACCACAATGCTCCCATCTAGTGGGTAGTTGGAGAATGAATGGCGCCATGTGTAATGCCTGCCTCTGGTGGGTGGTTGGAATAGGGCACCATGTGTAATGCCTCCATCTGGTGGCTGGTTGGAATAGGGCACCATGTGTAATGCCTCCATCTGGTGGCTGGTTGAAATATAGCACTATGTGTAATTCCTCTATCTGGTGACAGGTTGGAATATGGCACCATTTGTAATGCCTCCAATTCGTGGCTGGTTGGAATATGGCACCATGTGTAATACCCACATCTGGGTTGGACAATGGCACCATGTGTAATACCCCATCTGGTGGCTGCTTGTACAATGGCACCATGTGTAATACCCCATCTGGTGGCTAGTTTAACAATGGCACCATGTGTAATGCCCCAATCTGGTGGCTAGTTGAACAATGGCCCCATGTGTAATTCCCCTATTGTTGGCTAGTTGGACAATGGTACCATGTAAAATGCACCCATCTGGTGGCTAGCTGGAATATAGCACCATATGTAATGCCCCCGTCTGGTGGCTAGTAGGACAATGGCACCATGTGAAATACCCTCATCTGGTGGCTAGTTGGACAATGGCACTATGTGTAATGCCCTATCTCGTAGCTAATTGGACAATGGAACCATGTGTAATGCCCCCATCTGGTGGCTAGTTGGACAATGGCACCATATGTAATACCCTCATCTGGTGGCTGGTTGGACAATAGCACCAAGTGTAATATTGTGTGAAGATCATACAAGATCCTTATTGAGGTGCCTCCAGAATAAAGAAGTGCATGAAACATGACACATGAAGAGAGAGGTAAAGATATGGCAAATACCTTTATCCCGTCCACCAGGTTATGAATTACTGTGGTTTGAGGTTCCTACAGAGGAAGAAAGAATGAGAAATGGGCAGAAGGAGAGAACAGGGAAAGGGAAGGGGGAAGCAGGAGGGGGGAGGTAGAATTGGGAAAGCAGGGAAGGGAGAGGTAAGCCACAGGCCGCCCAGGAGGAAATTGGGAAAGAGATGAAAGGGCGACAGGACTGAGAATATGGAGGAGTGGAAAGGTAGGCAAAGGACTGCTTGACAAATAACAGACCTCTAACTATCCCACAGAGAGACCACAGACTGATCTAAGCCACAGACAGATAACAGACTTCCAGCTCCAAAGACAGACCACAAACTTATCCAAGCCACAGACAGATTAAAACGGAAGTCCCTGAACCCACAGAGAGACCTTCCTGAAATGTACCACAGATGCCTCATAGTCATGGACACAAAACAAACTTTCCCAATAAATAGACAGGAAGAGGGTTTCTCTCCACGTACACAAAGACCAGACTTTCCAATGCACCCGTCTGCCCATCTACCCCACCACTCTTGGACAACACAGATAATCACAGATACATAAATACGTGTTGTGCCCACCCCACCACTCCTCATACCAAGGCAGCTGGAGTAATGGGCCCCTTCGGACTGGTCACTCCAGCGCTGTTCTTGGTGCTGTTTGTCTGAGGCTTGTGAGAGAGACATAGATAGAGGTTGAGATTATACAGAAATGTAGCATGGGAGCAGAGAGGAGTCAGAGTGACGATATGCAGAGGTCATTTCAGGTCCACGTTGCATAGCGTAATACTAGGATTTTATGTTGCCTGAATAATCAATGTACAGTACTGTCCAGAATTACTCTTGTTGATACTTGAAATAGAATTTCTACCTGAACCCATTTGTTGAAAACTGAGGTACGTACTGTTGCTAACGTTTGTCAGGTTGTAACCATGGTAATCATGGAATTAAACTGTGGATTGTGTTGCTCTGTTTCCATGATTACTGATGTTGCTATAGACAAGCATAGGTCAGCACCACTAGGTCAACATGCATGAAGGTCGACGTGACTGAAGGTCGACATGCAGGAAGGTTGACAGGACCGAAGGTTCGGCCTAACCCATGAAAAACCCCATGTCGATCTTTACTGTCGGCCCATGTTGACCTTTAATCACGTCGACCTTTCTGCATGTCGACCTCCAGTCATGTCAACCTAGTGGTGTCGACTTAATGCTTGTAGACCTAGTTGCTGTCTATCCAATGATCCCATTGCATTCGGGCACAGTAAGGTGCATCAGATTATTGCAAAAATAAGATATCGATTTGCAGAATAAGACACCATAGTTTACAGTATACAAAATTGGGCAAGTATATTGCTATCTGTGTATGTGTGTGGTGGGGTGGGGGAGTTCAGGGGACACTGAGCTCCTTTTAGGTAAACCTCCCCAAATCTTCAGACACACAGAACGGCCTCATGTAATAACAGCACATTGTTCTTGTAATGTAAGGAAACAGTTAATCAATAAATAAAGTTAAACAAAGCAATATTTAAGGAGCAAACCATTTTCTCTCAGTAGGGGGTGTGCTTGGATCTGTGCTGTTACATGCAGTGCCCCTGCTCGCATCGGACACATCTAGGAGCACTTCCAGCTTGCACAGATCCCAGCAGCAGGTCTTGGCAGGCACGTCAATGTGTGTCGGGCAGGCACAATAACTAAGGCTTTATTCAATGCCAATAAGGGCCCAATTCAGACCTGCTCGCTAGGCTGTGTATATTAATTGCCTAGCGAGCAGGTAAACCCCGCCCTGCTGAAAGCACGCCCCCCACCCTGCCGCCCATATCCCCACACAATGCTGTGAGGGGATGTGTACGCTTACACATCCGCTCGCATGCGCCCGCACAGACGAAAAATCATTCGATGGTTACTCACCATCGAATGAATTTTCCTCTGTTCATTGTGAAAAGTAAGCCAAGACTTCAGACATCATGTGATGTCATCCGCCCACCCCGTTCAGGCAGGGGCACGTCTGCACCCAGCAATTCTATGGTCATCCCCATGAAACGTTGGGCGGCCCCCAGCAAATGCCCCTTGCCTGTCACACAGGCTTCCTCGCCGATGAGAAACTTTGCTGAAGGGTTTTTGCCTCCGGGGTCTGCAGATTCGCACTGGTGACAATGCGCATACGCAGACCATAAATGAGGAGGTCTCGTTCAGCCCCTTAGTGAGCCAGATATCAGGTTCTTAACCAGTGATTCTCAACCCAAAACAATCCTGGTTCCGGTTGGTAGATCTACAGTGTCTAGATCAGGCATGTCCAAACTATGGCCTGTTGTGAAACTACACGTCCCATCATGCCTTGCCACAGTTTTGATATTAGGGAATGTTAAAACTATGACAAGGCATGATGGGACTTGTAGTTTCACAACAGCTGGAGGGCCATAGTTTGGACATGCCTGGTCTTGATAGACTGTCAATAGGTCTATCTTAAAAGGTCAATATGTAATAGGTCTAGATGGCCAAATTGTCAACATGCAATAGATCAACAGGGTCGAAATGTCGACATTAAAAGGTAGACACATGACAAGGTTTTTCATGATTTTTTAACCCCCATGTTTTTGCTCCATGTCAGCATAGAGGGAGAATATAGCAAGGCACCGATGCCAAAGTAAGGCAAGGGTACGTGTTACACTAATTAGGGCTCCATGTCAACAGTTGATCACATTGACAAAAAAAAAAGTGAAAAATTTATTTCTACCTTTTCAGGTGTTGGCATTTTGACCCTGTTGACCTTTTGGAGTAGACCTATTGACTATCTATCTAATAATCCACACCAAATATTCCTCCCATGCCATTTATGGCAAGTTCACATACTGTAATCCTCCTTTGTAGCTGCTGTGTTCTCTAGTACCTGGTACAAAGATCATATTTTAATAAAATGTGCATTTTTTTAACTATGAGCTACCAGTAAATGAAGTAACATAGCAAATTCATAACAGATATAATTAAGTAAATCTGATTCCACAGACTGAACTGTTAAGTAATGGAATGGAGAAACGCGTACGTAAGGAACATAGGTATGCGGAACAAAACATATTGCATCCGTTGTTGTTAGTATTATTATTACCTTTCCAACATCCGTCTTCTTGTTCAACAAACTCTTAGCTGCTGCAGGGCCAAAAAAGAGACTGTGATCAGCATATATCTGGGAGTTGTCAATGATAACACACATACAACTTTAGCTGACTCTCTGGGCAAAGTGTGCCTTTCTCTCTATGGGGTACATTTAGCAAAGCTTCAACAAACACAAAGAGGTGATATTGCCACCAAGCAACCAATCAGATTCTGTCTATCATTTACTAGGATGCAATAGAGAAATTATCTGACTGGTTGCTATGGGTAACATCACTTCTTTTCATTTTTAGAAGCTTTAGTACATTTACCTCTAGGACTGTCATTAAAGAGTAAATAGCATTACACCTCTGTGTCACTGTCAACTTTCCCTGACTGACTTCACAATATGAGGCCATTATTTCATCACTAGTTGTCAATGTTAGCCCAGTGGTAGAGCACAGTCCATACGATGGGCAATGTTCTAATTGCTATAGACTGCCCGACACTATCAGTGCACAGTCCATACTATGGGCAATGTTCTCATAGATAAAGGCTGTCCGCACCATTAGTGCATAATCCATACGATTGGCAATGTTCTCATTGCTAGATACTGTCCGACACTATCAGTGCACAGTCCATACTATGGGCAATGTTCTCATAGATAAAGGCTGCCCAGCATCATCAGTGCACAGTCCATACTATGGGCAATGTTCTCATAGATAAAGGCTGCCCAGCATCATCAGTGCACAGTCCATATGATGGGTAATGTTCTCATAGATAAAGGCTGTCCAGCACCATCAAAGCACAGGCCATACGATGGGCAATGTTCTCATTGCTAAAGGCTGTCCGGCACCACCAGTGCACAGTCCACACTATGGGCAATGTTCTCATTGCTAGAGACTGTCCGGCACCACCAGTGCACAGTCCATTCTATGGGCAATGTTCTCATAGATGAAGGCTGTCCGCACCATCAGTGCATAATCCATACGATGGGCAATGTTCTCATACTAAAGGATGTCCGGCACCACCAGTGCACAATCCATACAACAGGCAATGTTCTCATTGCTAGAGACTGTCCGGCACCACCAGTGCATAGTCCATACTATGGTCAATGTTCTCATAGATAAAGGCTGTCCGGCACCATCAGTGCATAGTCCATACGATGGGCAATGTTCTCATAGCTAAAGGCTGTCCGGCACCACCAGTGCACAGTCCATACAATGGGCAATGTTTTCATAGCTAGAGAGTGTCTGGCATTGTCACTGCACAGTCCATAACTTGGGCAATGTTCTCATATCCAGAGACTGTCCTGCACCATCAGTGCACAGTCCATATTATGGGCAATGTTCTCATATCCAGAGACTGTCCTGCACCATCAGTGCACAGTCCATACTATGGACAATGTTTTCGTAGCTGTATAGACTCTCCGGAACTGTCAGTGCACAGTCCATACTATGGCAAATGTTCTAATTGCTAGAGACTGTCCAGCACATTCCATACTATGTGCAATGTTGTCTTAGCTAGAGATTGTCAGGCATTGTCAGTGAGAAGTCCATACTATGATCAATGTTCTCATAGCTATAGACTGTCAAACACTGTCAGTGCAACAGTCCATACTATGGGCAATGTTCTTATTGCTAGAAACTGTCCAGCACCATCAGTGCACAGTCCATATGATGGGCAATGTTCTCATAGCTAAAGGCTGTCCGGCACCACCAGTGCACAGTCCATACTATGGGCAATGTTCTCATAGCTAAAGGCTGTCGGTCACCACCAGTACACAGTCCATATGATGGGCAATGTTCTCATTGCTAGAGACTGTCCGGCACCACCAGTGCACAGTCCATACAATGGGCAATGTTCTCATTGCTAGAGACTGTCCGGAACCATCAGTGCACAGCTCATACTATGGGCAATGTTCTCATAGCTGAAGGCTGTCCAGCACCATCAGTGCATAATCCATATGACAGGCAATGCTCTCATAGCTAAAGGCTGTCCAGCACCATCAGTGCACAGTCCATACTATGGGCAATGTTCTAATAGATAAAGGCTGACCAGCACCATCAGTGCACAGTCCATATTATGGGCAATGTTTCATAGTTAAAGGCTATGAAACGCACCATCAGTGCACAGTCCATACAATGGGCAATGTTCTCATAGCTAGAGACTGTCCGGCACCATCAGTGCACATTCCATATTATGGGCAATGTTCTCATAGCTAAAGGCTGTCCAGCTTCATCAGTGCACATTCCATATTATGGGCAATGTTCTCTTAGCTAAAGGCTGTCTGCCACCATCAGTGCACATTCCATATTATGGGCAATGTTCTCATAGCTAAAGGCTGTCCAGCACCACAAGTGCACAGTCCATACAATGGGCAATGTTCTCATAGCTAGAGACTGTCCGGCACCATCAGTGCACATTCCATATTATGGGCAATGTTCTCTTAGCTAAAGGCTGTCCAGCTTCATCAGTGCACATTCCATATTATGGGCAATGTTCTCTTAGCTAAAGGCTGTCTGCCACCATCAGTGCACATTCCATATTATGGGCAATGTTCTCATAGCTAAAGGCTGTCCAGCACCATCAGTGCACAGTCCAGATGATGGGCAATGTTATAATTGCTAGAGACTGTCCGGCACCATTGGTGCACAGTCCATACGATGGCCAATGTTCTCATAGTTAAAGGCTGTCTGACACCATCTATGCACAGTCCATACAATGGGCAATGTTCTCATTCTGTAGTTAAAGCCTGTCCAGCACCATCAGTGCACAGTCCATAGGATGTGCAATGTTCTCGTATCTAGAGACTGTCTGGCACCATCAGTGCACAGTCCATTTTATGGGCAATGTTCTCATTGTTAGAGACTATCCGGCACCATCAGTGCACAGTCCATATTATGGGCAATGTTCTCGTATCTAGAGACTGTCCGGCACAATCAGTGCACATTCCATATTATGGGCAATGTTTTCATAGCTAGAGACTGTCCAGCACCATCAGTGCACAGTCCATACTATGGGCAATGTTTTTGTAGCTAGAGACTTTCACGCTCTGTCAGTGAACAGTCCATATTATGGATAATAGTCTCCTAGTTAGAGACCGTCAGACACCATCAATTCACAGTCTATACTATGAGCAATGTTCTCATAGTTAGAAACTATCAGTGAGCAGACCATACTATGAGCAATGTTCTCATAGCTAGAGACTGTCCGGCACCATCAATGCACAATCCATACTATGGACATAGTTCTTGTATCTAGAGACTGTACAGCACTGTCAGTGCACACGCCATTACATGGGCAATGTTCTCATAGCTAGAGAATGTCCAGCACCATCAGTGCACAGTGCATACTATGGGCAATGTTCTTGTATCTACAGACTGTCTGGCTCCATTAGTGCGCAGTCCATACTATGGGCAATGTTCTCGCAACTAGATACTGTCCAGAACTGTCAGTGCACCATCCATACTATGGCAAATGTTCTCAAAGCTAGAGACTGTCCGGCACCGTCAGTGCACAGTCCATACTATGAGCAATGCTCTTGTAGCTAGAGACTGTCAAACACTTTCAGAACATGAAGGAAAAACAGTAACAAATTATTATTACATTTTTATTAAAGAAAATAGTCCAGATATGTTATTTACAATTAAAACTTGAAATACATGATTAAGGCAGCAACCTTTTTCATACCGTCGCTCCAAACTGCCCCGCAAAGACAAGATGGAGACTTCCTGTAGGCTGGACTCAATTAGTCTCAATAAGCCCACAGGCTGCACTTAACATGCCTGAGGGAGGCTTGATCATAAATCCAACGTGGTGCCCTTATCGTAAATGCTACTAATACATTAACCCATAGTTACTGTACATGTACTTTTCCCAAAAACTTTGTTTTAAAGGGAAATTTACTGTGTGAGAAAAAGAGTCCACAATAATTAGCCTCAGGCATAACCAAATGGTAATTTGCGGAGTGTAATTGATAAATGATTGCACACAGATATTGGAAATAGCAAAGTAATTTCAAATACAAGAATGTAATACAAGAAACAAAGTACTAGAACTTACCTTGCAGGAAACATAAAAGGAACGGAAGAATACACAGGAGAAAGAGAGAGTCAGGGAGCAAAGAAAACATAAAATAAGGAATAGAAAAATTACAACAGAGAGGAGAGGCAGAGAAAAAGGGGGAGACAGATAGGCAGACAGAGAGAGGAAGAGAGAAAGTCAGAGACCAAAAGAGATGAAGAGAAGAACAGAGAGAGAGAGAAAAGAGAGGTAAATAGAGAGAGAGAGAGAGAGAGAGAAGATTGAGAGTGGAACACACAGAGAGAATAGAGGCAGAGAGAACGGAAGAGAGAGAGAGAGAGGCAGAGAAAGAATGGAAGAGAAAGAAACAGAGGCAAAAAGGTCAATGAGATGAGGAAGAGATACACATATAAGAAGGTAACAGAGACAGACAGAAAGTGAGAGAGAAACAGAGAGGTCGGAGGGGGGCAAAGGCAGAGAGAAAGGAAGAGTGAAAGAGAAAGACAGAGAGAGTGGAAGAAATAGAGTGGCAGACAGGGATACAAGAGAAAGATATACACATATAGAGAAAGATAGAAAGGCAGAGAGAATGAAGAGAGGTAAAGCGAAAAATGGGCAGAGCATAAGGAAAAGTGAAAGAAAAAGAGAGGCGGAGAGAAAGGAAGAGAGAGACAAATAGAGAAAAGAGGCAGAGAGAACGTAAGAGATAGATAGAAAGAGAGAGAGGCAGAGAGAAAGAAGAGAGGTAGAGGGAAAGAGGCAAAGAGAAAGGAAAAGTGAGAAAGAGAAATATAGAGAAAGGGGGAGGGAGAGAGGCAGAGAGAAAGAAAGAGAGGGACAAAGATAGAAATAGAGAAGGAGAGGGAGAGAAAGAAAGAAAGATGCAAAGAGAAATAAGGGAGGTAGAGGGAAAGAGGCAGAGTGAAAGAGAGGCATAGAGAAAGATAGAGAGAGGCAGAGAGAAATAAAGAGAGGGACAAAGAGAGTAAGAGGCAGAGAGAAAGAGAGAAAAGAAATTGTGAAAAAGTGAATTAAGACGGGGAGGAAAAGATACACAGAGGTAAAATACACAGGGTGGGCACTTTTAAATGGCAGACTTGTGCATATTTTTCGGGCAACAGCAGGCTGGCAAAACAGGACATCCAATACATGCCCGTCCACTGAAACACTGTCCAAACACAGCATTCGCATCTTGCGCTCCCTGCTCGCTGCTACTTATGTAACTATGTATTTCAGACTAAGGCTATGAGTTCCTTCTCAGCACATGCCATGCACATGACATGCCTAAGCGTACAGCATGCACCAAGGTACGCACACTACATGCAGCATCTCCAGGTAGGACCTACAGTATGACCTACTGCACCTAATGACTCAGGCAGACCCTGGCACATATCGAGGACAAGACACAAATTAGAGGACTGATATATAAGTGGGAGAACCTAAAAATCATACAGGACTGATAACAAATTGGGAGAACCTAAAATCATACAGTTTGGGACAGCAAGCGTAAAATGTAGCATCAGTCAAACAGTAAAAGGTAAGTAGTAACCTAACCCTGTTCCAGTACTTATAACACATTATGGAACTGGTTACCTCAGAAACCACTCGGGGGAGGGTGGGTGCACGCTGGAGAGCAAGGAGTATAGAGTCTCAGCCGGGAGAGCAGGTACTTACATTTCTACATTAAGGGGAAGATGTATCACACCTTCTGAAAAGGACCAGTTGAGAATTTGCTGAATGGTTCTATGAACAACTGCTAATAGGAGTTTGAGGTCTAAGGGGGAAAAGTATCAAAGCTCCTAAAGATGACAAGTTGAGCTGTTGCCCATAGCATCTAGCAATGTTCTCCTAGAACAAGAACAACAAATCATAAATGGTGGGATGCACTACGCATCCCACCCATGATACATCCTGCCATTTGTACCTAGAAATGAGATTACAGTAATATAGCAAAGATTAGATCATCTGATAAGAGCTGTCCTTTATGATCACTGGACTTCCTGGTTTAGGGCCCAGGAGCCTTTCTGCACATGTGCAGGATGACACAGCCGCTGGTGAGGGTGCGGGCAGGTTGGATCCTTCTCAAAGAGAATGCAGAACGAAGATCATAGGCCTCTACTGGGTAACCCATGTATAGATGGCTTTACCTATGGGGTCCAAGCTCCAGAATGTATTGCACTTCAGAGCTTGGTTCATATGGAAATGTGGATCACGGATCATAGGTTATATTACTTAAGCCATCTAAGCTAAAACTTGCAACTGACATATGTACCATAACTTCTTTGGCCAGACCAGAACAGATGCCCGGAATATTAATGTCTTCAGAACCTATGGAAACACTGCTACTGGAGGCAACAGGAAACAGATAAAGTTCCAAAACAAATATGGTGCCTACCAACAGTGCCTTTGTTCCGTATCAGAAATGAACCCACTTGTGGTTCAATTGAAATACCATCATGTCAGTATACTGTTGTCTTCCCACTTGAAAGACCTCTGAGTGAATGGATCTTCCTAGGGATGGAGGGACCCTTCTCAGGGGTGCCTATCAAATAAATATGCCCCAGATATTTCCACCCATGAATTGAACTCAGCCACGTTAGTTGTAACATTTTTTCGGATGATATATATTTTTTTTAGCTGATTTCTCTCACGGCAAAAGATTTATGAGTGCCTTCACATTGTCTTTATGGATATTAATGGACCTTTTTTACATGAGAAGATCTTTATGGAGAGACAGGTCAACTGGGTGTTGACAGTATAGTATCTCAGTTGAAATACAAGGTACATCCTTTCCGTGCCCAATGTCCTCTGATTAGATGAATGAATACCATTCAGAGTTGAAGCAGATTTATCTGGTCCACTGACTGAAGCTGGCCATACATCTACAGATATATTGTCATATCTGGCTGGTTGGACCAAAAACCTGGTAGTATCTGAATGACAGTTTTTTGTCAGTTTTCCAGCATTTCGAGGCAAATGGTCAACTGTCATTTGCTCACATCCATTACCAGGTTTTTGTTCCAACCAGCCAGATCGGACAATAAATCTGTAGATGTATGGTCAACTTAACTCCTAATGCTAAAGACCCCGAGAATGGAACTGAAGATTGATGGTCACCGGTGGTGGTGATCCTTGTTAAGTTTGTGGAACTTCAGCAACCAGAGAAGCAATTAACATGCCTTCAGAAACAGTCTGATAAGCTGGTCACATGACGATGTGACGTGTTCCAGCTAGACATTGAATAACTTTATTGCCTCAAAAGGTTGACAAAAATCTACCTTAAGAACTTTATGAAAAACAATTAAAGGCCTGTGCGCCATACATGTGACTCTGAATACACAATATTGTCCTCTGTCAACACCCTCTGATTAGCACCAGGAAGACATCCTCTTTTTTTTTCTAATTGGGCAAAAAAATTGTGAGATTGAAGGATTTGTACTGATTATTGCTCTTGCAAATAAAGCAAGTTTGGGACCCTGCCTTGATCGGCAGATTGTCCACATCGTGTTTCTCAGAAGAGCAGGCATAAAGGAATTAATCGTGTACTGTCTCCAGGATAAAATACAGAGCACAAAACAGCAGGGCCGGCGCCACCACTAGGCAGCCTTAGGCATTTGCCTAGGGCGCCGGCCACTGGAGGGCGGAAGAAAGGAGCAGAAGGTCCCGTCCCCCCCATGGAGGTAAGCAACTATACCCCCCCCCCCGTGCGATGCCGTGGGGCCCGCTCAGCATCACCCGGCACCATCTCCCCATGTAGCGATGCAGCAGTGGCCGCATCAAACCCCCCCCCTGATGGAGCGGAGGTGACCGCGCTGATCCCCCCCCCTCTCCCCTCCCCTCCCTGCAATGCCTGGGCTGTACATCACCTCACCCGGCACCCTCCGTCCCCTCCTCTGTGAGGGGAGGGGACGGAGGGTGCTGGGGGAGGTGATGTACAGCCCGGGCATTGCAGGAAGGGGAGAGGGGGGGGGGGGAACAGCGCGGTCACCTCCGCTCCATCAGGGGGGGCCGCACGACGGGGGCGGCGACGGCCGCACCCCTGCACGAAGCGATGGCGAGCGCCGGAGCGGGTGAGCACCGGGGCGTCCCCCCCACCGGCCCTGCAAAACAGAAAATACAGTCCATGAATGGCAACCCAGCATGACACTGGTGTCCTTCAAAGACCTCAACAGATAAGTATGCATCTTTGATGTCCTGGACACCACAAACTCATCAGAAAGTGGTTTGTCCTGTTGCCAGAAGGCTAAAGAAAACAGTTTGGGTGGGCCTGTAGAAGAGCATGATATATCCCCACTGAACAATTGTCCTGGCCCAGTCGCTTGAATTGTAATCGAACCATTGTTCCCAAGTGGGGCAGACAGTTTCCCACCATAGAGGAAGCTGTGTGCGCAGATTGCAAGTCATGCTGACGGCTTGACAGTTGGATGCTCAGCTGACCAAACCTGTTTTGTTCCCTTTCTGTTGTCTTTGAATGTTAACATTAACAAGAAACAGCCTTGGGCCCAATAAGACATTAGGGAGTGATTCAGGTTGGCTCGCAAAAGCAAATTATTTCCTTAATGGACAAAACCATGTACACAGCAGGTGGGGCTGATGTAACATGTGCAGAGAGTTAGATTTGGGCGGGGTTTGTACTTCAAATTGATATCTATATTGCTGTGTAAAAATAAAGCAGCCAGTATTTACCTTGCACAGAAACAAAATAACTCACCCAAATCTAACTCTCTCATATACATGTTACATTTGCCCCACCTGCAGTGCACACCTTCTTACACCTCCTGTAACACCTTCTCTCACCTCCTGTAACACCTCACACCTTCTCACACCTCCTGTAACACCTTCTTACACAGGTCCTGTAACACCTTCTCACACCTCCTGTAACACCTTCTTACACCTCCTGTAACACCTTCTCACACCTTCTGTAACACCTTCTCACACCTCCTGTAACACCTTCTCACGCCTTCTGTAACACCTTCTGTAACACCTCACACCTTCTGTAACACCTTCTCACACCTTTTGTAACACCTCACACCTTCTGTAACACCTTCTCACGCCTCTTGTAACACCTTCTCACGCCTCTTGTAACACCTCACACCTTCTGTAACACCTTCTCACACCTCCTGTAACACCTCACACCTTCTGTAACACCTTCTCACACCTCCTGTAACACCTCACACCTTCTTTAACACCTTCTCACACCTCCTGTAACACCTTCTCACACCTCCTGTAACACCTTCTCACACCTTCTGTAACACCTTCTGTAACACCTTCTCACACCTTCTGTAACACCTTCTCACACCTTCTGTAACACCTTCTGTAACACCTTCTCACACCTTCTGTAACACCTTCTCACACCTTCTCACACCTTCTGTAACACCTCACACCTTCTGTAACACCTTCTCACGCCTCTTGGAACACCTTCTCACGCCTCTTGTAACACCTTCTCACACCTGTAACACCTTCTCACACCTCCTGTAACACCTCACACCTTCTGTAACACCTTCTTCTCAAAAGCCAATGGATCTGTATAATTTCAGGTTGAAATTTAAAGTGTCTGCACTCCAGGCTGAACCTCTATACCCAATTTCTCCAGTGTCCCCACACTGGACAAAATATAAAGCGTCATTTCATATCTACAATACTGTAGCCTACTCTTCATTGTCTCCGCACTGGTCTCCGCAGGGGTTGGAGTCTCCTTGTAATGACCCCATAGACAGGCAGCTAGCAAGAAGCAGCCACATGCAGTCACTTCTCAGGGAAGGAAAGGGCAGGTGTGAAAAGAGGGAGGGACGTGCCCAGAGGACACTACTACCTTGTTCCACCAAACCCAGGGCTGTACTAGTGGCGGCAGTGGTGATTGTGGCAGGAGCTGTGGTCTGTCTGCCCACTGTGAGAAGGACAGAGATCAGAGAAAAAGGGAAGGGGTTTGTAGGTGAAGGATGTAAAAAAAGATAGGTATTGTGCCAGGTTACAGGGGGTAAAGGTGGTGACATCAGACATAACAAGATAAAGAGTAGGAGGAGGGCGAACAGAAAATATAAGTTATACAAATAAGTGATTAAACACCCGGGAATACAAAGGGAAGAGAGTGTGACAGCCAGCAGGGAGGAGAGGTGTAGGGATAACAAGGAATGCAGGAGAGCAAAGGCAGGCAGGAGGAGAGAGGAAGTAAATAGAATAAGGCAGAATCACCATAAAGAAGACATAATAGCATTACACTATCCCTCACACATAGTAACATTCAGTTATGGATCAGTGGAAATTGGTTATCTCAGAATGGCCTACAAAGAGTATACAACAAGAGTTATATCAGAGTAGGCTCTTCAATGGTACGCCACTTACATCACCAAATGTCCTATTGCAGCTGGATATGCAGTGTATTACATGTATTGTATAGTAGCACATCTACAGAGCATAATACTCAGCGGCATATCTATATTGGATGCAGGGAGCCCTGAATATGTAATACTTACCTCTCTGAAGTCCCGCATTGCAGTGGCGGTGGCTGCACAACTCATGGGGAAAAGGGACGGTGGCGTTTTGGAGATTTGCACATTCACAGTAGAAAAATCACTAGGAACATGCGCAATAGATTCTGTCACACTGTACTTATATAACAGCTGGATCTGCAGTGTATTACACTGTACTTATATTACAGCTGGATCTGCAGTGTATTACACTGTACTTATATAACAGCTGGATCTGCAGTGTATTACACTGTACTTATATTACAGCTGGATCTGCAGTGTATTACACTGCACTTATATTACAGCTGGATTTGCAGTGTATTACACTGTACTTATATTACAGCTGGATCTGCAGTGTATTACACTGTACTTATATTACAGCTGGATCTGCAGTGTATTACACTGTACTTATATTACAGCTGGATCTGCAGTGTATTACACTGTACTTATATTACAGCTGGATCTGCAGTGTATTACACTGTACTTATATTACAGCTGGATCTGCAGTGTATTACACTGTACTTATATAACAGCTGGATCTGCAGTGTATTACACTGTACTTATATTACAGCTGGATCTGCAGTGTATTACACTGTGACTGTACTTATATTACAGCTGGATCTGCAGTATATTACACTGTACTTATATTACAGCTGGATCTGCAGTGTATTACACTGTACTTATATTACAGCTGGATCTGCCGTGTATTACACTGTACTTATATTACAGCTGGATCTGCAGTGTATTACACTGTACTTATATAACAGCTGGATCTGCAGTGTATTACACTGTACTTATATTACAGCTGGATCTGCCGTGTATTACACTGTACTTATATAACAGCTGGATCTGCAGTGTATTACACTGTACTTATATTACAGCTGGATCTGCAGTGTATTACACTGTACTTATATAACAGCTGGATCTGCAGTGTATTACACTGTACTTATATTACAGCTGGATCTGCAGTGTATTACACTGTACTTATATAACAGCTGGATCTGCAGTGTATTACACTGTACTTATATTACAGCTGGATCTGCAGTGTATTACACTGTAATTATATAACAGCTGGATCTGCAGTGTATTACACTGTACTTATATTACAGCTATATCTGCAGTGTAATATGCTATTATACAGCGCTATTCAAAAAGAATGAACCAATTTCATTATGCTAATTTTACTAAGGAAAATAATATAAAACTCCAGCCAAGTCCCAAATATTCTACTTATAGGCCCTTATTCTGGTTAACTGGCAAGGATACGAATTCGCACCCTTGCGAGTCCACGAGAACATGCCCTGTGAATGGCAGGCTGCCCACCCCCCATTCGCACACCATGCATTTTCGCATGGCCTGTGAATGGATGTTTAACATAAACATCCATTCGCAGGCCAGGGGGAAACTCTTTCGATGGAGTGCTGTGTTCCCCAAAATATGCATCTTGTGACGACTGACTCAAGTGACATGTCGCTTCATCACTAAAAATGAAACGTTAAATAAAGGTTTCATCTTCCATAATATACAGTTTCAAATTGCAAAATTCCATCCACTTCCTCATGTTGTCATTGGTAAGTGCCTGAAAGAGGTGCAGTCAGTATGGTTTCAAATGTAGGCGTCTTCTTAGCACACGCCAGATCGTGGATTGAGGAATAGCAAGCTCACAGCTGACCCCGCAGGGTCAGAGATAGCACAGATTCTCACCACTTGTGTCTCCCAAACTCGCAGGCATCCTGGACTTTTTCATTTACACAGTCACCCACTATATTGAATCTGTCAAAACCACCGTCGATTGTCAACCGAATGACAACCAAATATTTTGGGGGCAAAACTGAGAACGCAGAACACCTTTTGCGGAGGACCTGCCATTCCGAGGGTAAACAAACAACTGAACATTGCCGGGGAAACGACACAACTACAGCACCACTGCAGTAGCTATTCGAAACTCAGAACCTCCTCTTTCAAATAAGTCAGTGACTCATTTCATAATGATGCTTGAGAACTGAAATCCGTGTGTCATAAAATCAGTTCATTCATTTTGATTAACCCTGTATATGGCATAGATATGGTATAGATTATAATTTGCAGAGGATTGCCAAGGTATTATTACAATGAAACGGTGAATTTGTTGTCCATTACACTGGGAACCTTACAGCTAGCTCTGCAGTACATTATAATGGTTACAATAACACAGCAGTGTCTGCAATACACAACCCTGCCTATGTTTCTCAGAAGCTCTACAGTACACAGCCTCAGATATATATATATAATCCAGGTGAGCAATCACTTACCAGAAAAGTTCCTTGTTGCCAGCATTGTAGTTAGGATGGCCCCCTATGTAAGAAACATAATGCGTATTAATGTTATATGTAAGTAGCTGTTGAGAAGAGGGAACAGGCTGGTAGATCTGAGGGAGCCGCACTAACCTTCAGCTTCCGGCGAGCGTTGAACTTCTTCAGGCACTCCACAGTCTCTTGTCTGTGCATCATTGAGGCAACAGTTGAACGTTGCTGTAGGGAGACATAGAGATGTAGTAACAATACCAATCTTCACCATAGTACATCCAGTACAGACAGACCATATCAGAGGTGGGCAGGCTGGTATCATAGTCCAGCAAGTCATCACAGAGAGGTAGGGTTGGTGGGTGAATGTATAGGTGACAGTTACTTACGCAGACCCATGGGTGCTTGAGAGCTTCATGCGCCGTGATACGTTTTGCAGGGTTGATGGTCAACATCTGGTTGATGAGATTCTTCGCTTCTGGTGTCACCGTGTCCCACTCCGGGGAAGGAAACTATAGAGACATAAGAGTAAGAGAAGTGAATTACTGTAAAAGGCCCCCATACACTAGACCAGTGGTTCTCAAACTGTGGGTCCTGACCCCAAAGTGGGTCCCGACCTTCTCAGCATGGGGTCACACCTCCATGCTGCTGATCATCAGGCTGATGACTTTTCTAATCTGTCAGTGATTCGAGGAGTCTGATAAATCTGTTGAGTTGTCTGTCACTTTAGACTCCTCCCATAATTTTGTGCCTCCACAATGCTGCCATGTATGTGCTGTCTGCTGACCACACATGTGATGTGATGACCTTCTGCAGTAACTTCCTGTCATTAGTTTTATTGTCTGATGGGGTCCCGGAGAAAATAATTTGAGGACACCTAGTGACTAGACCGATTTGGCCACTTTTCACCCGATTCTGACGGATCGGGCTGAGGAATCGGTTAAAGAAGTGGCCAAATCGCATATATATTGACGGTCCTGGGAGGCTCAAGAGGGATCAGATGGCCATACACAACTGTGCGATTTGGCCACTATTCACCCGATTCCAATGGATCGGGTCAAGAAACCAGGTGAAAAGTGTCCAAATCGCATGTGTTTGACACTTGATCTGATACATGTTCCTGTGCGCAACGGATCGGAGGTGCTGCACGTCCGACCTCCAACTCTGACAGCCTCTGGCAGCGAGAAATGGGAACTCATACAATATATCATATGCAAAAGGACAGCATACAATATATTGCATAGTGTATAGGGGGCTTAGGAGCAATTTTTTGCTTGAAGAACATTGTTAACATTTGTGCTTCAGTAGAACATAAAATAGAGTAGCCCAGTTATTTATCAGTAGCCCAGTTATATGGCACATTTCCAAATAGATGTTCAGTGAGTAATAACATCTGAGCATTGTAGGGACCAGATCCCTATTTCAGCATAGAGAGCAGGATAGGAGGACTTACGTCATATGCCCCAGCTTTAATCTGCTGGTACAATTTGTGCTGATCCTCATCCCAAAATGGAGGGTATCCAACCAAAAGAATATACAGAATGACACCTTGAGAGAGAGAGAAAGAGAGAGGGGGGGGGGGGGGGGGGGCGGAGAGAGAGAGACACATGGAAGACATGCTATTAATGACCATCAAACCTTTTTACTTGACAACATTTCAAAACTTTCCAGATGCACCTATGGTGCCAGTTGTATGTGCAGGCTCAACTGTCATCAGTGCGGCACAGCAGCAACAGGGAATCCACATCCTCCCCACTCACTCATGCCTTCACCCAATCAGCGGGGCATAATAGCGAGACCCCGGGGGGGGGGGCATCACCAGGGCACACCCTACCTGAGCGGGACATCGAGCCACAGAGCTGTTACAGTGCAGCACAACGACCCCAGGTGATTCACACAGTGCCACATTACCAGACTACCCACAGTGCCCCACTCCCCGTCAGGTGACTGAACAAGGGACTAACCTGCTGAAGACATATTGACAGGGCCGGCGCTACCCACTCAGCAGCTCCTGCAATGCAGGGAGGCACCATGCTGAAAAGGCGCTGTCTGCCTCCCTGCTCTGCTAAAGCTGCCTCAGCCCTCACTGTCACTGCCTCCTGCACACCGCCCACATGCCATGCGATGCGTTCTAGCCCATAACGTATGCAATTCTCGCAGCGGGTATGGGCACCTTTAGTGCCTGCAACATTTTGCGGACACAGCACTGAGATGGTGTATGCATACATGTACATGCACCCGAGATCCTCTATAGGATCTCATGTTGCATACACTCCCACAATCGTGCTGCAGCTTATTGCAATGGTAATGTGAAAGGGCGCAAAATTTATGGTTTGCAGGAGGGCGCCGGACACCCTAGCACCGGCCCTGCATATTGAGGCAGATTTTAAAAGCCTGGTGAAGTGATAAAGTGACCAGCGAATCAGCACCTTATTGACATTTTTCAAACCCAGCCTGTAACGAGACAGTTATTGTCTGCTATATTATCACCGGCCACTTTATCACTTCACCAGGCTTAAGAAATCTACCCCAGTATTTGCTACAGTGCAGCCAGTGAGTATCTGACAACTTATTTGAGCAAAGGAAGTATTATATGAGACCCAGCAGGGACTGGGACCAACTGCACTAACCTCTGCTTCCAGTGTCAGCCAATACCCCACATTATTGGTGAGAATGCGTGCGGGATGCTGCCTATATGTATTACTCAACCCCAAGTACTTATCCCTCCCTGGATGAGTGTATAGAATACCCGGGCCCCAGCAGGTATTGACAAGATCATTATCTTACAGAAAAAGAATCCTTTAAAGAATCTGATTGGTTGCCCATAGCAACATCCCATCTTAGTAAATAAAGCCCATAAACCTGTCTGGTGTGTGTGTATTTTCCATGAATATGGTGGATAACTAAACCAGGCGCTATTTTGTTTTACTGTATGTCTATATTGCATCCGTTACTTGGTGTTGGCATGCGTGATTGTTCTGGGCAGCCATAAATGGATTCTACATCAGGTGTTTTGCAGTGCACTTCAGAATGAGACAGAAACAGTTCAATCCATTCAGGAAACAGCAGATGATAAATTGTAGATGAATCTGGTACATTCCATATGGCGCACTGTACTGTAATGTCACAGTCACTGCAGCTTGTGTCTGCTTACCACATGCCCAAATATCCACGGGTTTCCCATATGCCTCTTTTCGTAGCACCTCCGGGGACAGGTACCCTGGAGTTCCAGCAAAACCTGGCACAGAAAGAACATAATGAGAGCCCTCCCCTACCTCCAGCTGCCAGCCAGAGAGCTGTCTGCTAAAGGATTATGTCATGTCCTCGCTAGTCAGAGACATACAGAATATATATACTTTTACGTTCACAAACATATGCAGAAATGCCTGAAAGACACCATTCATTATAATAGCATGTTATCTTATTTTCAGTGTGCAACTGGTGGAGAAAATTCAAAAACAATGCATTATTCCAATCACAGAGGTCTAAGGGGGGGTTATTCTATCAAGTCCAGAATTTTTGGCTAGCTGAAAAATCCAGACGTGTGTATTCAATGTGGACGTTTTCAGACTGTGTTTCCTCCGATGTTGGGTCGGCTTTGTTAAAAAGTTGAATCTGCATTGGTGGAAAATAGTCGAAAAACGGTTGCATTATCGACTAAAACACGTGGATCGATGAGTAATTCCACCGAAATGCTTTGAAAAGAGACGGTTTTCTGACTGTTGGAAACATCGACAAGAACTGAATACCCCCCTAAATGTAACTTGTTCATAAGCTAAAACGGTTGAACTTGATGGACGTACTGTATATCTTTTCTCAACCTCAACTACTATGTTACTATGTAAGTAAATCAGTGGTTTTCAATAATTCAAATAGTCAAAAATAGACATTGTAAAGCACAGAGTCATGAATTTAAAACAAGTCAGCCAGCTTGGGGAACACCATTCATCTGAGTCATAGCCCTGCTTTCAATACATCCTGTGAAGAGCTAGTGGTGGTACTTCTAAAGCTGGTACACACCGGAGCGGTCTCGGCCTCATATGTCATTTGACAGATCGGCCAGATGTTCAATTTGTATGGCCAATCTGCACGCTTCTGTGGTTACATGTGATTTCCTCCGTTCTACACGGCCAACCAGATGATATTCCATGCAGCACCATTTACTGTATTGATGAACAGAAAAAGATGTTGCTCTGTCCTTCGTTACATTGTTCTGATGTGAACGCATTGTACAATATGTCATCCCATCACTCCAGTGGGTACCCAGTTTTAGATATCTTAGCCATCTTAGATTGGTCCCCCGAATGGTCCAGAATCGCCTGCTTTGTCTGAACCACTCCCATAAAACACTGTCCTACCCCTACAACGCTGAGTCGCTCCTCGTTGCTGCCCCCGGCAAGCACTACAACTGCAATCCCCTATGAGAGGCCGCCTGCCTGTAACGAGTACATGAGTGACGGATGCTACCAGGTCAAATGACTGTGTTAAGTGGCAAAATGTTTTTACTGAAAGGAAACACCTACTAGCCATCTTATAGAACATGGACAAGTGTACACCGACCTATACAAAGCCTCCAAATAGAGGTAAGCTTGTTAAACCAGCATTAATGGAGATTTGAGAATGCAGTAGCAGATCCAGTGGTCGGGCTGCAGCACAGTCCAAAATTTAAATAAGGGTTCCACACCAACTGTCAGAGAGTCCAAGCAGACAAGGTTTGGCAGAGTTTGGTGTGGCAGTTGGTGTGCTTCCCCTATTTGAATTTTGGAAAATTCAGCGCTATTTTAAGAAACTCTGCAGCAGTTTTTAATACCCCAAGGTACCAATCCACAATCTCAAGAGCCCTACTTACCAAACCAGGCCTGCTGCTCCCCTTGCACCTCTATGGCCAGGCCAAAATCTGCCAGCTTGACCGCGGCTCCCTTGCATTTGCTGGCAAGAAGAAGGTTTTCTGGCTGTTGTTAACAGAGATGTGGTTAGACGCAGCGTGAAGACACAACCAATCAATCAATCAATCACTCAGGTGGAATAAGGCGCCCATAGTAAAAGGTGGCCAGACTAACAGCCAAATGGAGGATGTTGGAGAAATGACAGTGAAAAGCACTGGGCTGCTTTGGTTTCACTGAAACCTTTGACAAAGGCAGGTCTGGTCACCTTATTTCTGTTACACTGCATGGTCTCCATCTCTGCTACCTGATGTCCCAGTCTGGAGAACATTGCATCTGACTCCACTTAAGAACAGTTCTCACCTTTATTAGAGCAATGAGTAGGAAACTGGCAATACCGTTAACGGAAACCCACATTAATATCTGTAGAAAGCAAGTTGGCATCTAGTCCAGCAACAACCTACCGCTGGGTAAGGACAGTATAGAACCATCTGATTAGTGAAAGTACCGTGAAATTGGTTCATACCTTTCACTTATCACACTTCTCCTACTGCATTATTTTCTTACATTAAAATTAAAATAGGTATTTTAGCTGTCTGGAAAACAAGGGCCAGTGGAACATTTTATTGCTTTAGATCATTTCTAGATGTTAGCCTCTCTAGAGATTGAAGAGCGATGATGGTAATATTGGAGATCTTCTTAAATATGTTATTTAACGATTCTCCTGCACATAGATGTTCCTCCTGAGAAATGAGACTCTGACTAGCGCCTGTGTGGCCGTAGAGACTGGTTGGCATTGCAGATGGCACAGTACAGGTAGCTATTAGAGAGATGGTGAGCATACCACTGGCGAGCAAAGGAAATTTAGAAAAGATGGGAAACATTGGCAAAATGATGGTGAGAATAGAGATTGCTCAATTACCCTTCAGATGGGTATAAAAAGTGAATACATAAACTTTTAGCACTAGATCACACATAAGACACAAAACACTACCATTTCCCGCTGCATGCCATGCACCCCCCCCCCCCTCCGCCCCGCCCCCAAGAAGAGACAGCTTTCCCAGCCCGGTCCCTCACATGCCATGAGATCCACTGTTCCACCATCCAAAACGTAAGCCAGATACAAGGCATGCAGGGCCACTCCCAGGACAGGCTCTGTATTAGGTGGAGAGATGGGGGATGTCCAGCCTGACATGCAGATGGAAGAGAGGGTGGTATGGGGGGGGATACAAAACTCACCTTAAGGTCCCTGTGGACAACCCCCATTTGGTGGCAGTGGAGGACTGCTTCAAGAATCTGCTGGATGCAATGACTGCGTGCAAACAGCAGGGGGGGCGTTAGTAAGGTCTGTGTGTTCCCTGCGAGCTGATGGAGGAGGGAGAGGGCAGGAGAGGTGGGGAGGGATGTCTGCCAACCAAAATCAACCATTGCAAAGGATGGGGTAATCTCCTTTTGTTGACATACGGATGTGATTTGTCCCTGATTTGTTTTCTTTTTATGGTGAACATTAATTTATGGTTTTAGTGATATGTTCAAACCTCCAGGTAATGTATACTTTAATTCAAGTGATTGCAAGCTCAATTGTTGAGGAGCTTGTTCAATAAAGTGCTCTGCAAACAAGAATGAAACCATATTTTTTTTAAATTAAATATTCCATGTTCACTTGGCAGTGCCCCAATTCCTAGATACTATAGCTGTTTCTCAGAGTGGAATGCAATTGTAAGTCTGATGTCATACTGTATATGGGGAAGTGCGTAAATACAATCTGGCGGCCGGTAACTAGACTGATGTGCACGTCCACAGTGTCCTCATGTTCTGGAGCAAGAAATACTATTTTAGTGCTATATTATTAACTTCCCCAATCACTACATTCATTAGGCAGAAAGGAGATGTAGGACACTATGGCCCTTATTCTGGTTCACTCGCAAAGGCAAATTCCTTCTCAAATGGACAAAACCATGTGCACTGCAGGGGGGGGGGGGGGGCAGATGTAACTTGTGCAGAGAGAGTTAGATTTGGGTGAGTTATTTTGTTTCTGTGCAGGAAAATTACTGTCTGCTTTATTTTTAGACTGCAATATAGATCTCACTTTGAAGAAAAACCCCACCCAAATCTAACTCTCTCTGCACAGGTTACATCTGCATACCTCTACCTCTATTCCTGCAGCTGGAGGGGCTGGGGGCATAGCCAACAGCTCACAGAGCTGCTTGGCATTTTATTTATTTTTATTTATTAACAGTTTCTTATATAGCGCAGCATATTCTGTTGCGCTTTACAAAGGAGACAGTGATACAACAAACAGAGTATTTACAGAGGCATTCCCCCACAGTGGTGAAAACAGAGCTGCAAGTATAGGCCATGCCCCCTTCATTAGGCCCCACCCCTGGAAATTTCAGCGCACATGTGGGTGTCACTCCTCCGGAGGGATGAATGGGTGATATGCAGCTGCCCCACCTGCAGTGCATATGGTTTTGTCCATTTGAGAAGGAATTTGCTTTTGCGAGTGAATCAGAATAAACCCTTTAATTGTAATAGAGTCACTGCATAATCCATTCCACATCCGGGCTCTCTGCAGCAGGCTTACTGGCTATCATGTGTCTTTAAGCTGCTATGATTTACTCCACTGAAAAATACTCATTATTCTTCTGTTTGTCACAAGAGAGAGAACGGCTTGGTCCAATTAATCAATCGTTACATGATACATTTAATTAGCCCAACCAAAGAAATGTCTTGGGAAAATATAGAGCCCTTTATATAGATATATATATAAATTTCTCTCTCACGTTGCGGATACAGTGCATTGCTCTGACAGTAGAAGCATGTGACAACATTTGCTTGGTCCTAAGAACTGCTAAGGAAAATTAGTCTAAACCAATATTCAGGAGAAGAATGTATCCACTTAATTTTCTAGCAACTTCTGACATCACTGAGACATGATGAGAGACCCTGATACTTATGTCACAGTGATATCACATTGTGACATCATGGAGACTTGAGGAATTCTGAGCATTGTGTCTCAACACTGTTCCTTATGAAATCAGCAAGGCATGAGGAATTCCAAACCATGGTCTAGATGTACTGTATGAAGCAGTGAGGGAGGAGAAGTGAGCCAGAGGAGAAGTGGCCGATGGCAACCAATCAGCTGCTCTGTATAATTTTATATTATGCAAATTATAAATGTTACTTCAGTGCTGATTTGTTGCCATGGGCCACTTTTCCTCTGGCTCACTTTTCACTACTTAATAAATTTTCCCCCTTGTCTCAGTGACTTCGCTTGTTCCTTATGACATAACTGAGACATTAGCAACCCTGGGCCTTGCGTCACAGTGATGTCACTAGTTGCTTGCCACATCACTGAGACATGAGAAATGGTGAGCCTTGTGTCTCATAGTTATTGCTAGTTGAAGACAAATTGAACAACGTCCAGCCCACAGACTGGTTAATTCCACTGTGAGTAGAGAACAGGTGCTCCTGAATAAATTCACTGCAATCAATATACAGCAATTTTGATGATGTGATTGCCTAATCTGTAGAATTGTGAATTTTGGATATTTTACTGAGACATGAAGAATTCTGAGCCTTGCGTCTCAGGGATGACGATAGTACTGAGAGTAATACTGAATCTTGTGTCTCAGTGAAATCCCTAGTTTCTCGTAATATCACTAAGATGTACGGAATCTGAAGCCTTGTGTCCCAGTGATGTCACTAGTTTCTTGTGACATCACTGAGACATTATGAATCCTCATTCTTGTGTTTTATTGATGTTGTTTGTTCCCTGTGACATCACTGAGACATGAGGAATCATTTATCCTTGTTTCAGTGATCTCAAAAGTCCTCTGATATATAGTCTTGTGTCAGTGACATCACTAGTTCCTTGTGACATCACTAAGACTTAAGGAATACAAAGCTTTGCGTCCCAGTGATGTCGCTAGTTGCTTGTGAATTGATAAACTAAATTATGTTCAGCCCATGAATGTTTGATTCTGCCATGAGTAAGAGACAGATCTCACTTTGCAAGCCATTTTGATAGAATATTCAAGTCAATCTGTTTGATTATATCAAATATACAATTTGTGCATCTTGTATATCAAAAGTGACACAGTCGCTTGAATGTCTGGCTTGTGATAAAAGGGACATCACTAATTACATAACATGCCATAACATGTATAGAGCAGTAAGAAGCCCTTTATAGCACTGTACATTTTCACCCACTCATAATGGAGGAAGCCATTTTTTGGACTTAGGTTCTATGCATGTGAGTGCAGGGCTATGAATTCCCTTGGGACTAAGGCCAGCACTGAGCCATGAAGCCTCATGCCTCATTGCAGGTACCTCATCCCTCAGTGCTGGCACTTGCTCTTTGTTAATCCACTTTGTGACTATCGCTTCAGTCAAAAAATGCCCCTTACCCACTTTGTGTCTACCACATACGAGCATAAAGAAATAGCGATTACGTTGTAAATAAATGCATATCGTACAGTCTATGTGGTGTTTTATATATATGTGAGCTGTCAATGTGTACAGTGAAAAGGAAAAGGAACAAGATACCACATTGCAATCATGGTATTTTTTAGATGTGTGGCCCCTCTGTGAGGTAGGTAGGTGGGCTACAACATCTGATGACAAGTATAGTGACTTGGGGTACAGAAGTGAGTGACAGTTGGCCAGAGGTACAAAGAACAGAGATCACAAAGACACACAGGACTCTAAACGAACTCATCGCTGATGTGACAATAAGTACCCGACCAGAGTAAGTCTCCAGGATATGGGGATAACGTCTGGCATGCAACTACATGTCCACCTTCCCATTTGCCTAGTTATATATCATCTATAACTCATAATACCCGTTGTGGCTCAAAAGCACCTGTTCCGTGGTAATTCACTTTGCCCTTGCTCATCTACATTACAATTTGACTAGTTCATTGGCGGTGTGACAAGTGCTTGCCTGGTCCTACAGAACACAGGAGAGGGATGTGGTGGAAACTGGTGAGCTTACAGCAGAGAAGACATCATCTTGCATGAAGATCTTCGTGATCTCTGATCCTTGATTTTAACACTCAGTGCAGTAATGAAGGAGATGCAAACATGCAATGAGTGTGGGGCATGGAATATTATAACTGAGAGACACATGGAAGAGACAGGAGAGAGCACAGGAGGGGGAGACAGATGGAGGAGGAGAGACTAAAAATAGGTGCCAAAGAAAGCAAAAAAAAACAAGCATAAGAAATATAAAGCAGAGAGAAGGAGAGGAATTGAGGAGGGCGATGTAAAGAGAGATATAGTGCTGAGGTAATATACACAAAGAAAGGACAGATAAAGAAGCTACGAAGAAGATGGAAGCAGAAGAGGGGGTGGACGACTGAGTAAAGGAGAGAGAAGAAAGGGCAATTATGAGTATACAGAATGCAGTGCATAACATGCAAGTTAACAGAAGAGTATCGCACCATGGCTTGGGCAATGCTCACTTCTCTGCAATGCTATACGTCCCCATGTCCCCACGGGCAGGTGTGTGGAGCTGTGCATGCTGGGACAAATAGGGGCTCACTCTCTCTCTCTTTCTCTCTCTCTGTTTATTGGCCAGAAAATTGGGTGAAGATGAAAGAAGGATATAGGCAAGAGAGATAGGCTGATTGCAGGGAGAGAAGTGTCAGCAAAAGCAGCTGGAGAAAATAAATGAAACATTACAAAACACAGATAATCAGAGGCAACAATAAACAGAGAGAAATGTGATACATTATTCACTTAGGTCAAAAGGATATTATATAAGCATACATCTATTGCAGAACTGGTCTGCTGAAAGGAGATGCACCATTCATGCTGGTCAGTGCTGATACGTCACTGACAGGGTGTGCTGGTTATTATTGTATGCTTTATATGGTGCTATATGCTTATTTTTACTCTTTGCAGAGATCTAAATCCAACATCAATTGGGTCTTTTCCGTTGACACTGGAATAATGCACCTCTTGGTCACTGGGTTACCCTCAGTTTAAAGTGCACCTGTCTGTACAGTATGGAGGAGGCCATTGTGGGAGCGGAACCAAAGTTCATGTAATGTCACCGATCCTGGTTCGACATGCCTCCTTAATGATGCAACTGGTTCCTTAGGAGTTGATCGGCTGTATTTCCATGAATGTTGGTTGCGTTCAAAAATTGGCTTCCTTCCCTGTGTATTTATGGACAGACATTTAGAGCAATGGCACAACTAAGTGTCTGGCATGTATGCCGTAGCATGAACCTCTAACTGCTCCATGCTGCCCTTGTTAGACAATACAGCAGGCTTGGTTGGCAACAGAAATGTAAGGCATGCCGGATGCATTCTCCACTGTTCTCATAATCGTGCATGGCGTCTAACACAAACATTGCCCAGAACCATACCTGACATGTGCACTTTAATTATTAGGATGAGCCCCACAAGATATGCATGTTTAATACAGGACGCTTCCTTTTAACTGTCAGAAGAGACCCAAGCACTCATTGCTGTGGATATTGGTGCATACATCAGTCGTAGCTGCACAGCCCTTAAACGGTTAAGCAGTAATCAGCTGCACCCCTTCATGCCCATCTGGATGCACATTCCCACCATTTCTTTACACCACCCCCCAGCTCCCCCATGCATTGTATCTCCAGAGCCAGATGGTGTAGGGAAGTGACGAGTGCAGTGCCCATGATGTGCCAGTTCTCACCTGGGCCCCCATGCCATGTCACCCCCTCCCCCTCAGGAATACTAACCTTCAAGTCCCTGTGCACAATGTCACAGGAGTGAGTGAAACAAACACTTTCTAATATCTGATGGAGACAGTGACTGTAAAACAAAACCAGCACCCCCACAGGGTACACGGGGACAATGAGATGGTACACACAATAGGACGAGCCAGTATGGGCCATGGAGATGGCAGCATAATTACATGAAGGGAGGAGCATAAAATACATTTATGCACAGAGGTAAATGTGTTGGGGGGTATAATAATGAGGGAAAGGGGGCGGGGTTAAGGAACAATAACAAGTGAGACAAAGACATCACACAGTAAAAGGCGCACCAATGAGTAAATGTAGGCGTGGACACAGGGCAAGAGGGTACGGTAGATGGGATAGGAGGGAAGGAGGCGCAATGTAATAGTAATAATATAGTAATTGTGGACAGACCATGAGGGACCAGCATGAGGTACACAACAGACACATTACAGGGTAACAGTATGAGCAAAACCAATATATTACAACAAAGGAAAAGAGACAGAGGGAGAAAACAGGTTGAGAAAAGGGAGAAGGGGACAAGAGGAGAGAAACACAGCGTCTTAACATCACAAAACATCACATTAGAAAAAAGGCTGCATGCAGGACTGTACAGTGACAAAGTAATCATACACTATAGTAGTGATAGCAGGCTGTATGCAGCTCCCCGAGCTACAGCATTACCGGTCAGGGAGCGCTGGAAGGACAGTGACATCCGAAGACAGAGTGCACCGACCCCAGATTATAAGGCAACTACACTGTTCCTCAGTTACGAGGCAGATGTGTGCGCATTTGGTGAATTTATAAGCCCACAGTAAAATGTGATCACCCGTTACCTAGATTGTGAGCATGTGTGTGGAAGTGGATTTTCAGATTTCTACTTCAAAAATTTCACAAAATTTAAAATTTACTCTTTTTAGGCCAAATGTGTCGTATTTGTGCGTAATATGTGTACTTTCCATGAATTTTATACTGAGTGTTTACAACAGAACAGAAGTCGGCAAGTCATCTTGAAAATGGCGGGCGGGGAGGGAGGGGTCAGGGGTGAGAGGTAAGTGGAAGGGTACTCTAGTACAGGAGGGTACCCACCTTGCATCAGCTTCACTGTAATATTCTCTTGCCACTATATCTTCAAACAGCTCCCCACCTGTGACCCTGGAATGCAAGAGATTTGGAGACACGTGAAAACCATGCAACGTGTTAGATTACAGCCGCACAGGAAGAGTTTGGTCATTTAGTTTGACCAGGTTAATGGATCATTGTATAGTGCACCAACATACACAAACAAAACCTGACCTGACTGTATCTAATTGGAAAACCTATTACAACAAATTATGTTGCTCTCATCTTTTCCCAACTGCAAAAACAAGATAGGAAGCCATATATGCATAGACCTGCCCATTGTGAGGCATGAGGAAGATGGATGCACATTAGTTCATCTCTATGTCTTATCTCCTGTTATCTTGTCACAGAAATAGAGCCTCAAACCAAAAACAAAGTTGGACCTTTGCCTTGGCTTCATATATCCGCACAATCCCTGCGTACAGGACCACAGCTGTAACACCATTTTTCACACCTCTGTCCACAACATCCTTTCCTTCAACCTCACCTTATCTCATGCTCCACCAACACCCAAATGTATATACTCACAGTGACATAATATACAACATAATATACAGTGGCAGCTCCAGAGGAGGCGTGCAGCACAGTTCAAAATTCAAATAGGGTAGTCACACCAACTGCCAGTGAGTCATTTTGGAATGGCAGTTGGTGGTTGTTTGTGTGACTCTTCGGGGGAAATTTACTAAAGGAAATTTGTAAAAAAAAATAGGTGTATTTGTATCCAGAAATACGGCAATTCGTAGTTGTATTGATGTGCTATCAATACGAATCTGAATTGCCGTATTTTCGGGATAGTAAATGTCAAAAATAAGTGTATTTCTGGATACAAATACACCTATTTTTTACAAATTTCCTTTAGTAAATTTCGCCCTTCACCTCAGGAGACACCATTGGTCATCAGGGAAACTACACCTATCTCCTGTAACTACCATACGATGGGATGGAGTCCGGATTCCAGAGCTCACTATCCCAACGGCCATAATACCAGCTCCAGAAGGAAACAGGGCGGTCAAAACACAGACAGATCCTGATGGTATAAGGGTTAATTTAGGATTAAGGTTAAGTACTAGGGGGAGGTATGGATAGGAGTAGGCTATGGGAGGGTTGGTTAGGTTTCAAATACCTTGGGATTTTGACCTTCGAGATTCCACTGTGGTGTTGTGGTCGCCGGAATTTTGTACCCAACTTACAATGGCCTCATCAGGCTGCCTCATTCAACAAGGCACACTGGCCTTAGCCTTAGATAAGGCAGCTTTTAGGCATTGATTATTGCAATAGTCTCCTAACTGGTCTTCCCAAGAACAGACTCTCACCACTGCAATCCATTTTAAATGCTGCTGCTAGGCTGATCTTCCTAGCAAGACGCTCATCGTCTGCTGATCCGCTCTGCCAGTCCCTCCATTGGTTGCCTGTATTTGACCTTGTTCAATATAAAACCCTTCTACTCGCATATAAAGGTGTTAACCATACTGCACCAGCTTATATCTCTTTACTTATCACAAAATATCTCCCATCTCGACCACTACGCTCTGCACAAGATCTGCGTCTCTCTTCTGCACGGATCACTAGCTCCCATTCACTATTACAGGACTTTCATCGGGCTGCTCCCATCCTATGGAATGCCCTTCCACGCACAAAAAGACTCCCCATCCCCCCCCCCCCAGGTTTATTCATGGGTGGTACAAGTTTCCCAGATAGTCAGTAATCGAGATAGCAATACTTTCCATTTTGCCTACAGAGGGCTGGCTTCTGAGTTGGATGCCAGCAAAAATGCAGAATTCAGCATAATGCACATGTGCCAAATAAATGAATTGGTGCCTGCATTTGTACCGGATCATGTATACTCACACAGATGACATCTAGCAGGTCATTCTGATTGACTCCCAAAGCAGTGAATTCCGCTGCTTTGCGGGCCAACTAAAAGCTGCCCACTGCCCGCATGAATGCCCGCCCTCTGCTGGAAGGCGAATGTCCCCGCAGGAATGCGAATGGATGTTTTGCATGAATTAACTAGACTGACCTCCCTAGTGTGCACAGATCCGTCCAGTGACAGAGGGGTGAATTTATGAAGCTTGGAGAAGTGTTATCTATCCCCATAAAGAACGTTATGAGCAAGGTGATAATGGGTCAGCCAATCAGCTACAATATGTAAATTGACAGGTAAGAGCTGATTGGCTGAACCATTATCACCTTGCACTTAACGTTCTTTATGGGGATAGATAACACTTCTCCAAGCTTCATAAATTCACCCCCGAGTACACTAACCATAAAACTAAAATTAAAAATCTAGGCCCTAACTGTAGGGCTACCAAGTGAACCCATGAAATTGTTCTGACTCCAGGCAGTGTGATGGGCATGTATGCCAGCTTCCGTACTTGGTAGTAGCGCGAGTACAAAAATTGGACACTCGCCACGCTTCAGGCATGGTGGCTCGCTCTGCTTCGCTTGCCATCTGGTTACTAAAGACAACCAGTGGTGGCATGATAGTGAAGAAACAAGGCCTTCTTGCCCGAAGCGTGGTGAGCGAAGCAAGCCCGTGAGGGTCAGTTTGGGTCCCTTGTTCTGACCTTGCTCCTCCTCTCCCCGCCCCCTTTCCCTGCCCCCTCTCCTCCCCAGGGCCTTATGGCGAAGGGGGACTAGCTGCTACCATTATAGTTGGTCTGAAAAAAGTCAGACACCTCCTGCTCTTAAACTCCCATGAAAAGTTGGATCCGATTTGGCAATTCTTCAAAATATCTGAAGGACCAATGGCCTGATCAGCCTGGAGGCCTTGACGAGTCGCTCCACCTATTGGTACTCTGCTCAGCTAGCATGCTTAGACAGCATGCATAACGTAACGGCCAGGCCATGCTCCCTTGACTCGTGTCATGTCCCTGTGACTGGTGGTGAGGACCCTGTTACTGGTGGCCACCTTCACATTCTCATGAGCCCACAGGACAGGATACCAGGGCCGATTTCCAGTCCATCTCAGTGCTGATAAATGTGGCCTGCAAATGATGGCCTACTGTATAGCAGTGGTTCCCAACCCTGGTCCTCAAGTACCCCCAACAGTGCACATTTTCCTGGTCACCCAGCAGGTGCACTCATTATTCAGACACTTTTTAAAAGATCCACAGGTGGAGCTAATTATGTCACCTGTGATTCTGTGTGGAGACCTGGAAAACGTGCACTGTTGGGGGTACTTGAGGACCAGGGTTGGGAACCACTGCTGTATAGCATATAGGTTGCACAGGTAGATGATGATGATAACAATAATAAAAAAGATGGAAACTAAGTGAGGAAAAAGCATAAGGAAAGTAAGGACTTCCACATAGGTATAGAACATGCATTAATTAAGCAAATAGAATTCCACCATGGTCATGTGTAAAAATCCTGGAATGCTTTGGTAAACCATAATTATGACTGATATGGCTACAAGATTGGCCTATTGGCAGGATTTTCATTGAGCCAGATGACTCAACTTGTTAATGTTTCCTGAACATAATAGAACATAATAAAGATACATTTTCCTGCAAAATTCGACATTGCATTGTACATACTTTACAAGTCACTTTGTCTGCACGCGATGACCAAATACCCTATATAAGTGATTATATCATTTATTATTTATTTACGTATAGTTCCTTATATAGCGCAGCAGATTCTGTTGCGCTTTACAATTATAGACAGTGATAAAACACACTGGGTAACAACAGACGGACTTGGGGATAAGAGGGCCCTGCTGCAAGTTTACAATCTATAGTTAAGAATCTATATCATGGAAAGAAATGTCCATTTCATCTTATTGTATAGGGCTGTGAATACTAGACACTTTAGGGAAAATTTATTTAGGGTCCAAGTTTGCAGAGGTCCAGGATTTTGGCAGAGATTACCCTTATTTTTAAAGCAGCAACCTGGTTTTGCCTAGTAAATGTTTGCTCCTTTAAAAATACAAGCAATCTTGGATGAAATCCCAGGCTGCAGCAAACTCCGACTCTGGGGCACAGTAGCGCACGCAGGGGGGGTTTCTGAGTACCCAGAAACCTCCCCAGGAGTCTAGGGGCCCTAGGCTGAAAGCTGAGGGTCCCCTCTTTCCATGGATACAAGAATTTTAAAAATCGGCCCTTGGGAACTGGAGATATCTGACTTCAAAGCAGTGGTCCCCATCCAAGCCTGTTAATTGCTCTTCACAGTCAGATATTTCAGGTTCTGTTTTTCTGAGGGTATATTCCAAAAGCTGGAACTTTCCCCCCTTTGATGGACACTAGTAGCTTGTCTCTACTGTTCCCAAAACCAGAGATATCAGCCTTCCAGCAGCTGGTCACTGTTCCAGCTCCACACACCTGGTATGTAGTTTTATATTCTCGTTGGCAGATTGCTCTGCCTTCTGAACTCTGATCCCCTAGTCCCCAATACCATTTGGTAGGTGGGAGTCTCTAGTTTTTAATTCCACTAAGAAATCTATTTCCGGAAACTGGAGATATCTGCCGTCAAGCAAGCTGTCCTCCCACCAGAAAATTATGAATAATAAGCCCACTCCACTATACACCCCTCCTCTGCGTATTAAACATCCTCTACCACCCTGGAAGTTATGTATCAGGGCCCCTTCATTCAGCCCAATGCCCTCTTCTCCCACCCCATCTCCCACCATCTGTGCAGTAAAGGGGTAATTAGTGGAAATTACTGATCCAGGCCCTACATGCTGAGCAGTTGATATAATACCCCCTACCACCCACGGGACATCAAAGCTTCCCCCACCCCTACCGCTGGAGGATCGGTAGGGGCCCCAATACATTGCTATGCCCAGGGGTCTACACTGCTGTTGATGCCCCTGTATGTATATATATATGTTGATGCCCCTGTATGTATATATATATATGCATGTATATATATATATATATATATATATATATATATGGGTTGGGATCGTTTGGTCGAATGCATTATGGTCGAATGTCATTACATCGAATCCATTAGGTCGAATTGCTAAAAGGTCGACATGATTCTAGGTCGACATGGGAAAAGGTCGAAATGATTCTAGGTCGAAAGGTCATTAGTTCGACAGGTCATTAGGTCGACATGGTCATTAGTTTGACATTGTCTAGGTCGACATTCACAAAGTCGACATGGGGTTTTTCACTGTTTTTTTACCTGAATGTCAACACAGTCGACATGGACACAGTTTAAAGTGCACTGCATCCCCTCGCATCGCTCGCTGCGCTCGCTATGCGTCGGGCACGGTGCCTCGCTACGCTCGGCACACTATTTTATTCTCCCACCACGCCCTAGTGGATGGTAGGGCATGAAATACCGCCTGTCAGCACATGTCGGCTCAAAAAACAGTGAAAAACCCCATGTCGACTTTGTGAATGTCGACCTAGACAATGTCGAACTAATGACCTTGTCGACCTAATGACCTGTCGAACTAATGACCTTTCGACCTAGAATCATTTCGACCTTTTCCCATGTCGACCTAGAATCATGTCGACCTTTTACCAATTCGACCTAATGGATTCGATGTAATGACATTCGACCATAATGCATTCGACCAAATGACCGCATCCCATATATATATATATATATATATATATATATATATATATATATATACATACACTGTATATATATATATATATATATATATATATATATATATATATATATATAATTATTATTATTAATATACATTTGGTCTATCTATAACACTTAAACTGACCCGGCATATACTGGGTCACCTAAGTGTCCATCTCCGTGCTTTGCTCCGACCCTCTGAAACCCCCTTCTGAAAATCCTGCGTTTGCCCCTGGGGCAGATGTATTAAGCCTTAACAAGAGATAAATGCAAGGGTGATAAGGAGAGATAAACATCCAGCCAATCACCTGCTAACTGCCATGTTACAGGCTGTGTTTGAAAAAAGTCAGTAAGGAGCTGATTGGCTGGACGTTTATCTCTCTTTATCACCCTTGCATTTATCTCTTGTTAAGGCTTAATACATCTGCCCCACTATTACATTTCCCTGATTATGTCATAAACAGTATGTTGTTGTTTAGTTATATTCTTAATGAGAAGTTGGACTATGCAGACTTTGCAAAACCACCAACAACCCACTCTGCCTTCTTCCAGGAAGTTCGTAACCAAAAACACTGAGCTTGATTTTAGACCAACTTGGACTTTTCTAGCCGGTATTTAACCCATAATGTAAAATACACACTTATAGTGAGAGATTCAACCACATGTGAGCATATGCAGCCAGTTTGCACCGCACCAGTGGCATAGTAATTGCCCCAGCAAACCCACAGTGGCTTGTAACGGTGGCCACTGGGGTCTGCTGGGGCTGCACTGCTGCCCGGGACTTGTAGATTTGCTTGTCTGGTCCCAGCACTCTATCAAAAATGGGCACTACATCACAGCAAACAGGTATTGAGGATGCTAGAGGCTTCTCAGTAGAAATTGCTTATCCATTGATGGTTATTATAGATGGAACCATTGATGTTTACCCTCAATGCTTAATCTCGATGGTGTGAAACCAAACCATTGATGGTTTCGCCCAATGCCGGTCACCACTGCTTTAGTGTTAAGTAAGTTTAGGCCAATCAGGAGCTGAGAATGTGGCCTTGCAGGTGTCAGGGGGCAGAGCTATGCTCCCTTTCCCAAAACCTAAGAGAGATCAAAAATGGGTAGCTCTGTAGCATTGATAACAAGAAACCATTTGGTTCTCCCCATCAATGGTAAAATGGTACCATTGATGGTAAAAGTAATTACCACTGGTTATAAACCATCAATGATTTCAATTCATCCATGGACAACGGCCATCCCTAACCGCCACAGATGCCTGGCCAAACATTGAAGAGTGCCGAGGCTGGGCCCCTTGATAAACATATACAGAAATAATGCTAGTTCATCATGATACTGGACCAGATTAATAACACCAATGCACTGTAGAGAATACTCCTTAGTCCTGTGCAGTATAATGTATGAATACTGTATAATTCAAGTGCACAGTCTGGAACCTAATTAACAGAAGAGGAGGTGGAACCTCAGGCAGTGTGGGCCAATGTGGATTTCCCCTGTACCCCTGTGGACATAGCCAGATTAAGGGTGGAGGATGCAGGGCATACTGTACCCTGAACCCACTGTTGTCAAGGGCCCCCCTGCCAGAGAATATTGACATCACTATTGTCCCTCTTATGCAGCAACAGAGCCAGGCAGTCAGAATGTGAGCCAGATAGAATGTAGTGCAGTCAGAGGCACAGGTTTGATGAGCTGTCAATGGCTCTTCCCAACCAGAGGAGAGATGAAGGAAGGTGAAGAGAGTTTCAGGCATTCTGAAACTTGTACTGTCCGGTCCAGGGGGTGTCTTGTCCGGGCGGGCTGCCTGTGACAGATGTCCCCAGGGAGAAGAGGGGGTGTAGAATAAAGCCTGCCTGTATAGTCCAGGAACGTAGCAAAATCCGGAATGTTCCAGACCACACGGGGAGGCTGTAATCTCCATTTCCCCATGTCCCTGGTGAAAGCCATCACAGGCATCCCCCTCGGACAAGACACCCCCCAGGACGGGACACCCCCCGGCGGTTCGGGGTCTTGTCCGGGTCTGGTTTTTACTTAGTCCCTCCTTTCTGCAAGGAGAAGAGAGCAGGAATCAGCAGGGTGGGGGCAGCTACAGGCTCCGTCTAATTAATCAGGGTGTGGGAGCTACACATTGGGTTATATATAGAATGATGAGTTCTAAAATGTGTCACTGCAGCACTTGCTTTCAATAGCACAGCAAGGGTAGGGATAAATTGTACAGGAGTGGGGGGGGGGGGGGCAGAGTGCGCGCAGCGAGAGAACAATGGGGTGCACATAGCAGGATGGAGGTGTATCAAGAGTTGGGGTGCTATGCCGCATGCTAGGGAATGACAGGGGCGTGGGTGTAAGATCAGCACAGACCGTTCAGAGGAGGATGTAAAATCTCAGAAGGAAGTGGGTATGATTAGCAGCACAGAAGGATGGAAATGAAGTGGAAGAGATGTAGGTGGGTCCTGGAGCAGGAAGCTGACAGAGTGACAGGTGTGCGGCAGCTCAGAGCACAGAACTAGCAGGGTAGATTGCCGGTTAAGCTAAGTGTGAGGTCAGCACGAGAATAGCAGAGGTGGCTGCAGGGGAGGATAGCGATGCAGTGAATCGCAGCTACACTCATGTCTTGTCTTCATCTAACGCCCACAGAGCTGTAACACCAAACACAGCCTGGTGTATTTATAGGCTGCGTCCCCCCACCCTCCTCTGTGCCTGCACCAAAATCCTCTGCAGAAAGAACAGCATGGATAGAGTGATTATATTGCCAGCAATGCACTCTCATCATATCAAAGGCAGTGTCCAGAATAGCAGGCACTGCAGGTGTACGGCTGGCTATTCTGTTTGCTCCCACAAAATGGCATTTTATATATATATATATATATATATATATATATATATATATATATTTATATATATAGATATAACATCCATGCAATGTATTAAAAAAAAAATGTACAGACTGTTCCCACGACAACAGACAGGGAGATGTACAGACAGCCTTCAGTAGTGGTCAGGGGGGAGGTAGTGTGATCCTATCATAGCCTCAGGCACAAAGGTGGCTGATTGGCCAGAACGGTCAGTATAGGATACATCAATTGTAGCCTCTCATAGCCGACTCCTTTCAATGCAACTCATTCCTCTGGTATACTGTGCTCACCCTGCAGCTGGGCACCTCCTAATACGCAGTAACACCAGGACATTATAGCCTAATGTATGTGTGCTTATGCACTGCAGGCTGGTGCTGCCCAGCTGCTGGGCCTCCACTAGCCTTTGCCCCTATGTTACAAGAATAAGTGTTCTCAAAACTGAGGCGGCTATCGCTGCCACTATACTGATATGAAGCCGAGCAGCCTGTTACAATAACCGTTCTGGCTTGACTATGACTACTTTATATGCATAGGCTTCGACAAACTACCATCTCGCACCTACTACATGCTTGATTAAATTAGCATTTTCTCAGTGCGATTTCTTTCATTTTGCATGCTGGACGTAATTCCCAGAGACTCTCATTTTGCTATGTGTAAACAACAGCTAAGGACCCCGTCTGCTGTTCTGCAGGGCGGATGTTACACTGAGTGTCTGCGCTTATTTTGAATGTAAGGATAACTTCACAGTACAAGGCCTGCAATCCTCAGGGCCTGATTAAAGGCTTACGGTACCCTAGGCACACATGTAGCTCCCTTTGTAATGCTGCGAAACACACGTGTATGCTTAGGGACTCATCATACATACTGCCCATGTGCATGTAAGGAAGCTTATACAACTGGCATGTAGGATCTAATGCTTGTGGCCTGGAAAGGAAACATTGGCTTTAGGCTGACCAGCTGGCGCTGTAGCACAATGTACATAAAGTAATGGTTCCATCAGCGAGTTACATTGGCACAGTCACCCGTCAGTCACCTTAAGAACTTTACCCCCCACAGTAGATCAGGACGGGTGATAGCTAACAAGCATGGAATAAATTAGGCCTTAATGTTATTCCTTGGCTGTCACCAGCAAGGTGCACCCCCCCCCCCAGTCTTGGTGCCCTGATTCTTCAGCATAATCAGCCAATTTGTTAATCAGGCACTGGCTGTCCTGCAAACTGTCTGTATTCTGCCCTCAGTAACAGGTATTGGGGCCAATTTCTCATCTTTGGCCTGACTGAGACAAACACAAGTGGAAGCGCAGACAGCTCCATCTAGTGGGCGAGTCATGGGTGTGCCGCGGGTGTGTAATCCAAGTACAGTGGCATGCGGACAGAGATGGGCCACCTATTTCAGCAGGTTCTTTTTGGATGTGGCACGGACATACTGCAGCATCTATGTCCAATATTTGCTGTGGTCCCTATGGAGTTTTTATGAGGGCTGCTAGGCTAGCAGATTTACTAAGCTCCAGAACGCAAAGCAATCCACTAGCCCACTGTAGCCTATGGGCTACATTCATACATTGTATAAGGAGAGACATCCAGTGAAATATGCCTCCAACGGTTATGGTTGCTGTTACCAATGGAAACACAATGAACAAGGTGAAAATCACATGCAGGACAATGGATGTTCAATTCAAATTAATAAAACTTATATATTGTATATATCATATAGGTTTCTATATAGAATGTCTAGTTCCTTGCATTGGCTGGTTCCCTGGGATGTCCCGTGTAGGGCCAAAAGGTACCATAGTGATAATACATTCTAGGTAAATTGCAGCAAGCAATGAGATTTGGAACACTTTCCTTTTCCATTCTACATAGCTGGAAACAATGATTGGGATTACTGTGGAAGGCATGGGGCAGGGTAAACAACAACTTCCCTTTTTCTGCAAGGTGAATGCAGTTCTCCTTAATTAGCCTGTTTAACATTGGTGATTGGAGGTAACTATCATTGTGTATTGTTGCACTGCGCAGTAGGGCCTCTATTTCCCATATGGTTGTGCACTGGAAGCCGTGGTGAAAAGTCAGTATTTCCTTTGTCAGCGAAAGGAGGAAGTGTCATGAAGGGCTAACACCATGACCAGCGCCAATGGCGCACCATCATGACAGAATGATGGTCACAAGGCACCAACTGGCCCCAAGTATTAAACATTTCTATTTTCCACAAATTATGCAATTGTTGTACTTTTATATATTTAGGTAAACATTGGGGAGTATAGTGCATTGGTTGTACATGCGTACTTGGCATTGGCATCACCTCCTCCGCTTCTCATAATAGGTCATTAAACTTTCCAGCTCCATGCCCATGAGGCCCTTAAACTGGCCTTGACTATGGCCCGGCCAGTTAGATAGTGGAGCTCTCCAGAGGAGCTGGATCCTTCGCTGGATTCCTAAGAATAGATTTTTTTTCATTGGAAAGATTTTCTTTTTACTGCTTGATAAATTGCCTAATTCTGCTGTTTGCATAGAGGTCTGTGTATGGTTGTAAAATCTGACCTGACATTGTCGAACTAATGACCTGTCAAACCAACGACCTGTCGAACTAATGACCTTTCAACCTAGAACCATCTCGACCTGTTCCCCATGTCGACCTAATGGTGTCGACCTAGTGACTGTCGACCATCATGCTGTAGACCAAATGATCCCAACCCATGCAGAAATCCTTGAGTCCCTGAAGACGGGGGATCTTTCCCCAAAACGCTATAGGGCGTAATAAAGGAATTTTATCCATTTAAAAGTCTGTGGAGTGCCGCTGATTTTCCTGAGATATTTCTGGACTGTACACAACCCATGGACGGAGGGCACCTGCAGCAGGATAAAGCTAAGTCAGAGGAGTGCCGGGTTTATTACATGCAACCCATGCAGAAATGCATTATTTGTCATGTATCAGTTGTCTCTGATTGGCTAACGGTACATGAGCTCTGATTGGCTCAAAAGCTGGTGCAGCATTTTAATTGGCCGCCGGCTTCCTGCATTAAAGAAGCCAGGCTGTGCTTTGAGACCTGCTGAGGACCAAGCACAGTGCAGGCAGCAAACAGCGGAGGGTTGCTGTGGGCAAAATGAGCTGCCCTGGCCCTTCCAGAGGCCGGGGCCCGGGACAGCTGTACTCACAGCACCCCCCTATCGGCGGCCCTGCCGACCCCCCCCCCCCCCCCCCCCTCTACACCTCCATTGCAGATGGGTGACGCCAGAGCAAACAGTGGGCTTGATTCTGCAAATAATCTGCTCACAATCTGTACCCAATCCAATGTAGATAACAAATATTTAGTGCACCTGCCTCTGAAATGATCCATAATGGATTGAAGAGGGAAATGCAGGGTGATATTACGGGTGGTTTTGTGGGCGATGGTGAATGTAGTGGCTAATCCTGTTTTAGTGGTTCCGATATGACATTCATTGGTGTGATGAAGCACAGTTTGGGGTTCTGCCTGTACCTGACAGTAGCGCAGGCAGCAGAGCAATAACGTGTCCTGGATCAGCCATATCACCCACAATTGTGATGTCACCAAGATGGGGATCCTCTCCAAGGATGGAGATTGGCATAGAATCCGATTAAAGTGGTCACCCTGCCCCTTTTATGATAATCATGACTACACTGGTGGCATAAAGTGATTGCCATTTCCCCTACACATTGATCATGACCACTGTGGCAGTGTGGCATGGGAGCAACACTACAACTCTAGTGCATAGTTGTCTACCCTCCTGCATTCTGCAGGATACTCCCTGAAATAGCAGCAATCTCCCTCTCTCCCTCATTAGTCTAGCAATCTCCCTCATTTCACCTAGCACACATTACACTGTTACATTTTTGGGAAAAAAGGAATGAGAGACAGATACATTTACATTGAATCATCAGCACCATTTCCCAGGTCAGAATCATACTGTAGCAATATAAGAGGTGCCACTTCCGTATCCAGGAAAGTCTGGGAACACAGTGACTGCAATAGTATCTCATCTGCATAGGTTATTCAATTCCAGTGATAATTACTTACAGGTCAAAGATGAGATAGTGGAAGCCTTCTTCAGATATACTGTCATGGAGCCGTACTAGAGAGAAAACAGAGACAGAGGGATTTATAGGTTATCTTTGATCTGCCCAGACCTCCACTTGCCAAGCCTTATCCTTATATATATATATATATATATATATATATATATATATATATACATACACATACTATGTATTTCCCCTAATTGCAGCAGTAATGTAAATTAATAAATTATTAATTCCCAAATGGTGGATTCGTGTTAATAGCTCTCTTACCAATATTTGGGTGCTTTAGAAGGCGACAGATCCGGGCTTCTCTCTCTAGTTTCTGATGATCTGTAGGGTGAGAAGATGGCTCAGGTTAGTATAGAGATTCCAAGCAACTTGCTGATGTAACCCAGATATTCTCCCCCTTCTTCCAGACTGTAAGCTCCTTGGAGCAGGGCCCTCTTCCCTCCTGTTCTCACAGCACTCTTCTCTCACACTTCAGTTACTGCTCTCTTACACCTTTTTTACACCAAAAAGGCGGGTCCACCCAGGTTTTTGGACCCGTCTCCAATGCAGTGCGGGTGACATCAGTGGAGAGGAGTCCTCTGCTGGTGCTTGTGCAGTGGGTGAAATCCACCACCCACTGTCCAACATCCGGACGCTGCGGTCAGGAGGTATTGGCTCCCCCATTGGAGTAAATGGGTCCTGGGTTGGATGACCCGGGTTTCGCCCTGCGGGCGTTTGGGGGAGAAAACGCACCATTTTCCGGGAGTGTCCTGATCGCGGGGCTCCCAAATTTAGCAGCCCAACGATCAAGTTTGAATTACCCCCTAAGTCAGTTATGTTCCTTCCATATAGATTAAGGAAGAGAATGTGCCATCATTGCTCTCAACAAAACTACCCATGTCACATACAGAGCGGAGGCACCACAGATTGCTATCTCGCACCTCTTGCTCATCTATTATGTGGTGACGTTTCCGGGAATTCTTATTTTTGTACGGTGTGATAAGCCTGCAGCCAGCTCTCCATAGCTTTTACTGCAAGGATATTGCACATGTTATCTGTACTTCATTGGATGGGGACCGGGGCATGGAACTGAAAATTACAAAGATATCAAGGGCAAATTCTGATTGGAGAACATGTATTATTATTATATGCCTATTAACTAGTCACATTTTATAATATAACCATTTCTCTGCCTGACAAATAACAAATCGGTTTTCTAGTTGCTGTTGTTTTGGGGCGTCTCTTGACTGAGAAGTCTCCAGGGGCCTGAAACTGCAGCTCTGTCAGCTCATCTGTTAATCGAGCTCTGCCTGGCACTGACTGGGTTTTGGAGATTGAGAAACTGAGGGGCAGATTTATTAAGCTCGGTGGAGTGATAAAGTGGCAGGTTTTTCTCACTGGCCAATCAGCTCCTAACTGTGAAGTTACAGACTTGGTTTGAAAAATGACAGGTAGGAGCTGATTGGCTGGTGATAAAAACCAGACACTTTATCCCTTCACCAAGCTTAAGAAATCAACCCCTATATTATGATGTTTGCAAGCACTGAGCATGAAAACGAGACACTTAGGGGTAAATTCATTAAGATGGGAACTCTACTGAAGATGAGCTGTTGCCCATAGCAACCAATCATGTGTATCTATTATCTTCTGGAAGGTGCTATATAAAAGAGTAGAATTGGTTGCTATGGGAAACATCCCATTATCAATAGAATTTCCATCTTACTAAATTTAGCACTTTGGGCATGATCTAAAGTTGGGCTTGTGGGACAGCTCACACCAATAAGATGGTATTCCCAACAGAAGTAACACGTTTGTTTGGAGCCTAGCATCTGCTAATATACAGTACTATAAATGGCCCAAATCTACGGCCAACCCCTCAATCATTATTACGTGACTCTTATGAAAGCAGTTTAAAAAATTGATGGTGGTTCCAGAAGCAAAATAGACAGGTTCACAAGCTCCACAAGAGAAGGGTCAACAGTGTACCCCTCCTGTACCCAGAAAGGACTGGCTGCCAATTACGGTTCCCTAAGGACTGGTGCTAAAAAAAGGAATCAGAATGAGAAGAAAAATGTTGAAGTCCCAAAATCTGGAATCCATGAGAATCCTGTTTGTCTACATGTTGCCCACTGAAAATGGGGTGATTGGTGCCTATCCAGCCGTAGGAGAGAAAATGGTTCCAAGGCATTCATGAACGGACTCAGCGCACCTTTAAGCCCTACCCCCTCCACATAAAAGTTTGTCCTCCTCATGATGTAGAGTTAGCCGAGTTCTATCATTATTAATATTGTATTTTACACTACTGAAAAGCAGCCAAGGATATAGGAGCAAGCGAGGAACCAGGGAACTATGGTTGAGGAGCCTACAAGTGCAGTATTGTTGTGGAGTTGCCATTACTGTTCTGCACTGACAACAGTCAGGGGTCACCCCTTTTATTACTTATCTCCATGTTCAATGATTTTTTTTTTCAAGATGTGCAGTGAATCCTGTTTAGGATTCGCTGCAGATTCGCAAGGTTCTGGAGGGCAGGAGCATTCACTGCTAGCTCTCCCTCTTCCCCTATTAATGCCTCAGGGCCTCGCTGCCCCTGACGGCAAATTTTAAACAACCCCCCCCCCGGCGAATGCCGCAGGGAGCCGGGGGGACGGCAGAAGGCAGGGAGATGGAAGCCTCCCTACCTGCGCCGGAATGTGTGGGGGAGAAGGAGGGCTGGCGGGGACACAGGCAGCAGAGGCTGCCCCCCAGGAGAGCTGGCAGGGGATGTGGTGTAGGGAGCGCTGCGCTGGTCCCGCTCCATGCATATGTAATGAGCGGGACCGGTGTCAAGTGAATATCTAATAAACGGCTCCCCGCCCCCTGCTGGCAAATGTGTATAAAAAAATAATAATTACAAATTAAATATCATGTGCTGCAAGCACATGAATGCAAATAGCATGCCCCTTCACATAATAAAATTACTGCTTTTTTGACACCAAAAAAAAAAAAAAACCTTTATTTTAAAAGATCACATTCCAGTTCACCTTAAAAAGATGTTGAATGCAAAATCACGGCAAAAATCACGGTGAAAGCAGTTCTCTATCCTAACATTGAATACACTCTCAGCGAATCACAGTGAAAACCCCATTGAAATACAGTACACCAGCAAATTGCAGCGAGCATGAAACGGTGAACTGGCCGCCATTCACTGTTCGCTTTCGGCGAATAGTGAACATTGAATAGGGTGAAAAAGATCTTCAGTGAAAAAGATTCACCGAGAGTGAAAACAGCCCAATTCGCCGCAAAAAAAAATGGTGAATGAGGAGCATTGAATACTGGCCTTAGCTGCAATAAGATTTTTTTTCACCCCACAGATTTATTACAAACTAGCTGACCCTCCCGGCGTTGCCCGGGAAAACCTTGGGGTTTTTTTATTTCCAAAATTGCTGAAAAATGTAATCTTACAGTATGCTGTGCCAAAGACCTAAGATTGTAATTTGTTGTAGATTTCACCATAATGTTAGAATGTGTTTGCATTGATACTCAATGACGGCAATGAATTCAGGTGTGGTGGTGTTGATTGAAACACAACGATCCTGAGTTGATAACTTGTATGTGTTGATGAATTCTACATCCACTCCTGAGATTTAGCACCTATGACATAGCCTCAAACATCTGAGGGTCAGAAATCGGTACAAAATCAGAAAGGGATGTGGCCACACCTCCATTTCTATACTTTCAATGGTACAGTTTCTACGATGTGTAAATACAGGTGCTGAGTGCGTGGAGACCGGGGTGGGCGTTACTTACCGCGCCATAATTAATAAAAAATTCAACGCTCCCTGCCACTCCCGCTCCCCCTCACCAATCCAGCCTGCAGCAGTCTCTGAGGTCTGGAGATCTGTAAAGCACATGCAGAGGTCATCTCTACCAGTGGGGCAGCCCCTGAGTGTGGGAGCATGTCTGCAGGCCTGGCCACATGACGTCATAACGCGACGCAGGCTACCCGCACAACACTGCAATGCACCACTGGGAATGGGTGCAATGGGCCAAATTCTTCCCTACACCCGCCGGGCCAATCCACCGATCCAGCCATCGCAATCATCAATGGGTGCATTGATAAGGTTTGGAGTGTAAGAAGTTGAAGAATAAGACTGAGATAAAGATTTTCCATGTTAAAGTGTACAATTGACTCAATAAATCATGAAAAGATATAAGTGTACATAGAAGTACAATCAAGAAATGCAAGTAGGATTAAAAAATAAGTTCTGATTCAAACTCATAATTGTTTGGATGGGGGTGGGTTGTGAAACAAATCTATAGGTGGAGGGGGATATGGATATTGTGGGCATAATTGGTGTTTGGTACACCTACAGGGGCTACTCATTTGATGGGATTTTCACTACAGTGTCATGGTCACAGTGTCACCATAAGGGGATTCCCAATTCGGGTCCAGGTGGTCTTTTAGGAACCCTTTACAATCCCGTAGGTCTCTTCTCCTTGAGCCTACGGTCTCCCTTAATAATAGTCAATCACTGAGGGAGACCATAGGCTTTAGGAGAAGAGACCAACGGGATTGTAAAGGGGTCCCTAAAAGACCACCTGAACCCCAATTGGATTTCCCCCTACGGTGACACTGTAGTGAAAATTTCTCATCAACTGGGGACCCCCTGTTGGTGTACCAAACACCAATTATGCCCACAATATCCATACCCCCCTCCACTTATAGATTTGTTTGGCAACCCACCCCATCCAAACAATTATCAGTTTGAATTAGAATTTATTTTTTAAACCTACTTTTATTTCTTGGTTGTACTTCTATGTACATATATTTTTTTCACGATTTATTGAGTAAATTGTACACTTTAACGTGGCAAACCTTCATCTCAGTATTATTCTTCAAATTCTTACACTCATAACATTCAAACGAATACATGCAGCGCTCATGCCCATCGACCAAACATTATCTATGAACCAAAAGAGTCTGGGACACCCTCAAGGCAGAGCAATGCCTAACATACAACTGACAGGGTGAGTGCAGTGTATCCACTTTGTATTGATCAAGGGGTGCATTGGCCAGGACAAAGATTTCTCAGTGCAACTGGCTGGGGAGCGCAGTGACAGGCTGGAGGACTGGAGAGACGGATATGCGGAATAAAGAAAAAACGGTACATTAGGTACAGTTTTTATTTGCTGGTACAGACTGTTAAATAAACGTCAATTTTTTATGTGTTCTGTGTGTTGTACTGTTTTTGTGTGTGTGATGTAGTGTATGTGGTTGTGTGTGTTGCATGTATCTGTCCAATGCGTAAGTGTGTGAGGTGTGCTATGTATATACAGTATGTGTATGTTGTGTCTGTGTGTATATGTGCAATGTTTAAGTGTGTGTTTTGTGTATGTTGTACTGTTTCTTGGGTGTGTATGGTGAATGTGGGTGTGTGTTGTGTTGTTAGAGGTATGTTATGTGTGTGTGTGTGTGTGTGTGTGCTGTGTGTATCTGCCCTATGTGTAAGTGCGTAAGGTGTGCTACGTATAAATGTGTGTGCCGTGTGTATCTGTGCAATGTTTAAGTGTGTGTGATCTGTGTATTGTACTATTTTTGGCTGTTTGTTGTAGTGAATGTGGGTGTGTGTTGTGTAGTTAGAGGTATGTTATGTGTGTGTGCTGTGTTTATCTGCCCTATGTGTAAGTGCGTAAGGTGTGCTACGTATAAATGTGTGTGTGTGTAGTGTGCCGTGTGTATCTGTGCAATGTTTAAGTGTGTGTGATCTGTGTATTGTACTGTTTTTGGCTGTGTGTTGTAGTGAATGTGGGTGTGTGTTGTACTGTGAGTGGTGTGTTATGTGTGTGTGTTGTGTGTATCTGCCGAATGTGTAAGTTTGTGAGGTGCGCTACATATACATGTGTGTGTAGTGTAGTGTGCTGTGCCTATCCTGGCAATGTTTGTGTGTGTTTCTGTATCTGCACAATGTTTAAGTGTGTGTGTGTTTGTTGTACTGTTTTTGGGTGTGTGTTGTAGTGTATATGGGTTTGTGATGTACTGCATGTGGTGTGTTATGTGTGTGTTTTGTTGTGTGTATCTGTCCAATGTGTAAGCGTGTGAAGCTCGCTACGTATATATGTGTGTGTTGTGTACTATGTGTGCGTATGTGGTGTACTGTGTGTGTGTGTGTGTGCACGTGTACAATGTGTTCATTTGTGTGTGATGTGTGGTCTATGTATATCCTCATTTATTCCTAATTGTTTAAAGTCTCCACCATAGTGTTAGAATGTGTCATTCATACTCAATGACAGCAATGAAATCAGGTGTGGAGTTGTTTCTTCGCAACGGTTTCCCAGATCGTCGATCCTTTTCCCAGATCATCAATTAAGGCAAATTAAAACTTGGTGTTTTTTAAATTTCTAAGTGAAATTTCCCAAAAACGGCTTCGAGGTGCACACCACCGGGTACAGAGGTATCTTGTTGCAGAATTTGGTGGCTCTGAGTGCCACGGTGTGTCCGCAATGCAACGGACACGCACACACACACGCACGCACACAGACTCTTCAACTTATGTGGTGTACTGTGTGTGTGTGTGTGTGCACGTGTACAATGTGTTCATTTGTGTGTGATGTGTGGTCTATGTATATCCTCATTTATTCCTAATTGTTTAAAGTCTCCACCATAGTGTTAGAATGTGTCATTCATACTCAATGACAGCAATGAAATCAGGTGTGGAGTTGTTTCTTCGCAACGGTTTCCCAGATCGTCGATCCTTTTCCCAGATCATCAATTAAGGCAAATTAAAACTTGGTGTTTTTTAAATTTCTAAGTGAAATTTCCCAAAAACGGCTTCGAGGTGCACACCACCGGGTACAGAGGTATCTTGTTGCAGAATTTGGTGGCTCTGAGTGCCACGGTGTGTCCGCAATGCAACGGACACGCACACACACACGCACGCACACAGACTCTTCAACTTATTATATAAGATCACATCCAGGGAAAGGAGCTCCAATAGCCTGCGATGGGTCAGTAAGTGCCATCACTTCTGGGGGGCTTTGGGTGGTCTACCATCTGATGATCAGGCAAGCACGTGTGCTACTAGTAGGGAGGGGTCTGTAAGACGGTTACAGTAGTTACCTCCAAGCTCCTGAATGCCTCACAGAAACCTATGGGGGCTGCTATTGCAATCAGACACAGGTGTCTGGTATGGAACACCTGCTGTCATACATCCAGGGGATACTTACATTTGCAGGTATTCCCAAAAAACCTTTTTCCTAGAGATACTGTATACAACAATGATAGTCTCCAGCATCTAGCTAGCAGCTCCTTATTACTGGGTGGTTGCCGATTCACCCCTGTAATGAATACTTTAGTTTATTTGCTCATGCATAAATTATAACTGTTAGTGGGAATATGTTAATAAGATTTGTTAGGAACTTTGATCTGATATTGTAAAAAAAAAATACTGAAACCTAAAAGCAGGTGTGGTTTGACCGGGGGCTGATGCTTATTAGATCATGAATATGTCAAAAACAATAACATCACTAAAGGAGCCCATACACGCTGCGATCGCGGCGGCTCCGTTTTGTACTTTGAGATGCGCGCTCCCGCGGCATCTCATCGTACAGTACAAAAAGTATGTGCTGCACATACTTTCTGTACTAGCTTTTCATTGCATCGCATTGCATGTACAATGCATGCACAAGGCATGTGATGCGATGCGATGTGTACTATTTAAGTACAAAACGCACGGCCACAACAGAGCGTGTATGGGCTCCTTAAGGGTCAACCTTCACAAAGTGATAAAGTGGAGAGTGATAAACAACCAGTCAGCTCCTGTCATTTTTAGATCCAGACTCTAACATGAAAGTTAGGAGCTGATTGTCTGGTTGGTTATAACTCTCCACTTTTTCACTATTAGACGTTTGATACATCTGGCCCTTTATATAAAAGGCTAAGGGGCCAGTTTTTAATGTATCGCATGCGATCTGGGTGGAATGTAACCACCCAGGATTACATTGAAAAATGCGATATTAGCGCTGGGAGGTTTAATACCACAAGCGCAGGGACAGGGCTCCGAAAGGAGCCCGTCCCTGCAAAGTGCTGAGCCAGGCTCCAGAGGGGCTGTGCAAGTGCAGTTAGCGCTGAGATCCCCTGCTGACCACGCTGACCGCACTGCCCTGTCGGCAGTGCGATCAGCAGCCCATAGGCTACAATGGGCTATCGCCATCTCAGAATGGCGATAGCCCAGGGATGCGAAGCTTGCTGCCCGATGTTGATACATCAGGCAGTTTTGCATCCCCTATAGACACCTATGGGGGATGCGGCCGGCGGTGGTGCAGGGGGGATCGCAGCAGGGATCAGAGATTCCTGCTGCAGGCCCTCCTGATACATTGCTGTGATACTTAATATTTATGGCTAACCCCCCAAAACAGGTGTTTTCAGGTATTTAGCCCATGGTTGCCTACCTGACCCTCTCCTTCAGGGAGAAAATGCTCTGTTCTTGGACTTCCCCGGTAATGTATGATTGCCATCACCTCTGGTACAACGCCTTTCTTACCAATTACCTAGCTCCCCACAGGTGATGGCAATCATTCATAACCAGGGAAGTCCAGGAACAGAGCATTTTCTCCCTGAAGGAGAGGGTCAGGTAGGCAACCCTGAATTTTAGCCGCAAATATTGTTTGATAAATGCATCAATAAAGCCTCACCTTTTTTAGTTGTAGTAACACCAATGACCACTAGAGGCCAGTAGATGGACCAAATTACTCCTTAACAGAAAGTGAAACCTAAATGAAATTTTGAAACCTCTTCTTGGATATGGAGCTGAGAAGACAGAGATTGGAGGTAGGATCAGGCTTTTAACCATACTAGATGGCCCTGGATATTTTCCTTTGTTTATTGACATCAGTACTCACTGTTCACAATTCCTGTATAACTTAACTAGTTAAAAGCATACTTGCCTACCTGACCCTCTCCATGAGGGAGAAAATGTTCTGTCCCTGGACTTCACCTGTGGTGAAACACCTTTCTTATCAATTACCTAGCTCATCACAGGTGATGGCAATCATACATTACCAGGGAAGAACAGGAACAGAGCATTTTCTCCCTCATGGAGAGGGTCAGGTAGGTAAGTATGCTTTTAACTAGTTAAGTTATAAACAGTGAGTACTGATGTCAATAAACAAAGGAAAATATCCAGGGCCATCTAGTTTGTCGCATTATAGCATTTGTCCTAGCTGCCATAAATGTACCAGGCCATACAGTATATCCAGTAGTCTGTCCTGAATTAGTCTTACTGTTACAATTACTGTTGGAGAGCTTTATCTTTCGCTTTGTCATGACTTGTCCTCCATAGATGTATGTATTCCATCCTAGGTACTCACTGAAGATATCAGAGTATGAAAATCTCCTTTGCTACTCCAGAGGAGGAGCTGACCCTCACATACAAACTTTCTCAGAAAAATAATTCAAAGGGAGCGCTAAAGGTTTTATCCCAAATACTAACAATATTTGCATGAGCCATAAATCCAGATCATTAGGGAGACCCGCGGCTTTAGTCTCATCTATATATAAGGCTCTACTCACCACTCCTGGCTCTCCTTAATTAACTTGGCCTGGATGCCCGTCCATCCAAAGTGTCACTCTGGTACATGCATACTTCCCAACATGACCCTCTTCAGGAGGGACACATTGCTCTGCTCCTACACTTTCCTCTTAACTTATAATTACCATCACCTGTGTTGAAGCACCTTTCTTAGCAATTTACCTGTTTCAACACAAAAAAGTCCAGGAGCAGAGCAATGTGTCCCTCCTGGAGAGGGTCATGTTGGGAGGTATGTACATGTCTAGCAGATAAAAGATGTCACCCCAGGTGCTTATATAGGTACTTGTGTAGTTTCACAGCGGTAGTTAAGTAGTCAGCGTTGCATCCCTGTCAGAATGAGCATAGTGTTCCCGCGGCCAGCGTAGTTAAAAGTAGCGTAGTGTTTCCGTGAGCATCCCTGTCAGAATCAGCGTAGCTTAGTGTTCCCGCGACCACTTATGGCAGGTATGAATGTTTTCCTGAAACACCCCAATTATCTACTCCAGCCCGAAGCGCGGCGAGCGCACGCGTTACGCATCCTCCTGACCTTTTCATACCCCCACTATCCACGTCAGCGTGGAGTTGATTTTATAAAGTGTGGTGAGCGCAGCGAACCACAGAGCCCGAAGCGTGGCGAGGGGACACCGATTACGTTACATGTATTCCGTTTCCCCTCGCGGAAGTGCTCGCCATGCTTCGGGCTCGGAGGCTTGCTGCGCTCGCCACACTTTATAACATCAACTCCACGCCAACGTGGATAGAGGGGGTATGAAAAGGTCGGGAGGATGCATAGCGCGTCCCCTCACAGAACTTGCTGCGCTTGCCACACTTTGGGCTGGCGTGGATAGTGTGGGTTTCAAATGGAGGCATTTGCCAGTATGTAACATGGAGCACTGGCAAATGCCTCCTTTATTGTGCATGAGACGCAATTGCGTCCGCACCCCCTCTTTGTGCAGGAGACGCACTCGCTACCGAACCCCTAACCGTGTCGGCAGGCTTGCTGTACCCTGCCGCAATACTTACTCAGACGCAGAAGCGTATCAGGTGCTTCTGCATCTCAGATGCTCCTGCGTCTCAGACAGATGCAGCTCCTCTCCGCCGGCCCCCACTGTGTGAGAGACGCTCACTAAGCTTGCCAGGGACGCCGGGAACAGAGATGCAGTTCCTGGCAACAGTACGGTGAGTAGCTCCTTCATGTGGACACTACACTGACTACGTAGGGTTGACGCGGAGTCACTCCGCTGACTACGCTAGGCAGCCGTTCGGCTACGCTGATAACGTAGCTTAGGCTGCCGCCGTGAAACTACACAAGTAAGGCAGTCATTGGGAAACTACACAAGTACCCTTATATATACAGTATTTTACTAAATACTGTATACCATATATACTCGAGTATAAGCCTACTTTTTCAGAACAGTTTTTATGCTGAAAAAGCCCCCCTCGGCTTATACTCGAGTGAGGGTCCCACTTGAGTCAATAAGTTTTCCCAGGTTTTTTTTGTTGTAAAATTAGGTGCCTCGGCTTATATTCGGGTCGACTTATACTCGAGTATATACAGTATATAAGCACCTGGAGTGACGTCTTTTATCTGACGGGACATTTTCATCAGATTCCAAATAGACGGCCAGACCCATTTCAATCTGCAGAGACCATATTGGACTGCAGCGCCATTGTTACACCACTGTTTGTAGCCTGATCTTGTATGCAGCGATATCTCTCTCGCTGGGGGGTATTTAATCCCGGGTCACGACTGTCGATCTGGCCCGACAGCCGTGACCCTGGCCTGTTTTCGTTTTGTTCGAACGCAGATCGCCAGGCGCGATTCATTGTCCCACTTCGCGATCGGCGGAAAGGGGGCTTGTCTGCGTAAACGGCCATGGATTGTCGATATTCGGCCGCGATCGCGACAATTCACGGCCGAAATCGGCAAACCGGGCCCGACTGCTTTTAAAGTCGGGCCCATTCTGTCGATCTGCCTCTTCAATGCTGTCGGTAAAGACAGCATTGAATAGGCATTCACCACAATTTCCCACGTTGTAAATAGTGGCCCAGATTGAATACCCCCTTCTGTCTGTCTGTCTGTCTGTCTCTCTACCTATATATTCATTATAAATCACACACAGTACAGCATGGAAGAGACACATGTCGTTAACTGAGATCTAGTACAGCACTAGTCTAACCATGTCACCAAAGGAATGACGTCTTCCAGTGTGAATTTCCATCAGTGATTGTAAACAATTTGTCTCCCTTCCCCTCTTAGGCCCCGCCTCCTACGCTGCTTTTTATAACCCAAGATTGAGGCCAGTTCCTTGGAGAAGCAGCTGAGGGGCTGAAATGAGGTCACGCAGCATGAGTTATGAGGTAACGGTGCTACTCAAGGTGAAAACATTCTATACCACAAGGTGTGTGAAAGCGAATATTAAATCAATTCACATAATTAAATCATTATTTCAACATGTGTGTGAACAGCACTCAGCCAACTGCTCTCAGTGGGCGTGAAATGTTCCATTGTGGAACCTGTCAGCGCATTACGGGAACACTGTAGTGGCCATGGGGGTCATGGGCGCCATTTGTTCTTTTATTAAATAATTTCTTCTCCCTAGGAGAGCTGAATACAATGTCAACCTGGGTTTTGTCTAACAACAAAAAACTATGCTTGATTTTTTTTGTTGCGGTATTTATTTGGGATTACGGTATTTGTCAGTGAAACTAAGCAGAATGCCAGGCAATTGCCATCAGTGACGTACATATTAGTGCCGTTCAGTGGCATGACGTCAGTGTTGGAGGGTGCTGTCTGTGTATTGTCAGAGAATCCTCTCATTAATTGGCTGCTGGGAGCTTTCAGACTGTCAGTAGGTATTATCTGCTATGGCCCATCGGCCGGTGCACATCAGCTGTCTGTCAGTGGGATCTATATGCCCTGTGTCTGCTTGTGGCTACTTGGTGACGTCTGGCAGTAGATTTGTCAGGGAGCATTCAGTGTTTATCTGTCTGTGTGTCTGTTGGCAGTGTGTGGATGTGTCTGGATCAGGTTGTTAGTTATGCACAGAATGTTCTGTCTGATGCATTGAGGCTGCTCCACATACTACCTGCAATGCAGAGACTGCCATCTCCCTTGTAACCTCTTCTGTGCCAGGGTGAAGCTAAACAGCTGCTACATTACTCATTGTTTGTCAATGACAAACCTATAAACGTCCCCCTAGTTAGCGGGAGCAGAGTGTAGCTAAGGTCTCCTCTCTTAGATTGGAGCAAATAATCAATGTGTGTAGCCCCTTTTTTGTCAGAGACTATTTAACCTACAATAACCCCTCTAATGGGGCCTACACACACAGAGATACCGGCATTTTCTAAGCAATCTCACTAGATCGCTTAGAAAATGCCCCTGCATCGCTCCGTGTGTAGGGGCCATAGAGATGCATGGTTCCGCACATCACTATTGTCTGGCGATTAATATCCAGCATGCTGGATATTAATCGGTCAGGGCCAGTGGTCTTACCAGAGACCACTGGCCCTGACAGATCGTTTAACACTTATCGCTGACACATCGCTGTGTGCTGAACGATCTTGCTGAGCGTTCTGAGCAATCTAGCATCACCCAGAATGCTCAGCAAATCTCTTCATGTATAGGCCCCTTACATTCTACACTCCAGGTGTAACTCCAGATAAACAAAAGGAAAAAAATAATCAAAGAGAAAATACCAGACATCCCTGTATAACCAAAGTTGAGTTTGCCCAATGTACTTCCACGCCCTGTGACTGATATAATAAAGGACATAAACCAAAGCCAAGGAATGAAACTAGTTTCTACGGGTGGATCAGAGGACTGGGGCTGGTGACAATGGGTGGATCAGAGGACAGAGACTGGTAACTACAAGTGGATCAGAGGACTTGGGCTGGTGACTATGGGTTAATTAGAGGACTGGGACTGGTTACTATGGTTGGATCAGAGGACTGAGACTGGTGATCAGAGGATGGGTGGATCAGAGGATTCGGACTGGTGGTGACTATGACTGGATCACAGGACTGGGACTGGTGACTTTGGGAGGGTCAGAGGCCTGGGACTGTTGACTATGGTGGGTCAGAGGACTGGGACTGGTGATCAGAGGACTGGGACTGGTGACTATGGGTGAGTAAGAGGACTGGGACTGGTGATCAGAGGACTGGTGACTATGGGTGGATCAGAGGACTGAGACTGGGGATCAGAGGACTCGGGCTGGTGACTATGGGTGGATCAGGGGACTGGGACTAGTGACTATGGCTGGATCAGAGGACTAGGACTGGTGACTATGGCTGGCTTCAGCGGGCTGGAACTGGTGACTTCGGAAGGGTCAGAGGACTGGGACTGATGACTTCGGAAGGGTCAGAGGACTGGGACTGGTGACTATGGGTGGGTCAGTTTCCTAGGACTGGTGACTATGAGTGGGTCAGAGGACTGGGCTGGTGACTACGGGTGGGACAGAGGACTGGGACTGGTGACTACAGGTGGATTAGAGGACTGGGACTGGTGACTACGGGTGGGACAGAGGACAGAGACTGGTGACTATGGGTGGGTCAGAGTCCTGGGACTGGTGACTACGAGTGGGACAGAGGAATGGGACTGGTGACTATGGGTGGATTAGAGGACTGAGACTGGTGACTGTGGGTGGGACAGAGGACTGGGACTGGTCACTATGGGTGGGACAGAGGACTGGAACTGGTGACTACGGGTGGGTCAGAGGACTGGGACTGGTGACTATGGCTGGACCAGAGGACTGGGACTGGTGACTACAAGTGGGTCAGAGGACTGGGAATGGTGACTATGGCTGGACCTGAGGACTGGGACTGGTGACGTTGGGAGGGTCAGAGGACTGGTGACTTCAGGAGGGTCAGAGGACTGGGACTTGTGACTACGGAAGGGTCACAGGACTTGGACTGGTGACTTTGGTAAGCTCAGAGTCCTGGGACTGGTGACTATGGGTGGATCAGAGGACTAGTATAGATGACTACGGATGGGTCAGAGGACTGGGACTGGTGACTACAGGTGGGACAGAGTACTGGTGACTTTTACAAGGGATAAGCTATTTTTCACAAGGGATAAGCTATTTTTTTTACATGGGATAAGCTATTAAAACATAGGTTGAACTCGATGGACGCAATTCTTCATTCAGCCTTATCTACTATGTAACTACTCTATGGGTGGATTAGAGGACGGGGACTGCTAACTACAAGTGGATCAGAGGACTGGGACTGGTGATTATGGGTGGATCAGAGGACTGAGACTGGTAACTACAAGTGGATCAGAGGACTGGGGCTGGTGACTAGGTTAATCCGAGGACTATGACTGGTAACTATGGTTGGATTAGAGGACTTGGACTGGTGGTGACTATGGCTGGATCACAGGACTGGTGTGACTTTGGGAGGGTCAGAGGCCTGAGACTGTTGACTGTGGTGGGTCAGAGGACTGGGACTTGTGACTATGGGTGGGTCAGAGGACTGGGACTGGTGATCAGAGGACTGGGACAGGTAACTATGGGTGGGACAGAGGACTGGGACTGGTGATTATGGGTGGATTAGAGGAAGGGGACTGGTGACTACAGGTGGATTAGAGTACTGGGACTGGTGACTATGAGTGGGACAGAGAACTGGGACTGGTCACTACGGGTGGGACAGAGGACTGGGACTGGTGACTATGGGTGGGTCAGAGGACTGGGACTGGTGACTACGGGTGGGACTGGGACTGGTGACTATGAGTGGATTAGAGGACTGGGACTGGTGACTTTGGGTGGGACAGAGGGCTGGGACTGGTAACTATGGGTGGATTAGAGGACTGGGACTGGTGACTATGAGTGGGTCAGATGACTGGGACTGGTGACTACAGGTGGGTCAGAGGACTGGGACTGGTGACTTTGAGTGGGTCGGAGGACTGGAACTGGTGGCTACGGGTCGGTCAGAGGACTGGGACTGGTGACTTTGAGTGGGTCGGAGGACTTGGACTGGTGACTACGGGTTGGACAGAGGACTGGGACTGGTGACTTTGAGTGGGTCGGAGGACTGGGACTGGTGACTACGAGTGGATTAGAGGACTGGGACTGGTGAATTTGTGTGGGACAGAGGACTGGGACTAATGACTACGATTGTATTAGAGGACTGGTACTGGTGACAAAAGCTAACGCTCCAGATAGAGTGAACCTATATATTTTTCTTTTACCTCCTTCATGATTGGTACAAGTAGATTATCAACCACATATGTGATCAGCATCAATGTTACACTAACCTAGGCTTACCCTTTAAACCAGGGCACTTCTGAATTACACTGGCTGGCTGACTGGTTTTAATCAGCCATAGAACCTGTGTAATTCATGAATGTCCCTGTTTCCTCGGTCATACGACAGAAATACATCTATCCTGTAATCTCATTTTCTGCAAGGTGGAAATTAATAATATCTGCTCCTGATCCAGTTTCCTGCAGGATAAATGAAGATCCTCTGGGCTTTAATCCATTTCCTGCCAGGTAGAGGTAAAACATCTGCTAACTAGGCAAAAGGCAGAGACATATCATCTATCTCATACCCTGCCCTGGCACATAGGATAAGAGCACCTGTTAACCCCTTGCTGGCCGGACAGCAAACATAGCCATATAATGGGTGTTCTATCTCAGATAGGATTTAAAATAAAATAAAAAAACAGCCCTGCCAAATTTTGTTCCATATCTCTGTGATCCCATTAAGATCTGCAGCGGTTAAGCAATTAGCAACCTTTGACCGACTCTCCGTTCACCCACGCTCTCCAAGTACAACTGCTCCATTCACTCTGTTCCACACACAACAAAAGCATGAGGGTGGTGTATATTTAAAATGTGTGTGTATATATATATATATATATATATATATATATATATATATATATATATAGTCATGGGTCGGGTATTAAGGGGTGTTTTTTTGGGCATGGGAAGGGTTAAGTCCAGCACACATGAGGCTGATTTCCCAGATTGAGACAGTTGGGGGATGTAATGAAGAGGGGGCGCAGTGGGAATCAGCTGGGGGTGGGGGGTTGGGGAATAGATGCGACAGAGCGGTCTCCATGGTAACCAGCACCACACAGTCAGCAGAGCACGCGCCAGCATGAGGAATATTTATAACCATAGATTCGATCTAACATTGGCAGTGAATGCCAGCGCTAACCTCTGCTATTCCTGTACTGACCTAGAACGCACAGCGCAGCCACTGCTCTTCCAGACCTGACCCACAAAGAGCTTTGTCACTGTCCCCACAGCCCTTTCCTCACTTTTGTTTACAAACCATACATCTCGCTGTACTTCCCTATGGACCTGCAGTCAGAATTGTTATCGGACCGATATCTGAATAGATCTCTTCTTATTTAGTTATTAACACCTGTAGGCAACACTGGTGATAATAGTAACGGCCCCTGCACATCACCATCCTGCACTGGAGAAATCCTATAAGAACCCTAAAGAAATAAATGTATCCAGATATCTAACTGAAGCAACTTGCATGTTCCCAGCCTCCACCCTTCATTTGGCTGTGGTGCCGTTCTCCTACCAGCATCCCTGTGTGTGGGCAGCAGCCGTACATTCCACCATCTGTGCCTCGTGCCATCTGTATAGCGCACAGGTGGGGTATGGGATAAAGGATGCTCACAGTATTGCTCTTAGACAAGACTAGGACATTATACACAAAAAGAGTCATGTAGTCTTTATTGCATAGCAATAAACCCTATGGTGAATCGGATGGCGGTGAAATAGTATATGTAGTAGGCTACCTGGATGCAGGCATTGCGTTAGTGCTTCGTCCAGTGTTTCCCAACCTCGGTCCTAAAGGAAGATGCACCAGACATAGCTCTCTACATGCATCCCACCATTCAGTAACACATACGCTTGATAAAAATCAGAGCTGTCATCTTTGCGATAAGGGACTTCCGAATTTGTGACCAGGGAGTCCTTCTGTGCATGCGTCAGATGACATGTGCATTGCAGGGGGCACTGGGATGGATTTGGTTTAATCCCTCTGCGCACATTGGGCCAAATGTATTAAGCCTTCACAAGAGATAAAGCAGACGGTTATGGAGGGTGATAAAGAACCAATATGTCCCTAACTGCCATTTCTAAAACATATCCTTTAACATGGCAGTTAGGTGCTGATTGGCTGGTTCTTTATCTCTCTTTATCACCCGTCACTTTATCTCTTGTTAAGGCTTAATACATCTGATCCATTGTGAGAAGATTCTCATAGGCTTCAACTGGACAGCACCATCTAATGTATACCATCACAGCAAATGCATCCAAATCTCCTTAAACTGAATTTTTGTAATTTTTACAGCATTTTTTCATGCTCATACCTTATGGGGGGTATTCAATGTCAGGGGCACGGCTGTCGAGCTAGCGCGACAGCCGTGCCCCTGTCCCGTTCTCGGTGAGCTCGCCTCGAGCTCGGCAGTCGGAATTCAATGTCCCAGCCGCCGAGCGGCGAGAAGGGGGCGTGGCCGCGATTTGCGGCCGGGAAGTGACGAGCTGCAGCCGGCAGCTCGTCACTTCCCGGCTGTTCTCGGCAGAACGAGCCCGACAGCTAGAGATGTCGGGCTCGTTCTGCCGGGAAACCCTGTTCAATGCTGTCGGGGAAGACAGCATTGAATAGGGCCCGTCGAGCATCTCCCCCACGGGAGATGCTCGACGGCGATTGAATCTCCCCCTATGTCTGCATATCATGGACCATGCGTATGACATAGCTTCCACTGAGTCCGGAGATCTACATAAGTACCATACAGTACCATACATTGTCTCAGCCTGCTACAGTTCAGGATATTTTAGCCTATTCTGCATTAGTCGATCAGATGCTTGTAGTCTAATGCCCCCCCCCCCCCCCCCCATCATTCATCAGAGACCCCCAAATGAATGATAGAGGTTCACTGCAGAATTTCCTCAAGTGCTTATTAAACATCTCATTCCAAAACATTAGCCATTAATATGGAATAGTTCCCTCCTTGCTGTTACAACTGCTTCTGTTGTTCTGGTATAACCATTAGCATTATATTTTGATAATGGCTGCAGGGATTTGCATACATGTGAAACAAGAGAGAGAGTGTGTGTGTGTGTGTGTGTGTGTGTGTGTGTGTGTGTGTGTGTGTGTGAGTGAGAGAGAGAGACATGGAAAAAGAAAGATGGAGGGACAGAGAGGGACATGGAAAGATCGTGAGAGATATTGGAGAGGGACAGACTTGTGGAAAGAGAGAGAAACGTGGTGGTAAATAGAGAGAGACATGGGGAAAAAACATGTGGGAGAGAGAAACATGGGGTAAATAGAGATGTGGGGAGAGAGGCATGGAAAGAGGGAGGGACAGCGAGGGACATAGGGAAAGAGAGATACATGGGGAAAGATAGATGTGGGAGAGAGATACACTTGTATAGATATGGGGAGAGAGAGATGTGGGGAGAGAGAGACATCGGGGGGAAATAGAGAAAGATGTGGGGAGAGAGAGAGATAGGAAAATAGAGAGAGACAAGGGGAAAGAGAGAGAAGGACAAGTGGACAGAGAAAGAGAGAGAGATGTGGTGAAAGATGGAGAGAAGTGGTGAAAAAGAGAGGCATGGAAAGAGGGAGGGACAGAGAGGGACATAGGCAAATAGAGATACATGGAGAATGATAGAGAGATGTGGGAGAGAGATAGACTTGTGGGAAAAAAGAGAGAGACATGGGGGAAAATAGAGAGATATATGGGGAGAAACTCAGAGAGACATGGGAGAAAATAGACAGAGATGTGGGAGAGATATGGGGCAAAATATACAGAGATGTGGGGAGAGAGAGACATGTGTGGAGTGAGAGACCTGGAGAAAATAGAGAGATATGGGGGAGAGAGAGAGAAACATGGGGAAAGAAAGATGTGTGGAGAGAGAACCATGGTGAATGATGGAGAGAAATGTGGGGAGAGAAAGAGACATTGGGAAAGAGAGAGCGAGACATTTGAAAGAGAGGGAGACATGCAAAGAGTAAGAGGCATAAGGAAAGAAAAAGAGATAGGCGCGAGAGAGGCACGGGGAAAGAGAGACAAAGAAAAGACATAGGATTTATTCCGCAACCAATTGCCAGGCTGGAGGTATTCAATTAGCCGTGAATACCAATCACAAGCTCCAATGTAAATACCAGCGCAAATTGAGTAGCTATCAAGGAATGCAAATGCATTTATTTTTGAATGTTGGGTAAATACTGGTTGTTTTTGCAAGTAGCCCACAAATGTTGGACAGCTTTATTTTTACACTGCAATTTAGATTTGAGTTTGGACACACCCCTCTCATATAAAGCTAGATACACACCATACAATTATTGGGCCAATTTGGCAATAATCGGGTGATTGGCCTCAATTATTGTATAGTGTATAGGCATGAGTGTTCCAGCATTTCACTAATGAAATTGCTAAACAAACCCATAAAAGCATTACTTCATCTATCCGCTCGGTTGGTTTAGACAAACTCTCAGCCTCAATTTTCCGATATGGCGTAATGTGGGTACATGCTCAATAATCTGCCCATGTTTAATATGTTTTCTGACAATATGTCTTACACCTTGTGGATGTATATGTGCAAAATCCATGTGATGTGGTGAAAAATCGTTAGCTTCTAATAAAAATTTGCATAACGTGTAGCACAGATACTGGGGCTTTCAGTTTGCCAAAAAATCTCACATTTTGGGATTTTGCTTTGCAGGGATTTTCCCTCAGGGCCCACCATCTGGAAATAGTCACAATTATTTAGCATTTACGGTATCAGATTGTTTTTCTCTGTAACAAATAAACAGTATGACCATGACCCCTATATTGTGTGTGGAAGAAATTGCTGAGCCCGCAAAAAAAACAAATCCCCATATGTATAATATAAATTACTGAAACGCCACTGAAGTGTGGCCGGCTGGCCTATATAATAGTCTGGTAAGGGCTGCTGCTCTTTCTGGTAAATGGAAAATGCAACTGTTGTGAATGTTATTGGAAAGCATCTCGTTCCACTTGACCTTAAATTAATACGGCCTGATTCAGACCTGGTCGCTGCTGGGCATATTCACACAGTCTCTGATTATCGATACACTGCGCATGTGTGCAGCCCGTGGTAAGCACATATGCCCGACACCTGCTAGCGAAGAAATGTTGCTACTTTTTTGCCTTTGCTAGCAATTTGTGAGGTAATTGACAGAAAGTAGGCATTAACCTGCCATTAAGGGGGTGCTAAGAAAAACACAGGCGTGACAAAAAACCCACTGGGAGTGGCGGGGAAAACACAGGCATTTCAGGGGAAGGTGTGTGACGTCAGCTTCAGGCTGGATATGCCTGTATTTACCAAGTAAGACCTCTGACTGGTGCCCAATGGAAAAATCATTTGATGGAGAGACTAATGAAGGATTTTGGACATTTTCACTCAGCTGTGAATTCTAAACTAGTTGTACACAGCAATCCTTTTAATTCGCAAGGTGGGATTTCACGCTAGTGGGGTGATCACTGGACACTGCTAATTGGCTCAGCAGTGACCAGGTCTGAATTACCCCCATAGATAGATGGTATTAGTGTAAGAAGGATAGAAAAATGAATATGTACTATAATTTCTCCACATAAGGGGACAGATTCTCTAAGCTTCAAAAGTGTTAAAATAGAGAGTGATAAACAGCCAGCCAATCAGCTCCTACCTGCCATTTTTTAAACACAATCTGTGGCATGGCAGGTAGGAGCTGATTGGCTGGCTGTTTATCACTCTCCATTTTATAACTTTTGAAGCTTAGTGCATCTGGCCTAAGAACTGTGAGAGGTAACAAAATCCAGGGTAAGACACGTGCTGCTGTTACCGTCTATTCAGAGAGGAATGTCACCAATGGTGGGGTTGATCATGACCAAATATGAGCCAACCTGCTGGTAACCCAGTACAGTGCTAGCAACTGGTGACTTACAATGAATACACACAGGGCGGGATGTACTAAACTGAAAATGCAGTAAAAACCCTGTTATTGGGGTTTTTACTGCATTTCAGATGCATCAAAGCCTCACCGCCAGGACTAAGCTGCCTATGGGCTTCTTTTCGTGATTCCCGCCACCCCACCTCGCCTGGTGTCCGTGGAGCCTCCAGCTGTGCTGACCAGACCAGTGACCTCCTACTCCCTAGCAACAGAGCATCCCCTTTCCAGGTGCAGGGAGGCGCAGCCCAGCAGTCCCTGCAGCCCTCTGAACAGGAGGCTGCTGGACACAGGAGGAGGGGGAGAGCCACGAGGACCCGCTCACCACCAACAGCTACTTCCCAAAGGGCAGCCCTTATCACAAGAGCTGCCCTTTGCGATACTAATTGCATATGTTTGTACTGTACATATGTGTTTAGTGTCTTTTTGCGATGTGTGGCGGGATGTACTGCAGTTGCTTGGTACATCCCGCCCACAGACAGAGATGAATATAGTAAAGCAATGTAAAGCTGTATACACACTAGACAATATGCTGTCTGATCTAGCTTAAGCTACACAGTTGGGCTGGGTAGAACCTAAGGATTTACATGATCATGTTAAAGAAGATTAGATGGAGTGTGGCCCTCGAACATTACATCTCTGTCTCACCCAGCCATGCCCAACACATCAGGTACAGAGAACTGGATTCACCATACCGTACGTCAGAACTGCCTTTATTTTGGGGAAAGGCTCTCTCCTTGACCCATAGTCAACTCTTTTTCCTCCCTACCTATCCTTTTTTGGTACTTGTGTAGTTTCTGGCGCCGTGCTACTTCCGGTTTTTACGCTCAGCAAACTATCTAAAATAAACTAACTTAACTCCATGCCAACATGGATACTTCATACCCCCACTATCCATGTTGGCATGGAGTTGATTTTAGATAGCATGGCGAGCGTAGCGAGCCACCGAGCCCGCAGCGTGGGCGAGCGAAGCGAGCCCCGCAAGGGGACTCAGATGCACGACTACACAAGTACCCCTTTTTTTTTCTGACATATAGACATACAGACCTACCTTCCTTATTAGCTTCCAAACCTGTTTATCATCAATATTAGTATCCATTATGTAATTATTTGGTGTTTTAGTGCTTCCTATGTTTATAACTTTGAGGGATAGTTACCGGAACTACCATTGGTGCAGCGGATGCATTGTACCGAGGCTCCTGAGTGCCTCCCACTGCTGTGTGGCATAATGTGAACTTGGGTTTGAGTGGAGGAGGGGGGGGGGGGAATATATTTTTGCACCTGGGCCAACCAATCACAAGTTCTGCCACTGGTGAGGCTTGTATAGAGATAAAGTGGAGAGAGCTAACGAGAAGGCCATCAGCTCTGAACTGCCACATTACAGACTGTGGGGCAGATGTATTAAGCCTTATAAATTGATAAACGTGAGGGCGATAGAGGGATAAACGTCCAGCTCCTAACTGTCCTTTATGAACCACAGCCTTTAACATGACAGTAAGAAGCTGATTGGCTGGTTGTTTACCACTCTTTATCACCCTCACATTTATTACTTTTTAAGGCTTAACAACTTTGGTGGTATGCCCGGAGGACATTTTCTGGGCTCAGCTGCACTGCCGCAGCGGGCTGTCCCAAAAAATGTCTGGGCATACCACGATACAGTAGGTGCGCACCAGTGGTGCCCCCATCTGTGCACCACTGGCGCACCACCTCTAGGGGCACCCCTCTGTCGTTCCCCCCATGTGGTAACCTCCGGCTCCGGCCAGTCCTGACTCCAGAACGGGGATTGCCTGCCGCCATTCACAGCATGCGCCGGTGGCTGGCCCCGCTCAGGAAAGTACAGGGCTGCCCAGGAGCTCGGCCGCCCGGGTCCCTCAGAGCCACCCCGAACATCCCGGAGCCTGCCTGGTCACTGCTGTGAATGGAGGCGGGGGCAGCGGCAGGACTGGGCAGTGAACAACAGGGAGGGCAACAGGGGAGGGGGCTCCCCCTAAGTTCTGCAGTGGGTATTTCTGGGGTAGGACAAACCTGCCCTGGTACAATAGGTTTGTCCTTCCCTAGAAAAACCCACCACTCAAGGGGTTAATACATCTGCGCCCCCCCCCCCCCCCTGAAAAATGTCAGTTAGCCGCTTTGGGTCTGACTTTGGATTGTCCCCTAAGGGACATGGGAATCCATCTTTACAGTGTCACACAACCAAGGGCTTGGCCGCAGAAGATGCTACATCATGCCTTGTGCCTTTAGGTTGTAGGTTCCAGTAATAAAGAGGTGTATTAGCCGAGCTAATGGTTCCAAAATTTCCATTTTTCAGTGTCTGTGAAGGATTCCTTTGCAGATAATGCATTCTCCGTCCACATTCCTTATTGTGCACCCATAAACTGCTCCTGATTAATCACACCACAAACCATCTTTCTGAGAAATATTCCCGCAAGCACTTTGGTGCCTTAGGACTTTTATTTCCCACTCACAGATACTATTTCGGGCTTAACTGCAGACCGTTAGATGTGCACCAGCTTTATAAACTGATATTTCACCCAAAATATACCATTTAGTTTAGGTTATGCACTGAATATTGTTTACGCTATTCCCAGTTTAAACATATAATAAAATAGACCCCTCTTTTACATCACTTGTCACTCTTACTAGTAGTAACTTATTTCTTCTGCTCTACTTCCTAGGGTATGTAAAAAAGAGATGCATCTGTGATGCTGATGAACTGCATGGAGCTACATTTAATAAAAATAAATACATATAATATTACAGGTAGATGCTTAACATAAAGGATAACATCCGAGATAGAAATTAACACGATAAAACATTCAAACTAGAATATTGCTGGAAAGAATGACCCAATAATGGATAATGATGGACTATATCACTCTAAAAAGTATCCACTAGATTTTTGAAGCCCAATACAGAACAGATAAAGGTTAAGGGAAGATGTATGAAACAATGGAGAGAGATAAAGTACCAGACAACCAGCCCCTAACTACCATGGTACAGACAGGGTTTAAAAGTAATAATTAGGAGCTTAGATGTCTTACGGTACATCACTCATCACTGAATTTTCTGTCAAATCTGTCACTATAGAGCAGGGTCCCCCTCCTGGCCCCCGGCATTGTGCTGTGGGGGTGTGTGGCTAAAATGACACGCTCACTCTAGCCACGTCCCCAAACAGGTCAGCTCATCCGTGGCTCCGCCTCCCAATCCGCCCCTGTTTGTTCTCAGTGACGGCCCTGCCTCACTGAGCTGGTTGCCGGCAGAGGACAGCCAAAACGTCGGCAAGTATGCCATAGAGTGTAGATTACAGAATATACTTTACAAAGCATGTGAATGCATCATCAATCACCTCTTGTTAAGACTGGGACAAGGACTGTTGCCTCCAGTACATAATGCCCAGTGTTCCCAGTTCCTTGTGTACACACCATCACCTTTTTATCTGATTCAAACAAGGGATGGACATCGCATTGCAATGTTTATCAACCATTCATGGTTTTGAAAATGGTAATGGTTTTACCATCCGATTGCACCATTCTGATGGTTGCCACCATCGAATGGTAAGCAGTAAATAGTGTTGCAATGCTTGTACTGGGTCACGCTTCCAGTCCCATCCGAAGGGTTGATGTGCACAGAAGTTTTTCACATGTGCAAAATTATTATTATTTTTTGTACATTTTTTTTTCTATCAAATTATTTTGATGCGATGGTTAGTTATCATTTGATGTTGGGCTTCTGATGTCCATTCCTAGTTCAAACCCAGCAATATAAAGCTGTCTGATTGGCTGTGTCTGTTGCTATGTTACTAGGAACAAGAACCTGTGCTAGAATATGGGAGAGCATGTACATTTATATTTAGACGATCCACATGCTGATGGTGACAGTGATGCACCATGTCATCCTTGTTTCATAATGATCACTTCTTTCCTCTTATTTAATGATTTAAAAGCTCTTATGCTGTATTTTGACAGGGTCCGGCGCTGCTCTGCTGGCCAGAGCAGCAGTGAATAGACACTGTGTGCATGCAATGTCTATTCCCAGAAACAGAGGGGCTGAGGCATGGCCAGCGGCTCCACTCTGACCATGCCCCACAGCAGTGAAAATGGGGGCATAGCTTTGCGGGAGTGTCAAGAACATAGACCACACCCCCAAATGTTGGGTGCGCACCTTCAGAGCACACAGTGTCCCTAATTACATTAACAAGTTGAGAGGTATGATTATAGACATGATAACATAAATAGGTATTTCATAGCAATCAATCAGATCCTAACTATCGCTTTTTGATTGGTTGTACGGAGGGAGGGTAACTAGAAACTTGTGGACACAAAGCAATAATTTGATTGTGCACTAAAGTTTCCAGTGAGGAGCACTGTGCCCTCACTTACCTTACTGGGCCAGCACTACTTTGCACATCCCGCCCACTGATCATTATTTAAATATGTACACTGATGATCAGAGGCGTAATTAGAACTTTGTGGGCCCCATAGCAAAATTTATAATGGGGCCCCCCTAACTCAGGTCTCTACTAAAGCACACCGTTTGTGACCATCATTAGTGGGAACAGTAACAATGTGCCCCTCCAATAGATACTTTAAAATTAAAGAATGCACACATTATATAAGAAGGTATGTGGCCTCGCCTCAAAGAGTAATGCCCCTCACACATTATGTGACACACCGCAATGCCATTAAACATTACACGACCCACCCCAAAGCCCAATACACATTACGCAACACACCCCAAAGCCCAATACACATTACGCGTCACACCGCAAAGCCCAATAAACATTACGCAACACACCGCAAAGCCCAATAGACATTACGCGACACACCCCAAAGCCCAATACACATTACGCAACACACCACAAAGCCCAATACACATTACGCAACACACCGCAAAGCCCAATACACATTACGCGACACACCGCAAAGCCCAATACACATTACGCGACACACCGCAAAGCCCAATACACATTACGCAACACACCACAAAGCCCAATACACATTACGCGACACACCGCAAAGCCCAATACACATTACGCGACACACCCCAAAGCCCAATACACATTACGCGACACACCGCAAAGCCCAATACACATTACGCGACACACCCCAAAGCCCAATACACATTACGCCACACACCGCAAAGCCCATTACACATTAAGCGATACAACGCAAAGCCCAATACACATTACGCCACACACCGCAAAGCCCATTACGCAACACACCACAAAGCCCAATACACATTACGCGACACACCGCAAGGCCCATTACACATTACGCGACGCACCGCAAAGCCCAATACACATTACGCGACACACCGCAAGGCCCATTACACATTACACGATGCACCGCAAAGCCCAATACACATTACGCGACAATTACAAACTTACCAATATGCTTTCTTATTCTGTTCCACGCGGCTCCTCTCTGCATCACAGGTGCTGGAGTATGAGAGATCTGCGCATGGGGGGGGGCGCAAGTGTGCATGCTGCTGCAGGGCCACCAAAAGGTGGCCACATGGGACTGGTGGACCCAGATACAACAGGAGACCGCTGCTACTCCCCCCTAGTACTGTCTGCTCTAGCCTCAAGCAGCGCTGCAGCATTTTGAATTTGCCGCTCTCCTGAAGTAAATCACAGCTCACGGATCAGCAGCCAATCAGCCTGCTGATCCGTGAGCAGTGATTAGTTCATGGACAGCGGCAGATTTTAAATGCTGCTGCGCTATCACTATAAGTTTGTTTCACTAGTGGGGGGCACGGGGAGTTTTGCCGGGGACCGCAGAGGGTGTAAGCGGTGGGGAGAGTATCAGCGGCAGCGTGAGGCTGGGGGAGGTGGTGGCCGTTTTGAGCGGCTGTGCGTCTCTAAACACATCCACTGACCACCATACTTCACTGCCAGGCAGGATTCCTCCCTCTGCCGCCCCGCGCTGTCAGTCCCCACTGCCTGCGTCAGCGTGCCAGATCTAGGCATTAGGCAGCAGCGCAGCAGACAATCTCTCCCACACACAGTTTCTTCCGGACTCGTGTCCCGCCCCCCGCTCAAAAGTTCTTCCCCTCCAGCTAGCAGCTTCACACACACAGGCAGTTGCGGCGGCCGCGGCTCCCTAAAAAAATAATAAAATATCTTAGCACAGTGCAGGGGAGTGCTAGCTGTCCATCGGGCTCCCCAGCCGCCGGGCCCCATAGCAGCTGCACCTCCTGCACCCTTGGTAGTTCCGCCACTGCTGATGATGTACAATGGTGTTACAATGGATTCAGTATTAAATCCCGGCGGTCGGGATCCCGGCGTTCAGAATCCCGACGCTGGAATCCCGATCGCCGAAATCCTGACAAGGGGGGGACGTGGATTGCTCCCCCTTGCGGGCTCCCTGCGCTCGGCGATCGGGATTCCAGCGTCGGGATTCTGAACGCCGGGATCCCGACCGCCAGGATTTACACTGCATCCCGTTACAATGATGCTAGTCATGTCCTGTGGGGTCAAAAAAGGGGCACAACTGCTGGAGACAATGAAGTCAATTGCTGCCGGGCTCCAGGCCTTAAGAGGGCAATTGCTCCATCGTCCCCCGCCTGATCACAGCACACAGAGCAGGAATGTATATCCGCAATATGAGACAGTCACAGCAGGAAGTCACAGCAGGAAGGATAATTATTGCAAAGGACTGCTCTTGCGGTAAGAGCTTTTGGCTGCCCGACTGGCGCTGTAGCACAATGTACATAAAGTAATGGTTCCATCAGTAAGTTACGTTGGCGCAGCCATCTTTCAGTCACCTTAAGAACTTTACCCCCCACAGTATATCGGGATAGCTAACAAGCATACTTACGGGATAGCTAACAAGCTAACAAGTAAGTATGATTCCTCGATTGTCACCTGCAAGGCCCCATGGCCCCTGAGGACTAAGGTGCACACTGCTTCCCAAATCAGCAATGAGGGCGGCAGCGAGGGCCTAAGTTATATTTTTGCACCTGGGCCCACAACCCATATGTTCCCCCCTGTGCAGAAGAAAGTGTAATTTCCGCTGCTCATGCCGACTTTCTGACTGTTGAGCTTGCCTATGTTGACCATAAGCTTGTGTCACTCTTTTGACAGTGTTGACCTAAGGTATGTCGACCCTTTTAGGTGATGACCTAGTCACTGTCGACCATTAGTGGTCGACCTAGTGACTAACAGCTTACCCTAAAACTATCGCTCATCTGACGAGCCGCAGCGTCCATGCCTGAATCTGGCCCGGTGTATTTAATAAATGCAAAAGTCCGTGTAATGTGTCATTAATCCACACATCCGATGTTTCCTGTCGTCCAAATTAACACGACAAGTAATATTCATTCCAGGTGGCCGCAATGTGCTATAAAACAGCTGTAACGCTGATCAATGAGGTTGGAGGAGTCAAACAGACAATCGCATATCTGTACACTGGGCAGTTAGGACCCTATTCTGGTCTGTTCGCTCCCCTGCGTGTTTGTGCAGGGGAGCAATGGTGTGCGACCATGGTGTGCAACCATGTGCAGCTGACCGTCCGCTTTCCGGGCAGGGCGCTCGCAGACCTAAGACACCACAGAGGTGCGAGCGCTGTAGAAATTATTCGATGGTCGGTGACCATCGAATGATTTCCTCTCAGCACACAAGCTGTGAACGGATGTTTATGCAAAACATCCATTCGCATGTGTGCGGGGGATCGCGGGGTGCGAGGGGGGGGGGGGCGGTCGGGTGGCCGGGCTGGCAGTGTTTGGTGGACTGCAAAATTCGCAGCCTTGCGAGTCAACCAGAACCACGTCCTTAGTAGCAATAAAGGATACTCATGCTTAAGGTGCCCATACACTAGTAAGATTTATCTTCAGATCTGGCTGGTTGGAAAAAAACATGGTTATGGATGAGTGTCAGTTTGTCGGTTTTCCAGCATTTCCAAGCAAATAGTCAACTGTCATTTGCTCTCATGCATAACCATGTCTTTGTTCCAACCAGCCAGATCTGAAGATAAATCTGCGTGTGTATGGCCACCTTGACACATTTCTGGGGCTGTGTCCATGATTTATTACTTACTGTACCCAATGTACAACCATGTTCTGCCTCTCCAGACGTAATGTGCTGCATTTCATCAAAAATGACCTGACCATTTCTCTGCCTGGATCCCGTATATTCTGTATCTTCTGATATCCCCAACATCATCATTGGTGATACCATTCTACATAATAGTATTCCTTATTCCCCTTGTGCCTCCAAAATACTCTCTACTAGTGGACTCCTCTACGCTTGGGAATGACGACTGTCTTGCTCTTGTATTCCCACAACTACCGTATGCTTAGTTTCTGATCTCCTTAGCATCCCTTCCCCTCTGCCAGATCACCACCTCATCACCAGCAAGCTCTCCTCCATTACTCAGCGTATCCTCTCTGTTGCTGGACTTCTAATACCCAAAGAAATCTTCACTATTCATTTCTTTCAGAGGCTGATTGAGATTCACATCCTACACAGATGCAGATACTGACTTGCATTTATGTCCCAGCATGCATTACATCAGCTTGAGAAAGTAGCCATCATTACTATCAGTTCAATCATAGCATTGTAGGCCATAGGCAAAGCAATGCACTGGGGCCCCTGCCCAACCATTTATGGAAATAAATAAATAAGAAATAATTCCTTTTCCCTCCACATGCTTCCATACAGTGAATCCCTGTCAACAATCAATGATGGATAATTCCAGGCAGCTACCAATCAGAATGCTGACAGACAATCACTGTCTGGCTGCAGGCTGGGAGGCAGTAGAGAATGCTGCAATCCGATTGGTGAATAGCCATCCACTAATCATCATGCTGACAGACATTTGCTGTCTGGCTGGGAGGCTGGTAGATGTTGCACTCTCTGATTGAGGGATAGCTCCAGACATTCATCAACCAACATGCTGACAGTACTTTGCTGTCTTGCTGCAGGTTGGAAGGCAGGGAAAGAATTCACAATAGCTGGGTAGTATTCCATACCTGCCTCCCACGAAGATCCAAAGGCACCAGACCGGAGCAGATGCCTGCAGCCAGCCAGTCCCTGGTCAAACACCACTAGAATCATGAAGCCTTGAGCATCTGCCCAGTAAGCCCATATGTTAGGATGGCTCTGCTTGGTGCAAGAGATTAATGCAAAATCAGGACTATCTATGTGTACCCTTACATCCGGGGTAAGGAACATCTGGCCCGCGGGCCGGATACGGCCCCCGCACCCAGTTTGCCTGGCCCGCCTGCATGAATGCCTGTTTACCGTCCAGTTGGAGGTGAAGCGCAGGACACCTGCCCGCCCAGATACGAGGAGAGCAATGCAGACGCGCCAGCCGGGCCAATCACTGCGGCCGTGGGAGGTGATGTGCCCGCCAATCCCTGCGGGCGGTAGGGACTCTCGCGATTGTTGTGATGCACCCGCCATGCACTACATGGGCGGGAGCATCAGCCCCAGCAGCAGCCTCCATGAGCCGGACTCTGCCGGAGACAAAACAGGGTAAAAAAATAAAGTAAATGCTGCTGCTCTTGTGCCGCTCCTCTCACCCAACTACTCCCTTCCCCAGTGACTGAGAGATCCAGGGGTTGTCATTTACCCCTGGATTCACCCCAAACAGGTTTATGTGATTATCTCTGATTATCATAATCAGGCATAATCACATAAACCTGTTTGGGGGTGACACTGTCACTTTCTCCACACTGCCGCTGCCAATGTGTCCGTGTGTATAATGCCCACATGTATATGCCGCTGCCCGTGTGTCCGTATGTATAATACCCACATGCATATGCCGCTGCCTGTGTGCACAATGCCCACATGTATGTGCCGCTGCCCATGTGTATAATGCCCGCATGTATATATCGCTGCCTGTGTGTATAATGCCCACATGTATATGCCGCTGCCCGTATGTATAATGCCCACATGTGTATATATCGCCGCCCGTGTGTATAATACCCTCATGAATATATTGATAATTTTTATATGGCCTCCGAAGGATTTTATAAATATCCAAATGGCCCTTGGTAGAAAAAAGGTTCGCCACCCCTGCCTTACATTCATCTACATGCCCATAATATGCCCACAGAACCTTATCCTACATGCAGACACCTGGTTTCTACCCCGTGACACGCCTTCAGCTACAAGTGGAGTTGGGGCTGAGATGGGTACATCCTGGAACACATAGTTACCTAAAGTACGCTTAGCTATGAACTATGCACAGTGCAGACCACAGTGACCTTGCATGCATTTCTGAACCAGCTCCTCTGGGTTCATTTATCTGACTACATCCCAAGCAACACCACAAAGCTTGGTGCCAGGTCTTCAACTTTTCTTCTATACTGCTTCTCTTTAAAAATGAATAAATACATTTGTAGGTCATGGGATGTACTATCATCCGCAGCCCCTCTCCGCCACACAGGCTACCGCAAAGATAATAATCGCATGTGCACTAACATATGCTATTATTATCTCAACGGACAGCTCTTGCGTTAAGAGCTGCCCTTTGCGTTGTGCCAGCGATGTGGCAGTGGGTCTCTGGCAGCTCCCCCTCCTCCGTTAACTGGCTGATGCTGCTGCGGGGCGGGCTCCGCCTCCTCCTTCCTGCACTTGGAAGGGGATGTAGGGGCTAGGGGAGATCCCTGGACTCAATTGAGGGGAGCGGCAATCATTGTGGGGAGGCGGGGGTCGCGATAGGAAGCCCATACCCCCCGTAGCAAAAACCCAGCATGCAGGTTTTCCTGCATATCAAAATGCGGCAAAAGCCCCGATAACAGGGTTTTTACCGCAGTGTCTCTGTCATTTTCCAAACCCAGTCTGTAACATGGCAGTGAGGAGCTGGTTGTTTATCACTCTCCACTTTATCACTTTTTGAAGCTCCGTGCATGTGGCCCTCATTGTTTCAGAGTCAGGGCTGGTCATTTTCCCAACAGCAATAACAAAGCCTCTCAGTGCCACGCATTACCTGCCTCCCTTCCCGGGACTCTCTTCTGGCTGCACATCCCTCTCTTGCACAACAAGACTTTCCCCTAGCCTCCAAACCTTCCAGCATTCCCTTGAAAACTCATCATAATAATATGATAGGTAATATGTTATATCTCATTGCCATTCCTATATGTACAGTAACTAAACCTTACCTGTGTAATATTTACATATCAAACTAGCCTCTGACCCCAAACCAACATCATTGTGTGACAAAATCATGTAGCTTACGCAACACTTGCACAACACAACCTTAGCAATCTGGCTAGACCAATAAGCAATTTGTTACACTTAATTAGCCTCATGTATTAAACGCCTGTTACTCTATAGATTGCAAGCTTAGAAGGAATGCGCTTGTCTCTTTGTTAATCCAGTAGCTTCATTCTTTATTTTAAAGATACATATCAGATAACATATTTTCTACTTTGTTAACATTTGTTTTAAATTGTAAAGCACAGCTGAAAATGCTAAAATTAATACAATTAATACTAAGTAGATGCTATGGGCCCATCTGGAAACCAACGCATTTTGGTATGTGCAGAAATGCGTATATTTCCAACGTTAATAAAGTAACGCACGGGCTTTGGAACTAGGACACAGAGTACGTGTACGCACTGAAACAATATCCTACGCACTTTGTAAGGATGTACCCAGCAGATGATGGAAACTCCCTTTAGAGATAGCCTGATATGTCAGCATTTTACATTGTAAGCACATTTCATCCGGCTGCACAATGTGTGTCTCATTAATAATCCCATTTTACAGCATAAATTCCTTATCAGCAGTTGCCTAAAATATATACTTGCTTATTATTGTTTCCTTTCTAGTAATAATGGTTCCTGTGATTATTCTTAAGCATCATTTTCATAGTAAAGATGGAAAAGAAACACTCTAGAAGGGCCTCATTTATGTCTGTATTTAATGGGTATGTCCACACAATTATCACCAGACTGCGCATAAAGGGCCTTATTCTAGTTAATTTGGACGGATGCGTATTTCGGACAGGAACCCCGCCTACCTTACGGATCGCTCACACCGTCCAAATGCGGTAAAACGCAGAGCGAACGGACCGTGAGTGGATGTTTCATGTGAACACCTTCTCCATCTGTGGGAACCTTCCCCATCCTCCGATGGTCGCCGACCATCGAATGATGGACCGAGCGGTCAGGCAGCACCGAGTGCTCCAGACCACTCGGACATTTCACGGTATGAAAGCAGGGGTATGGGTGGGCAGCTGGCATCCGGTTATGTCAGCTGTCCGCCCCCAACAAGTGCGTCACGGCCAGATTACCATACTTACGCCCAGCGTTTTCATGGGAACGCCCATGAAACGCAGGGCGTACGCATATGGTAATGAGCCTTAAACATCGCTTCACGCACCTCTGCTCGGATGGTTCCGACCAATCGTTTTCTGCACGGACCTCACGCCGTGTTCGTACGTGTGAGGCATTTTCACATGCGCAGAAACGCCTCTGCACATGCGCAAACACCAAACATCGGCCGCCCGACCGCACACGGAGCCATCCAACTCAATCAGAATATGGCCCAAACTGCGGTCACAATCCTCATGGAATGGGGAGTTTGAAGCAGTTCTACCTGGTAACTTGCCTTTTAGCACAGGTTTTTTTTCAGTGTGAACGGGTCAACCCGTGTCGGCATACCCTGGTCTCCTACCCGGATAAAAAGCAGGGTTGAAAACCTGGGAATTTCGAAACGGGTTGAACTGAAAAACAACCAGTGTTAAAAGGCAAATTTCTGGGTCGACATGCTTGACCCGGGAATTTGTCTAGTGGTGAAAACGGGGTATCGTTGGTTGCCCATAGCAACATCCCATGTGAAATAGAACTCCCATCTTAGTAAATTTCCCCCTTATACCTTTGCAAATGGTTGTTTTTAAATTGTATTTAAGCCTGATAGCGAATACTTATTTAATTAAAAAAGCAAAAAAAAAATTAAAAAATTATTTAGCACAAGTAAATTTAAGTTCCTCATGATTTTTTAATCGGAGCTTACCCGTACAGGTACTCAAAGATCTAAGACACCAGAGAGGTGTCTTAGATCTGCGAGCGCAGTAGAAATCATTCAATGGTCGGCGACCATCGAAGAATTTCGCCGCCGCACGCAAGCTGCAAATGGTTGTTTATGCTAAACAACCGTTCGCATGCATGTGGGGAAATAGGCGTGCGAGGGGCGGGCGGTGTTTTAATGACTCACAAAGCTGCGAAATTCGCGAGTCAACCAGAATCACCCCCCTTGGCAATGGCAGTAACACAGGATACCTCTGGTTTATGAAGGCAACTCTAAAAATAGAGAATTATTCAGTACCCCAGCCCCATGGCAAACTGCTATCCACCCTCACAACTGTAACTTTGCCTAAAGTGGATGTGATATAGGCAAGGCCAGAGCAAGGTTTTCTGGCACCCCAGGCAAATCCCTAATCACAACTTCATCTTACTGCTCCCATCAGAACCCACACACCAATGCCCACTTTCCAAAACCTCAGGTGAAAGATTAGAGGTGGCATGTTAGACGTTTAACACCTGCCATTTGCATTAAGTTTGACATAGATGCCTCTCTCTCAGGGCCATTCTTAATTTGTGTGATAGACCCCCCCCTTCCCCCTCCCAAATTATGGAGCCCCTAGGCAGCTGCCTAAATCTGACTAATGGTAGAGCAGGCACTGCATATAAAGATAATCTTAAGTGACAAAGCAATAAATGCAAGTTATCCTTGCCACGACATCCGATCCTCGCCACCAAATGTGAATATAAGTCCACCAAGCTTTATTACCTACAAGTCTTGTAAGTCAGTTGCATGAGGTCTATAAACTGCCCTGGAATAATGAAAGATGGAGAAGCACCCCCACACCCCAAATAGTGACTCATTTCTTGACAGCTTTATTAATGTATAACATACCATAATATAAACCAGTAATGCACAGTCTTTGCTATAAATTGATTTACTGTACTTGTTCTTTACAGAGGCGTAGCTACCGTAAGGCAGCCACCGCGGCTGCTTGGGGGAGCAAGCGCCAGCGGGGCGCCCCCGGTGCCCAGGCACTCTGGTCAGACCCCCCCTTACCCCTCCGCATGCCGCCGCCACCGCATTCAGTCTGGCACCGCAGATAGCCTCCGGGCTCCGTCTCCTGCAGTAATGAAAAATGACACGACAAAATGGCTGCCCCCGTACAGCAGACAGTTTTTTTAGGGATGTTAGAGGAGGCGGCGGCCTCCTCTAGCATCCTTAAAAACTGTCTGCTATTAGGGGGCAGCCATTTTGTCGTGTCATTTTTCATTACTGCAGGAGACGGAGCCCGGAGGCTATCTGCGGTGCCGGACTGAATGCGGGGCCGGCGGCGGCGGCATGCGGAGGGGTAAGGTAATTTTTTGGCGGGGGGGGGGGGGGCGCCACAATATTAGTTACGCCTCTGGTTCTTTACCTGTCCATACACCTTATTAATGTCAATGCACATGCCCATACATGTCACATGTCCATATACATACATGTCCATACAGCAATTTGCAGTATGTTAGAACTTTGCAGGTTGTGTTCTAGCAATAATAGGAAGAGGATGGGAGTGCGTGCATGGCTGTAGTGCCCTGTATAAAGACGCGCCGTGTAGAGTCATTCTTTCACTAGCACCTTATCTAGTATATGCTGAAACAAACAGACACAAAACATGTGGTCTGTTTGCAGGGGGTGTGGATCATTAGGTAGACAAGCATAAGGTTGACAGACAGAATGTAGACACATGAAACGGGACCTGCTTGTGATTTTTATTTGCCACTCACCTCTTGCCGACAACTTCTTGGTGTTTATGATCTTTGCAGCATATTCGTGCCCTGTGCAAAGCTTCACGCATCTTCTGACCACCGAAAACGCTCCCCTGGAAATGAAAGACAAGAGGCTTTTAAGCACACAAGCCTACCTGACATGTCCACGTATGTCCTCACCTAGCCCATAAACACAGAAAAGATTTTCAATGACGCGTTGCGTTGTAGTAGCACAAATTATTATACTAACTGCGCAAGATAATTTTAAACAGCTAAAACTGATGATTAGGCTTCACCGCCACCTATATAACACACCACCACCACCACCGATATAACACACCACCACCTATATAACACACCACCACCTACATAACACACCACCACCTATATAACACACCACCTACAAAACACACCACCACCTATATAACACACCACCACCACCGATATAACACACCACCACCACCTATATAACACACCACCACCTTTATAACACACCACCACCTATATAACACACCACCTACATAACACACCACCACCTATATAACACACCACCTATATAAAAGACCAGAACTGATGGTTAGGCTTCAGCGCCACCTATATAACACACACCACCACCTATATAACACACCACCACTTATATAACACACCACCTGCATAATATACCACCACCTATACAACGCACCACCTATATAACAGACCAGAACTGATAGATAGGCTTCACCGCCACCTATATAACAGTTGAAATAGCGCTTTCATTGTAGTGTGTGGTAGACCTATATGTTGCTCACCTCAAAGTAGTGTAGCCAAGGTAAGTTCTGTCCAATGTCTCAGTAAAGTCTTTGGACTTAGCAGTAGCCAGTTCCCTACTTTGCTGCCCCCTCCTCCAGGTGAGTGAGTTAGGGGGTGTGACCAAGCCAGAAGGTGGGCTGGCTGGGGCGTGGCTCCACAATCAAATCATTGTGGCTCTGCACCTGCTAAAAGATGCCGCGATGCAATGCACAACCCCCTTGGACCACCTATTTGTACTCTGTTGTGGGTGGCCAAAGGGGGGGGGATCCCAGGAACGCGGGGGACTTGCCCACCTTTCTCGAAGCCGAGAGGGCCATCTGATTTTACAGGAGCATCCCTGCCCATACGGGAGTGTAGGCAATCGTGAGTCAGATACATAACAAAATATTCTCTCCCTCTGTTTTATAAGGACGGACCCTATTAAGTCCAAAATCTCTTCCATCCATCCTTCCTTGGTCTGAATGTAAAAGAGAATCTGGGCTGGATGCTCTAACATCCGCGGCCCCATTGCGCCGGCATTTACCGGCTACCACATTCATAATAATAGCATATGCACTAACATGTGCGATTAGTAACGAAAAAGACAGCTCTTCCGATAAAAGCTGTTTTTTTTGCGATGTGTCGCCGTCCATGGACTTCCTGGTATGAGACCCGGGAGTCCCTCTGCGCATGCACAGAGTGACGGCACCGACCGCGGGGCATGCTGGGAGGGATCTGTTACGGATGCCTCACACAGCGCCATGGAGAGAAGCCCATATGCTTTTCCTATAGGGTGCAATACCCCCCGCAGGGGTACCCCGGTGTGCGGGTTTTAGTGCATTAGAAAATGCAGTAAATCCGAAAAACGGGGTAGCGCTCTATCACAGTTCCAAACAAATTGTGTTTTTACCGCATTTTACATCCTACCCCCTATCACAGGTCCAAAAAAACATGTTTTGTCCCTAAGGGCCAGATGTATCAAGCTTCAAAAAGTGATAAAATCGAAAATGATAAACAGCCAGCCAATCAGCTCCTACCTGTCATGTTACAGGCTGGATTTGAAAAAAGACAGATTGGAGCAGACTGGTTGGTTGTCTATCACTCTCCACTTTATCACTTTTTGGACCTTGATACATCTGGTATAAGTGTTTACTAGCAGGTACCCTACATTTCATAAAGTGTTTGTAGTGCTTTGTGGTGTGTGTGTGTGTGTGTGTGTGTGTGTGTGTGTGTGTGTGTGTGTGTGTGTGTGTGTGTGTGTGTGTGTGTGTGTGTGTAGCTATACAATGGCAACTGTGTTTTATGGCGTTCTATATGGAATCATTTAGCAAATGAAAATCTGTTTACCTTTTCTAATAACAAGCGTTTTGGGTAAGTTGGGTCATTTATGTCCCATTGTTAATTTGATATAAAGAAATGAAGCAGGACAGGAAGTATCCACTAGAACACCACCACGCCTGCCATCCCCCATTCTATCTAGTAAGGGATGTGATAATCAGGAGCCAGATGGACAGAACTGCACCATTTCCTAAATAAACAGCCTTTTGTCAATACTAAGTCAACACTGAGTCGGTTGTGGAAGCTTTGTACAGTAACTTCCCGTACTGGGAATAATATATGTCCCATCTGTCTCTCGCTGATCCTTCTCTTGTCTGCTAGCGAGTGTGTATATTTTCGATAAAAATCACTAAAGCCCAATACTCACTAGACGAGAAATAACAAGATCTTAACAAAAAGTTGTGTGCGCACTCAAAATCGTTAACGATACGCGCTCCCGGGCATCATTAACGACCCTTCCATCTGCTCAACTTGCAGGTCGAATTTAGCTATATAGCCAGCGAGCTGCATCTTCATCGGGTGCTGGTGACTTCACTGAACAATATCATCACCAATATCGTTAAGTGTGTACACTCAATATTGTTGAGCAGTGTCAATGCCGATAGAGTTAACCCCTAGTCTAATTTTGTATGGGGCTTAATACATTGACATTTCAATGAGAGAAAATATCCTTCCCTGTAGGGAGATGGTGGGTGATGATGAAAGTGAAGATGAAGGCAGAGAGGGGGAGGTTAGACGCCATCTGGTGCGGTCACCACATACACCTTAAGCGGCTGGTGGATGACATCCTCGTCTTCCATTCTTAATGTTTTTTTTTTTTTTTTTTTTCACAGTTACAATGATATGACTTTGGATTGGAAATGGTTTGCATATGCCTTAAAGTTCTGAACATATTTTGACTGCCTAGTTTAATGGTGGGGAGAAGTGTAACTGTGGAAGGGGGAGTGGAGTATCAGAGGGTCTTGTGTGTATGGAAGGAGTATGGTAGATGGTGGAGGGTGGCTGGAAGATAGGTGGTGGAGTATGTGTGTGTAGCGGGAGTGATGGATGGGAGAGCAGATGAGGAATGGTTGTGGGTGGTAGTATTGTCAGGTGAAAGAGTAAGCATTAGGATGGATGGATATTGCTGGGTTTGGATGGTGAGGATAAATCAGTAATAAGGATGGAAGGATCAGGTGACTAAACAAGAGGGCAATACCTTCAGATCCCGGGGTACGGGCTTGGGTATTTGTATAGGGTTATGGGGTTTGGTGATGGGAATTAAAATCTGCTCTGTGTAAAATCAGTGACCTACAATTGTATAAATAGCTTTTTCTTTGTTCTGTAACTAGCGGTGATTTTTCATTGTTTTTATGTATTTATTCTATGAAATGCACCTTTTAATACACAAAACATAGCAATCTCAGCCGTGATTCCTTACACTATTGATGTGCAATGATCTGTTAATGCTGCTGTCTGGGAATGTAGTGAGAGCCCTCCAGCGGCCTCGCTAATATCACCTACACATACACATGCGTAGCGGTTCTCACAGAGCCTTCCATAATCCACCACCCAAGTGACTTTATGGTCACACAGAACGTCCTCAGGAACTGAGATGCTGGCACCATATTTTCTTTATACAAGATTACAGATTTAGGCAGAGACGCCCCACAAACGCCTGCGATACATCTGTGTTTTTACTACCCGTTACTTTCCACAAAACGGGCTCCTCCTGTCAATTTGTTATTGATTCCTTACTGCGAGTGTCCTGGCAAAAGTGCCATGGTGCATGGCCAGTGCAATCACGACACATGCACAGTCAGCTAAAAAGTGTTTGACGGCAAATAAGAACCATAGAATAACACATTGTGAGTGAACCAGCATTGGATCCTCAATCTTCCCTTTAAACTTGGGGTATTAAGGCTAGGGTATTACTGATAGTTTGAGGGACTGGATTAGGAAATGAGGGAATGGATATTTGCATTGGTTTAGAGGCATGGGTTATGGAAAGAGCTCCACTGTGTTAATACTGGAACAATGGTGCTCCTCCCGCATCCTGCACGGTTTCCACTAAAGTGGGCAGAATGGTGGAATTATGGGTCTGAAAAGAAGTGACAGGACAAAAAGATGCAAATATGCATCATTTAGCCCCTCCCCTTCACAAGAGACCCATGAATTTTACCACCCAGGCATTTTACCTCAATTGGGTGGGGCTTAATACTATCACAAGCCAGTCACGCCCCCCCATGCATCCATATTTTTCTCCTCTCTGGCTTTTTTTCCAGAGAGGAATATTTAATGGTAGGTAAGTATGATATATCACCGGTCACCATAATGAAAGGAATAATTTCTCTTTGAAGAGCACAGCGTTACTAGCTGTTTATTGGGGGAATGGTGATGTTGCATGGGGAAAAGGGATTCAATAACTAACAGCTGGGCTAAGGCAAAGCTGCAATTGTGCAGGTTTATACTTTCACGTGGATTAGCTGAGACCACGCCCCTCCTGCATAGGCCACGTGGAGTCATGCGTGCGTCCAGATTACCGGCATTTCAAAATTGGGAGGTATGCAGATGTAACATGTGAAGACCGAGTTAGGTTTGGGTGGAGTGTGTTCTAACTGAAATCTAAATTGCTGTGTAAAACCACCATTGGTTTAAAATTGGCCAGTTTGAACCAACTACATCGCTATCGATACAAGCTTCCACAGTTTGCTAGCATCATCCCCCATTGTCTGTACATGAAGCTCAATCAGGGAGTTGTTGCTTGCAATGCCATGCCAATATAGCATGGTCCTGCTCCCCTCTCACCCCATGTTTAAGCACTTGATGATGCTGGCTTTACCATCGGGTCCCGTCGCTAATTAGGTCATGCTGGATAATCATCTACTATGTACCCAATATTTACATTTGTGGGCTATATGCAAAAGCAGCCAGTATTTACCCTGCACAGGAAAAATATAACCCACCCAAATCTAAATCTCTCTGCACATGTTACATCAGCCCCACTTGCAATGTAACATTGTTATATGGAGTTTTGTGCTATTTTTGTTCTACTTAAAATTTAAAAACATGAGTCAGGCCCATAGTGCAGGTGTGTTCTGAAGCACTTTACAATTGGCAACAACACAGTATTAATACAAGTGTAAGTATTAATAGACAATGAGGTAAGCTTACAATCATATTCAAAAACAGGAAATTAGGAGTCTGGTACATGGGGGGATTTATCAAAGCTTGGTGGAGAGAGTTTACGCACCAACTGAGAGAGATTCTAGATCCTAAAGGTACATACACACTGGGCGACTATGCCCAGCGTGTATGGAGAGCGATGATTGGTGTCATCGCTGGGGGGGAAAGCCGCTTTCCACCTGCCCGGCCCCGTCAGCGGGGAGAGGACGTCTTTGCATAGCGCAGAGCTATGCAAAGCCACCCCCAAAGCCTTCCATCTGCGGGTATTGCCAGCAGATAAACGTCTTTCCCGGCAATGATGCGGGAGCGCGCAGCAGCGCTCACCGCTCATCGCCGGACCATACACACTGGGCGGCTTTGAGCTAAAAGCCACTCAAACATGCTGTTTTGAGCAACTTTCAGCTCAAAGTGGACCAGTGTGTATGGGCCTTAACAATCATGTTGCAGGCTTTAGTAGTAGTAGTAGTAGTACGTTTATTTATAAGGCGCCACAAAGTGTCCGCAGCGCCGTACATAGCAAACAAAAAAAAAACAAATTACAAGGTAACGTACAGGGTGTGTAGAAAGATACAGTATAAATAGGGGTATAGCTGGTAGAACTAAAATCAGCATCAGTTCAGAAGTAGGTGTCAAAATAGTCAAGGAGACCGAAGATGAAGTAGAGGAAGGGAAGAACAGGACAGGAGCACAGGTGAGGTAATAAGGTAGGGTGAGTACGTGAGGAAGGAGGGCCCTGCTCATAAGAGTTAACATACTAAAAATAGGTAGGTGGACGAACGAAATACAATAGGATAAGTAGGAACGGAGGGGAACGGAGGCAGGATAGGAGGATCAAAAGAGGTTAGGAGGAGGGATAGGCTAGTCGAAAAAAGTGGGTTTAGAGGGAGCGCTTGAAGGAGGTAAGGGAATCAGATAGCCTGATGGGTGGCGGGAGGTTGTTCCAGTGCAGGGGGGCAGCGCGAGAGAAATCTTGGACACGGGAGTGGGAGGAGGTGATTAGGTGAGAGGTCAGTCGGCGGTCAGCGATGGAGCGAAGAGGACGGGAGGGAGTGTGGATAGAGATCAGTGAAGAGAGGTAGGGAGCTGTGGAGGAGGAGAGAGCCTTGTAGGTGGTGGTGAGGAGTTTAAAGAGAACTCGGAAAGGAATGGGGAGCCAGTGAAGAGATAAGAGGGGGGAGGCGGGGAGGCGGAGGTAGAGCGGCGGGAGAGGAAGATGAGCCTAGCAGCAGCGTTAAGAATGGATTGGAGAGGTGCGAGGCGGGTGAGAGGTAGCCCAGAGAGAAGGATGTTGCAGTAGTCAAGGCGGGAGATGACAAGAGAGTGAATGAGAATTTTGGTCGCGTCAGTGGAGAGGAATGGTCTGATGCGTGAGATGTTGCGTAGGTGAAAGCGGCAAGACTGTGAGAGAGCACGAATGTGGGGGGTGAAAGAGAGGGAGGAGTCAATGATGACACCGAGGCAGCGCGTTTGGTCGGTGGACGTGATCTCGGTTTCACCAATGCTGATGGAGATAGTGGGAGAAGAGGGGATGTTCGGGGGATGGAAGATTAGAAGTTCAGTTTTAGCCATGTTTAGTTTCAGGAAGCGTTGGGTCATCCAGGCTGAGATGGCCGTGAGGCATTCGAAGACCTTGGACAGAAGTGATGGGGATAAGTCGGGGGAGGAGAGATAGATTAGGGTATCATCAGCATAAAGGTGGTAATGAAAACCATAGGAGCTGATGAGGGTGCCCAGAGAGGTGGTGTAGAGGGAGAAGAGGAGAGGGCCAAGGACTGACCCTTGGGGAACACCGACTGGCTGGGGGGTAGTAGGAGAGGAGGAGCTCGGAGTGGAGACGGAGAAGGAGCGATCGGAGAGGTATGAGGTGAACCAGGAGAAGACCGTGCCAGTGATGCCAAAGGAGCGGAGGGTGTTGAGCAGGAGAGGGTGGTCAACAGTGTCAAAGGCAGCCGACAGATCAAGCTGGATGAGGATAGAGAAGAGGCCTTTGGATTTAGCCGATAGTAGATCGTTAGTGACTTTGGTCAGGGCAGTTTCAGTGGAATGTAAAGGGCGGAACCCGGATTGGAGGGGGTCTAGAATGGAGTTAGCAGTGAGGTGGCTTAGGAGACGATTATAGGTCAGACGTTCTAGGAGTTTGGAGGCAAAAGGGAGGAGGGAGATGGGCCTGTAGTTGGATGGAGAGTTGGGGTCCAGATTTGTTTTTTTGAGAATTGGGGAGACAAGAGCGTGTTTGAAGGAGGAAGGGAAGATCCCAGAGGATAGGGAAAGATTAAAGAGGTGAGCCAGGTGAGAGCAGACTGATGGACTGAGACGACGGATAATATTGGAGGGGATAGGATCAAGCGGGCAGGTGGAGGGAGAAGCGGATTGAAGGATAGAGTGGACTTCAGCAGCAGTGGTGGGGTAAAATGAGGACAGGGGTTGGAAGGAGGGGAGTGGAGATGTAGGAGGGGAGGAGGGAGAGGGTGAGGTCATGGCAGCAGTGATGGCTTTGACATGAAATGACAGTTACAGATGTAGCTACGCTTTGACATGAAATGACAGTTACAGATGTAGCTACGCTCACCAGTCCCACATACATAGATATAGCAGCATGGATGGTGCAACTAGTATGTCTCCAAATGAGATGTCCATGTGTGTACAACATTTGTTCCTATAGTCGCCGTATACTGCAGAATGATGTCATGCACGTGTGTATGCATCACTGCAAAAATGAGTGTGGCTACATTTGTAAAAGCTGATACTTATCTCTTCTCTAAGCTTTGATACATATGCCCCTAAACTTTAAAAACCATAGGAGCTGACACATGAGATTATCAATTAATTTTATTTATACCAAGTTCTTTCTCCAGGATCTTGTGCTATGGAGTGATGACCATTACAAACAGAGAGGGTGAGATTGTAAGGAGATATGATGGTTCTGAAAATCAAGGTACCATGCTTATTTCATACAATTTTCACACCGCAGAGCCGGGTCGCATCTGGGATTTTGTACACTGGTCCATCCGAGTTTTGACCCGACTGACTCCTTTCAGACTGAAAGCCCAACCTAGATTATTGCCATTTTGATGACGTCACAGGAGGCCCATGTCGAGCCGGTTTGATCATCTCCTAGTACTGGCTGTTCCATTGCCATGGGTCCGAGGTCGCCTCAACCCGGTTTACCTGTTCACACTACACTGTCGGACGGGTTGAACTCGTGTTCAACCCGGCTCACTCTCTGGGCTGATATACTGGTTTGCTGGACCTGGTTTATTTCAACTGGCTGCTTTCACACTGCACAATCTCTTGGGTTGGTGTGCGTTCATGTAAAATATCAAGGGGTATATTGCTGACTGTTTGAAAGTGGTATCAGTTCGGGACGGGAGTAGGTTGTTTCATCTTTAAAGTATTGCAGCCCTCTGATAATTCCAACATTTTCATAGGAATATCATCTGAGAAGGACTAATAGAGGTGTACTCCATAGAAACCAATCAGACACTAGTCTATCATTTTATAGAATGCACACTTCATAAATGATAGCCACAATCTTATTAGTTGCTCTAGGCAGCATCTCATCTTGTCCTTTGATAAATATCACCCTTCACTTGCATGTGGAACAGTCAAAACGTAACCTGTATAAAGCACAGATAAGTTATTAATGCCCACAGTCCCATTTGAGAATGAATGGTTCTGCAGTACCCAGCTGAGTGTTAGAGATGCTGTATCTGTGACATCTTGTCCATTCAACAACACCAAAAAAGGTGCCTTATGGGGCACCCACATGGGGTGATTTCAGGGCATTTTCTAAGCAATCTGACTCAATTTGACAAGATCGCTTAGAAAATGCCCCTACATCACTCCGTGTGTAGGGGCCATAGTGATAGCGATGCGCGGCCCTGTGTGTCGCTATAGCCCGGTGTCACTATCACCCGGTGAGATCGCTCAGCAAAATCTCCACGTGTGTAGTCCCATTAGTCACTTGGCATAATAAAGAAGGCCCATATCTCTTCCAGGGCTATAGACAGCCTCTCCAGGGCACGGTAACGCAATGGGAGTGGCCTCATCTCAGAGGTCCTATTTTAGTATAAAACAAAAAACCTGAAAAAAATCTATTGTGTATGTGCTGCGTACCCCTCAGCAAGTAAGAGAACAGTACGATAGCCAACAGCAGCAGTAGCCTCCCTGGACTAGGGATGACTCTTGGTGCCATTGTCATCAATGGCACCGATGGTAGTAGCTAACTAACCCTTGCTACCATTGATGGTGGGAAACCATCTGCAGTTCCTCTATCAATATTGTGTGACAACAACCATTAATGATTTCTAATCATATATGGTCAGTGGCCAACCCTACCCTGACCCACAGCAGCCTAGCACACAGCAGAATGTGCATGGAAGAGAGGCTGCAGGATGACAGGTAGGAAAGTGGGTGGCTCCAACAATCACAGGACTGGTTAATTAGCGCCAGCTCCAATCCCCCCACGGCACCACTGATATATTCATTCCTGCACTTCTGTGTTGGACACACAGAAGTATTAGAATTACAATGTGGCTGAATATTCGAGTATATAGTTTAGGGATGAAATAATGTGAGGTACAAGTCACACATATACAGGACATTTGTGGCATTAAATACACTTCTGTATGACATTTTATCAATCCCATAGGAATCAGTGTGGCATGAGACACTGAATGCTTGATACCTCATTCATGTCATCTCATGCCTCACATCATTGATAGGTTCCATTGTCATCAGTAGTGTCAGGTGCACTGTAACTCTTCCCTTTAAAATTATAGTAAGTCCCATCATACTTTGCTCTTTTGGATCTTTATTATTGATCTTTACGTGTCTTGTGCTACCTTATTATTTTTTATTACTTCCTATTGATAGATGGTTTAAACAATATTACTTCATATAGAGAAACAAGGAGCATAGCAACAACCAGTAATGTCACAATAGTGGGGGCAGGGAGAGGATACAGCCAGGAAGCTACAGTATGTATGATTTTGGGTCCAGCACAGTGATACGTAAAGGGTTGCAGAATAGGAGGAGGACGGTGGGGCTGGGTGACAGCTGGATGCATACAGTGCTGGAATAGCAATGGAAACTGCAGATATCCCTGATAGTACGCACACATCCATCATGATTCTAAATATAGGTCTCTATTGACCCCACAATGCAGTCACATTCTGCTCTCTCTCTCCAGCGGGGATATATTAATATCAGTGTCTACTGGGAGAAAACACCTGTACCATCAGCTCTGCAGAGCAGCTCAGCACTGTGGTATTGCTACAACAGAGGCGATGCCGGCTAAGGGCAGGTACTGCCCCCCCAAGGGACTCTACTTGGGGACACATGGAAGCTTATACAGGGTAAATGCTGAGAGATATCAGGACTCTGCTTGGATAGAACCTGACAACTTTAAGGGTATGGGTAAAAACCGGACCCGGACAAGACCCCGGAAGAGGAGTGTCCTGTCCGGGGTTGTCCTGTCCGAGGGGGCTGCCTGTGATGGCTGTCACCAGGGAGAGGAGGAGGGGGAGAATAAGAGCTCCCTGTATGGTCCTGGCATGTAGCAAAAACCAGAATGGTCCGGACCACACGGGGAGGCTGTAATCTCCCCTTACCCATGTCCCTGGTCCCGGAATGCAGAGTTTGATGTCCGGTCCGGCATTCCAGGGTCTTGTCCGGGACTGGCTTTTACTTAGTCCCCAACTTGAAACCCCAATCAAAAACCATCCATTGTCCCCTCTGCAAAATTTGCAACCTTTAAGACAAATAGGGTTATATATAATAAGATAGATAGATTGGAACTCACCCCCTCACCCAATTAGACCTGGTATTGGTCTCCTCAGCTTCAGACACTCTTAAAACATACTTTTTTATTAAAGCGTACCAGCCATCCTGATAACTTGTCACTGTTCATCTCATCCCCTCCTGTAAATAACCTTCACAGTCCAGGTTAGTATGCAAGTTCTTATAGGCAGGGCCCTCCACCCCCTTGCTCTTCCCCAGCATCCATCACAGTGCTGTACTCCGCTTCCCTTCAGGACTCGCCCATTGTGTGGGCACAGCACTGAACTGACTTGCCTCTGTAAACTCATGCTCACTCAGCAAGTTGCCCTACAACTTCCTTGCTATCTGTCCTACTCAGTCCATGCTGGGATGTTCGCAGGGTCATAATTGGGAGGGTGCCACTGCCCTGGGTGCAAGCAAATATAATATTATTACTCTATAGTTTGTGGATACAAGTAGCACAAGTTTTGTAAAATACACTCAGAAAATAATATAATAAAGGCACAAGCCACAAAGAAGAAACAACAGCTTTTAGTGGTGAATTCGCAGTAGTGGCTAGCTAGAGCTGGTGACCTAATTATCATCATCATTTATTGCACCAGCCTTCAGGCATTGGCAATTGGTATGGCTACTGTTATAGTTATTGTTATAGGAGGATTTAGGAGTCTAGCTGCCCTCAGGCACAACATTATTCCCCCCCCCCCAATAAAAATAATAATATTTTTTTTGTGCTCCCTCATAGAACCCTCATAGAATAGAATGTGCCTCCTTATAGTATAGAATATAGAGGGTGATTCTGGTTTGCTGGGTAAGCTATGAAGCTGGCAGCTTACCGAGCACCAGAGACGCCGCCCTGCCAATTACCCGCCGCCAGTTGCCTCAGTATTGTGCCATGGGATGTTATTCAATGGTCCCTGACCATCAGCGACTGACGTCCTGTGATGTCAGCCACCCACTCCTGGCACACATCGTCCTGCCTGTGTACCCATGGGAACACACAGTGTTTTCATGGGGACGCACGTAAAACGTTGGTTTATGTGCCTTCTGATAGATGGCGCATCGTTTTCCCCAGTTGCGCATGTGTAGTGAACGGCTTCACCTCAGTTTCTTCGTTCCTGAAAATATGTTTTGCGCAGTCGGATGCATGATGGATTCTGCCAGATCAGCGATGTACGGAGAGCGGTGTCTCGCACGGTGCACCATTTGGGAATGAGATCCTCCGCAGCTGAAATCGTGGCAGCGTTGGTGACAACGTGCGCCTTCCCGTGTTGTGGCAAGTCCTTGATGCTTTCGCGTCCTGCCTCATAAGCTGACACCACTGGAATATGACACCACCGGAATATGGTGCACTGTGCGAGACACTGTTCTCTGTACACCACCTTCATCCTGCGATAAATTTGTGAAGCATGCTCGCCTTCTGCGCGAAGAAATTGTGCTGATCTGGTGGAATTCATCGTGCATCTGACCTCGCAAAACTACTTTCCAGAAATAAAGAAATAGAGGCAAAGCCACTCACTACACATGCACAACTGGGAAAAACGCCACGCCATCTATCGGCAAACACATTAACCCACTGCAATTACATACAACGCCGCTACAGCAAAAGTCTCCTTTTCATTTGGGCACACATTATATAACTGGACCTATAACTGGCGTAACTATAGCACCGCAGCCCCCGCCACCGCGGGGGGGGGGGGGGGCGCTGTGCATATGGGGGCGCCGGGGGGCTGCGGTGCTATAGTTACACCTCCCCCCCAATCCCCAGCAGGCTTACCTATTTCGCTGGTCCCGGCAGCTCCGTTCTTCTGCTGAGGACCACCACAAAATGGCCGCCCCCATATAGCACACAGTTCTCTGAAACTGTCTGCTGTATGGGGGCAGCCATTTTGTTGTGGTCCTCAGCAGAAGAACGGAGCCGCCGGGACCAGCGTGAAAGGTAAGGCTGCGGGGGGGTTTGAATGGGCGGCGGGGGGCGCCCCCCCTAACAGCGGGGGGGCGCCCAAAACGTAGCTACGCCGCTGACCACAGCTGATATTTCTATCATCCTCCATTCCAGATTCCATGGGGCTGCTAAGCTTTCCAGATCTTGGCCCAGGCCACTATCGCCATCTAAAGATGACGTTGGTCAATAGTAGCTTATGAGTTACTGCAGCGCGGATCTTTCCCCCATCGGTCCCCACAGACGCAAATGTGCAGAGTACACGCTCTGGGTGCAAAGAGCGATATAGTAAGGTCTGTGTATCCCGGCAAGATCCGCTTAATTTGCAAGGAAATCTTCATTTTCACATTAAGAATGTAGTTAATAATAATGTATCATATCCCCATTACAAATATGGTTTGTGATTAAAAAATTGCCCTTAGAATTGAAGGAGCACGTTGTGTGCTAGGTGGTAAGGACAGCCATGGACACACTGCCGGGCACTGACATCAGCAGTAAGCATTAAAGAGCCCACACTAATGGGCGGCCACGGGTGTTCGCCGGGTGCACGCTCCCAGGGTTGCGGGGGTGGGGAGGGGATTGTCAGCTGACATCGCCGGATGTCAGCTGCCCGCCCACTTCCTCCCAAGGGTGCACTCATATCTAAGTGACCTGAGAGTCACTTAGATATGCGTGAACCTTAGCCATCATTTGGGTGGTTCCCCCTAGCCTGCCTATGGATGTTTATGTTAAACATCCATTCGCAACCAGTGCGGAAGAACCCACGCAGCAAGGTGGGGGGGGGGGCAGGCGTCCCAGCAGGGATTTGGTGGACACGCAAGGCTGCGAATTTGCATCCTTGCGAATCAACCAGCATAACCCCCATTGTGTAGGCGATTAGTGCATTATACTGCCATGTTCTTTCTTGACACATGGCTTTGGGATGCTGTGCATACATTCATGGATTCAGAAATTTGGAGTTTGGCATTATATAAGTACTGTATAGATTCATTGACTGATCAGTCCAGCTTAGTTCTTCCCTGCATTTTTCGTAGCCTCAGTTCCCTGGTGACTCTCTGACCCGACATCTCGCAGGCCCTGTCCTGAAAACCTCATCCATGTGAGAGCTAAGTGTGACATCATCACAGGGGGCGGATAACACTCAGGAGGACCTGAGAGAGGAGGGGGACAGAGAGATACCAGTGCACCTGCCAATCAAATCTTCATCTTCATAGACAGTATTACCAATCAGCCAGCGCACACCACAGCCGGGGAAGAATAACCATGATATGGCCTTATATGGCTATTTTCCACAACCTACACGTCCAAAGTGTTCATAAATATGCTACTATCAGTAACATCCCTCACTGGGCAGGATCACCAGATAGATTATTAATAACCATAGCACCTGAACATTACCTACCATTGGAATATTAACCCTGAAGCTCCTACTAACTCTAATCACATACCTGCATTACCAATGGCACCTTCCACCCAAAGAAATATACACCTTGCAATCATCATAACCCCCCCACCAATATATTAATTGATAACGTCTGCATCCAGGCTGTGCCAGCATCTCACGCCATATAGGTGCAGCTGTGGGAAAAAATGATGTAGCAATAACTTAATACACTCCATATTCCCCTGCCATTTACCAAGCAGTATACTCAGCATCATCAATATTAATGCTAAATTATCCTTGGCTGTTTGACAAGTACGCAACCCTCCCTTGTCTCCCCCACATTATTGTTTGCCCGGCAGTGGGTGCCAGTCATATATGATAATGCCCCTGCAATCCATGTTCAGAATTACACAGCCACCGTCACCCCAAACCTCACCCTGAATTTAATCACCTCCCCCGAAGGAATGTACGCAGACACACAGCGGTGGCTCCCAGACATAAACACAGTATAGGTACTCAGAAATACACAGATGCATTTACTGATGCAGAAACACAGAGGCACAAAACCACCTTTTTTTTCCCCCAAAAAACTACTACAGGTAATCAACTCAGAGAAATCGGAATATACAGTAAATGGATATCTGCAGTCACATCAGGAGTTGGGTCACCAGATTCAGGACCACTGTTCCTCCCTCCCTCCCAGCCTTTCATTACACACCCTGTATGCCCCCATCTGCAGCACAAGGCCCTGTATCCCTGTATTGCGTCCCCTTGTAATAAAACAAAAAGAGTACTCAGAGGGTAAATAATATATATTTATACACCTATAAGCTGCCCCTGATATGAGGAGTGGTATCCACAGCTAACCCTACCCCCAATGTGGCTTATGTGCCCGGGCGGTCAGCTGCAGGTGAGGAATCAGATGGTGTCTTACTTGCCAATCTCTTCATACAGCTGGTATTCGTCTGTAAAACGTGTGCAGGTTACAGCCATGTCTGCATGGGATCCGGGCTCTGCAGTGCTTCTTGGCTCTAGGAGGGAAGAGATCTCTTCTGCCTGGTTTCACTGAGAGTGACAGGGGCGAGTGGCTCTGGCGAGATCTGTTTAATTTGCCCCCTTCTAGTCCTGTTATTTGCTCTCCCCTGCGTGCCCCTCCTGTAGGGTTCTCTGCGTCTTTTCTGCCACAAAAGGCTCCCAGAGAAGGATGGGGAATAAGAGAGATGGATGTAGAGGGATGGAGAGAGTGCGATAGAGACAGAGGGAGCAGGGGAGATTTCAGGAATCAGGGGGAGATAGGGAGAAAGAGAGAGAGAGGAGAGAGAGAGGTAGCCAGGAGCAGCTCTGAATGTGCCTTGCCTGTATTAATTTCAGACTGAGAGAGAGAGCAAGAAGGAGGAATGGGAGGGAGAGAGAGAGAGAGGGAGGGCAGAGATAGAGTAGAGATACAGGGGCATGAGAGAACAGGAGGGGGAGACAGGAGGAGAGAAAGTGAGAGGACAGGACAGGAGCTACCATTTATTGGGGGATCTTTAACTCCTTGGATAATGGCAGCGCAGGCTTTTTTTCATACTGAAGGGGTTAAAGATGGCAGCTTGGAACCGATCACATCTGGCAAGCACATTATTCTATATACAATTTGTAATCTGCACAAATAAAATGAAGTCAGTGCAAACTGTAACAAACATATAAACCTACTGACAGATGAAACACAAGCTAGGCAGAGCTAAGGCAGAGTTGGTAGCAAAATGGGACAAATTATTAAAACAAAAAACAAATATTACTAGGCACCAAACTGGCTTATTTCCATAGCCAAACAGAGCCACACACATGTGGAGGTGTCTCCGGATCTACATGGGCTGCATATGCGCCTGGTTTGTGACAAGTCATGATCTGCAACATGTCCTAATGGCAGGTGCAAAACATGGACCTCCTAGCAGGCAGTTTTACAGATAATTGCTGGTCTGAATAATAACGCGCCCTCATGAACTTTGCCTAAGCAAGAATGCTCCTTTCCTATTCCCATTTCACTTATCCTGTTTTAAGATGTATTGGTTCTTAGATAGAGATAAAATGGACTAGTTGCCCAAAGCAACCAATCAGGTGCTGTCATTTCAAAGACTGTGCCAGATAAATAACGAAAGTTGATTGGTTGGTTTGTCCACTCTATCACTCTCCAAGGCTTGATACATCTATAGCCATGTTATCGCCGGTTCCTGCAGAGAACTATGTGAACATATGTTATCAAGTCTCTGTGCATTAGTCCCTCTGTTCTGCTGCATAATGTAACCAAGACACTTACATTATATGGGATGCATTATTTATTTACAGAATAACAGTAATATACTGCAAACTATATAACTACAATATAGCACCTTTACAGAGATTATTTGGCAATTCACACAATTCCCTGTCCCAGTGAGCTTACAATCTACAGTTGCTAGTACATATGTATATATACAGTTGCTACTACATGTACATGCATATGTATATATATACAGGGGCGTAGCTAAGTGTTCATGGGCCCTGGTGCGAAAGGTTAGCTTGGGGCCCCCCTACATACAACAAAATTACTGACAATGTCCAAGAATAATAATCACAAGCGGTGTACTCCACCTCTCTGATTAAATGGAAATATACAGTATATGTCCATATATTTTATATTTGTATAATTCCATTTCCAAATGAATAAACTTTTGATTATTTTTATTCCTTTAAGCTCATTGTCCAATTAGAATGAAGTCTCTGTATCAGACTATCAGTCCAATATTGAAATGGGGGGGGGGGGGGGGGACACGACATCTAATCACAGTAACACTAACACGGACTGTATAAGCAGGTGATATTGGTAACTTACGGAGGAACAGGAGGCTGCCAATAGCGTATGTATGAGTCCCCGGCAGCGACACACTGCACACCCAGCCAGAGCCGACCACTTCGTTGCTATATTGACTGGTAGGTGCACTCTCCAGGAGATGGCTGCGGCGCGGGACCTGCCTGTCAGTTCTTCTGGCACTTCTAATCTCGCGCCGCCTGCAGTCAGCGTCACACCACCACTGCTGGTCCTGATTGGTTGCCCGGATCGCAAGCTCCTATTGGCTCGCGGTCAGGGCAACCACTCAGGACCAGCAGTGGTGGTGTGGCAGCGGCTCTCCATCCCCGGATTGGCGCAAGATTTAGAACTGCAGCTTCTCACACAGCTGCTTCTCACTCGCGGCGCGGTTCCCGGACAATGTATAGTCCGGGAACACTACCCCTCCGGACTCCGAACACCGGGCATAATTACTGGACTGTCCGGAGTAATCCCGGACGGGTGGTAACCCTACGGACAGTGGCGGGGGCTGGGCCCCCCTGGCTCAGGGGCCCGGTCGCAGGTGCGACCGCTGCGACCCCTGTAGCTACGCCACTGTGTATATATATATATATCCACTCACTAAGATTTGTTGGTCAGAAGTTAATTATTCTAACTATATTTTTTTGGACTGTGGGTGGAAACCAGAATACCTGAAGGAACTAACGGAAGCATGGTGAGAACATACAAACTCCATACCATTAGGGGGGGGGGGGGATTGAACCCAAGACCTCAGTGCCAGGAGGCGATAACACTAACCACTACACCATCCGTGCTTCAATTCGTCAGATGTCCAGAGCGACATTGTTACAATTTAGATGGTTCAATCCCCTACTGATAATATATATATATATTATAGTCATAAATATATATCTATATCTATGACTTGACGCCTATATATTTAAAGAACAAAATTGCAATTGCTGTTTTGTGTGCTACAATAAACACTGTGGGAGAGGAATAGGCCATAGTTAGGTTTCATTTATTTCAAAATCAATAACAGTTCATTTGACAGTCATGAAGAAATCTGCTTTTCTTAAATACTTTATGGCGAAGAAGAAATTACTTTTGACCTTTCACCTTCCACTCGTTGCCGGGCTACTAATTAGTAGAGGCAGAAGTATGGACTGCTTGCATTTGGCCTAAACCATGCAGATACAGTCTGTGCCATGTTGCCATGGTAACCTACTAGAACAATTACATAGCAATATGCCTGCTCCCCACCTCACCCACCGGAGGGGGAGTCCCTTAATGGGGACAGAATCTGAAAAAAAAAAAAGAACAAAAAATAAATAAAAAATTCTTAAACAATTTATGTTTGTCTAAAAATATCCCACTGTAATACAGATCTATAGGGTCTGTGACTAGCTGCTGAATATGTAAGGCAATTTCTGTGTACAGTAGTAAGCACATGGCTGTAAGAGATATCACACTGATTCAAGGTAAATTATAATGTAGATTTTCTACTGCAGATAACAAGGGGGGGAAATGCATGTTTTTAGAAAATAGAACAGAGAAATGACCTATTTCTCTAGGTTTCTTTAGTAATTGAGGAAATGACAGCAGGGTAGGAAATGTTCTACACTATGGCCCTTATTCTGGTTCACTCGCAAAGGCATATTCCATATTTTGTTTTTGTGCAGCGAAAATACTGACTGCTTTATTTTTACACTGCATTATAGACAGTGGTGCAAGTATAAAAAAATGTCTTAGTGGTACTGTGCTGCGCGTCGAAAAATGGGTGTGGTCATATGACACGAGGGGAAGTGGCTGCATGACAAAACTGTAGAACACGATTACATTTCTGTTTGGGCTTGTGCATTGCATCCTGAACACAAAATGTAGGGGCCAGGATCAAAGTGTAGGAGCCAGACAAACCATAAATAGGGATATTGCACGCCGAAGGCGCGTGGCAAAAATCTACACAGTACTGCCTGTTACATGTCACACACCCAATACATATTACCCATGCCATAATGCCCATTAAAACATTATGCCACACAACGTAATGCCCGTTACACATGCCACACACCGTAATACCTATTACAAATAATACCACACACCGTAACGCCCATTACACGTTATATACCAAACACCGTAATGCCCATTTCACATTATGCCACGCACTGTAATGCCCATTACATATAATACCACATGCTGTAATGCTCACTACATAATATGCCACATAAGTGCCGCTTACCTACATGCTCGTTGCTATGGGTTTCATGCTCAATGCCAGGGGTTTCAATGTTTCATGCTCGATGCCAGGGATTGCATGCTCTCCACCAGGGGTTGCATGCGCTCTGCCAGGGGTTGCATGCTTTCTGCCAGAGACTGCATGCTGTATGCCAGGGATTACTTGCTGTGTCAGGGCCCAGGGGTTGCATGTTCTCTGCCAGGGGTTGCATTCTCTGTGCCAGGGCCCAGGGGTTGCATGCTCTCTGCCAAGGGTTACATGCTCTGCCAGGGCTTGCATGCAAATTCCAGATGACAGCAGCTTGTCGCTGTCAGGAAGCTAGCTTAGGGCCAGGAATCACTGACAGGACATGCTGGGATCTGTAGTTCCACAGGGGACCCTGTCAGGATGTGGAATCTCCTAGGGTCCCCTGTTGAACTACAGATCCCAGCATGTCCTGCCTCTCTCTGTAACCCCCTAAGCGGCTGGGCCATTACCTGCATGGCCGTTACAGCAGCAGCCGGTGCAGCAGTTCCCGGGTCAGGGCCTCCCCGATCAGAGCACCTGGTTCTCCCCGTCCCCCGGCATGCAGCAGTCCAATGTCTCCCGACCGGCCTCCACCCACTCCTAATCGGCCGGCCGCTCAGGCGGGTCCCCGGCTCCCACCGCGAACTCCAGGCAGAGGCGCGGGCAGATGGGGAAGCCGGGGTGTTAGGCGTCGCCTCAGGCACCGGCTGGGCCGCACACGTGCAGCAAGCGTCGGGAGTCATTTGTTATGGCGGTACGGCATACCGGCACCATATGTTTTAGTGGTACGCCGTACCACCCCATACCGCCATACTTGCACCAATGATTATAGATCTCAATTTGAAGTAAAACCCACCCAAATCTAATTATCTCTGCACAAGTTACATCTGCCCCCCTGCAGTGCAGCATGGTTTTGTCCATTTGAGAAGGAATATGCCTTTGCGAAGTGAACCAGAATAAGGTCCTATGACCCACAACTCACCATTTTCATTATTATGTGGGCTTGGTTTATAATATTTCCATCGAAGATTGGCAAAAAGGGGGCGGGCTCTGATGTCATGTGATGTCATGTGATGTCATCCACCCGCCCCGAGCAGGGAACACTACGCCTGTGTTCTCAGGGGACTGCCAATCATTTTTATGGGGATGCCCATAACATTTTGGGCGTTCCCCTGATTTTGTCTGGAAGGGGGCGGCTTTCTCCTCGCAGTCCACTGCGAATTCTGACAGTAGCAGTCAGGTCTGCAAATATTTTATATCAGGGGAACTATGATCTGATTATCGGCACCATGCCTCTCTGCCCCCCACCCCCATCCAAAACACCTCGAGGAAAATCAGGTCATTATGTATGTACAGTATGTAGCTGCAAGATAGATTATGTGGTTAAAGGTCCGCATTTATTAGTATCTGTTCGCATGAATGTCTCTTCATAGTAGTGCTGCAGCTTTGCTCTGCCTGAATGGGCTGTCACTTCTCACCATGCTGCAGAACAACAGGTAGCTGCATGAGTGATTGGCTGTCACTGCTGTCTGTAACCTACTGTAGCTAGCCTGCGCTGTGCTAGCTGCATGAATAGAGGAAGAGGCATCACCAAGTGCTATCTGGCTGCTGTGCAAGCCTCAAACTGGAGCAAATCCCCGGCAGCCTGGATTGCCCATACACACTGGAGCTACGTACAGTATATTAATGATAGATGCTGCAATTATGTTCCATCCTTCATACCACATACTTCATACTACAACTAGCGATATGTTCAGGTTTGATGTGCAGCACATAAGACCTGGCGATGTTGTATGCGACTGCAGGCGCGCACGTATTCAGCATATACACTGAGCGATGTAGGCGATATGTCAGTCCAATATGCAATATCGCTCATTGTAGATATCTACCCAGCTCTTGAGAACCTGTACATTACCTTCATAACAGTGGGCCTGATTCAGACCTTCTAGGCTGCATGTAATCGCAGCCTAGCGAACAGATACATGGTGCGCGCTTCCCCCCCCCCCCCGTCACGAGAATCACATGCGGCCTGGACTGACTTTTCATTTACACGCTCTCCTCTGAATTTGAGGCGGGCGCTGTGACATCAGCCACCTGCTCCAAGCAGGCATCACCATCACAATTTAATCCCGGGTTTTTGCACATGAACGCGCATCAACCCGGGAATTAGCTCAGTGTAAAAGGAAAGAATATCCCGGGATGAACATTCCAGGATTTCTACCCAGGTCTTGACCTGGGTAGATTCCGGAATCGACACGGGATGCGGTCAATGTGAATGGTCCCGTACCCGGGATTGGGTACACGGGACTTTAAAAAAGCTGCTGATTGGAGCTTTCTTGGGCTCACAAATGCTGATGTCATCTTTCAGAGCCCTGGAGTCTATTTCTAATGACATGCATATGTATTTGCAGGGCTTTCCCGGGATCAGTGTGAATGGGGCTGTCCTGGGTCGATCCCAGGTCTGAGTGCAGTGTGAAAGGGTACATTCCCGGGAAGCGTCAGAGAACACATTCCCAGGTATAACCCGGCTCTGTAGTGTGAAAGGGGTATTATTTCCCTTTCCCCTCCTATATATTTCCTTGCCATTCTCCAGCAGTAACTCTGATAATTTCCTTCTAGCATCCTCGTTATTCCGCCTCACATTTATCCATGCCCCTCATTCTACCGCAGACATATCTGTTCCTTCCAGCTATCGCCTCTTTATTTTTAAGCACTGGAGTTTTTAGATTTGCCGATCAGCTCTGTTCCCCTACAAGTCACTTAATCATTCATTCCATCTGTCTCAGTACGCTTCCCACTCGCAGAGTAATATCTGCCGCTGTCTCTAAGGACCAGACACCCCCTCAAATAAGATTTCTAATGGTACTTTGACCATTGATTCAAACCTATTAACTCTCATAGCAATAAAGGGCACAGTGATTAAACCGACTCAGCAGTTACAGGCAGGATATAAACTAGATATACCGTCACAGGATATGATAGGGGAGACACAGATGCAACATCGATACACTACACAGTGTATGTTACAATGTAGCCATGGTGGAAGAGCAGAAGGTATATAATATTGCAGGAGCAAACTGACTAATTAATAACAGTTTACCCATTACGCCATATAGGGAGCCTTCAATCCTTCCTGTAAATGATTTTTTTAGCATCATTACGTCCAGGCTGACGACACTAAAGCAAACAGAACCTCTGCCCCAGTGCGTGTGGATTGTTAGGTGAACGGTGTCTAGGTCGACATTGAATAGGTCAATCACTGACCTCTGAATTGGGTCTGAAGGGAACAAATCACAAAGGGCGCAGTGCTGACCTTACACCTACCCATTACTTTGGGTCCATACCATAAACACAGGATTTTTAGTCCCATTTAATCCAATGCAACCAAATATGTTATAAAGTCATCAGCTTTGTATCAATAAAATTATTATGGCTGCCAACATTCAGCTGACTGTGCTCAGATAACTAAGCTCCGCCAGGCTGTGCATGTGGATGGTGCGGCTATTGCTGCTGCTTCCTTGGAAGTTTTGGGGGCCTGGACTCCAGTGATCAGGTCTGAATAACCCACTATGATATGTAACCATCATCAATACAAACATATACCCTTGCAGGCTCACTTCACTTACTACACTTCCAGCAAGGCGCCTGGCCCCACAGGTCACTATTCCCAGTAGATATCTGCAAGGATGGTAAATCATGTTGGTAAAACATTTGAAAAACCGCCCAAAAATGTGTGCACATTTATGTTGACATTTTGAACCTGTCAACCATATGCAAAGCAGTAATGTGTGCTCCTCCATCTCCCACCTCCCTACCTTCACTGAGGGACACTGCGGCCCACAGGTGGGACACTGGAACAGTGACTGTCTCACTGAATGTAGGACATTTGGGAGGTATGTACATACTAAAGACATTTATACATGTGTGTTGTACTCTTAACTATGTGTTGCATTGCCAGCATAAGATATAACACACGAGAAATAGCTTTTGCTGCCGCATGCAAGCAGGGGTCCCGAGAGAGGGGAGGGGGGTACTAATTACCCGGGCCCAGGTCTGATTGAGGGCCCCTCATTACGTTGCAGCAGCAGCAGCTGTTCTCATCCCAGCACATACTGCTGTGTGCTGTACAGTGTGGCCAGATAGGTGCTTTGAAGTGCTATTTTTTTTCTGTATTTTATTCTAATGGTACATGGCCACACCTCCAACAATTAGGCCACACCTCTAAAAGTATCGGGGCCAGGCTGCATACAAGAACCCTGATTCAGAGTTGTTCACTATCGCACTATATATATGCAGTTAAGTGATTATCATTCGACTATGCATGTGTCTAAGTAGCACATGGTCTTGGATTCGTTCAAAATTGGATTGACAAGCTGGGACCAAGAGCAGGCGGGTCACGGCCATTCTGAGTAGAGTTCCTGCCTGTCACTGCCACCCGGTATGCAGTACAAAGGGCCCTGGCATCTTATTTCCTGCAGCGATGAGGCGGTAGTTACTCAGAACTCCGATAATCAAATGACCAGCGTCGGATCCTGCCTTTGTACACTGTCACTTGGATTTGTGATGCTACCTTTGGGCATCTCCATATATTTCCAGGTTCCTACAACATTTGCACACATTAGCTGCATATAGGATCACAGTTACAAATGCATTAGCATCCTTTATGAATCAGGTGTAATTATTCATTTATTTAACATTTTTTAAAGAGAAATCGGTACTCTTTACTTAGAAGGGCGCCCACGATTTTGATCGTGGGCATCGTTAGTAAAAAATCTCGGGCATCGAATGCACTAAAAAATCGGGTGCGATCAACCGACGAGATGCCCGAGATTTCCCATAGGGAACAATGTTAAATGTCTCAATTGACCCAATTTTCCTGTTCAATGCCTCAATTGACCCGATTTTTCCATAGGAAACAATGTTAAATGGGCCACAGAGGCCAAATAGGCACCCTGAAGTGTATAATGGCCACCCGAATTGTTAACGCCACCCCACGATCAACGTCAACCCGATGCGTGGCGAGCCCGCGAGGGGCGGCGGTACGCATCCTACGACCTTTTCATACCCCCACTATCCACGTCGGCGTGGAGTTGAGAATAGAAAGTGTGGCGAGCCCGAAGCGTGGCGAGCGCAGCGAGCCCCGCGAGGGTACGCGGACAGCTGTGAAGCCCGCGAGGGGACGCGGATACCTGTGAAGGTATCCGCGTCCGCTCGCCACGCTTCGGGCTCGGTGGCTCACTGCGCTCGCCACACTTTCTATTCTCAAGTCCACGCCGACGTGGATAGTGGGGGTATGAAAAGGTCGTAGGACGCGTACCGCCGCCCCTCGCGGGCTCGCTGCGCTCGCCACGCTTCGGGTTGACGTTGATCGTGGGGTGGCGTTAACAATTCGGGTGGCCATTATTCACTTCAGGGTGCCTATTTGGCCTCTGTGGCCCATTTACCATTGTTTCCTATGGAAAAATTGGGTCAATTGAGGCATTGAACAGGAAAATCGGGTCAATTGAGACATTTAACATTGTTCCCTATGGGAAATCTCGGGCATCTCGTCTGTCGCATCGCACCTGATTTTTTAGTGCATTCAATGCCCGAGATGGCCGAGATGGGCGCCCTTCTAAGTAAAGAGTACCGAGAAATCATTTTTCATGTTTCACATGGATTGGTTGGAGACCAAAAAGAAACTCGAGTTAAAAAGTTTCTTGACACCTGGGAGAGTTATATTGAGACTTTACCATCTCCAATGAAAAACCTAATCTAGTTGTTAAAATGCTTGAAACGCCTGTTTCCAATACAGATGATAACAATTAATGTTATACTTATAGTATCATTGTTATATATTAAAGGTTCAATAAATAAATTATAAAAAGTAATAATATTTACTAAGATGACAAAAAAAATTAGGATAGGGGTAAGTGATGGTTTTTACATTTTTTTTTTACCTGAAAGCCAGTTGAAAAAACCGACAATTATCCAATCTCCAAGGGTGCCAAGTGTGTGTAATAATAATACTTATTTCATCTTATTTTGGAATAAGAAAACACTAATTCTTATATAAAAGAACAGTAAGCGACACTCACAAATGCTTATGTAAATGTAAGACTTACTTGAGATGTTTGCTCTTGAATGTGCTCTGTGGGGGAAACATTTTGTCTTTATATAATGCTCATTTCTATAGCATAAAAGAGTAGTCTGTGAGAAGAATCACATATAACTTAGCTCAGATGTCAACACTTGTGAAATGTTGACATAGGGCAGGATGTACTAAAACAAAAATCTGGTAAAAAGCCCGGTTTCGGGGTTTTTACCACAGTTTCAAATTCACTAAAGCACTGCTGTGTGAGGGATCTGACATGGATCCCTTCCAGCATGCCCCATGGTTGCCAGGTATTCTGCGCTTGTGGATAATCTGTTTGCCCACTGCTGTCTTCAGCCACGCTGTGCTCCAACATTGATGAGTATTAGCTTCATGCATTTTGAACCTTTGAATAAATTGTGCACAAGGGTGCATTGTTGAAATATTACTGGGAGTGCTGGTCCTCTCTGTGGATGTTTGGTTGATACCCTTATGTCACCAGTGCCGTTATATTATAACCTCTGACCCTGCACCCATACTCAGACTGGAAGAGTGTGCGTTCCCTATTGAACTCTATATATAGATATGTATATATGTCGCTATTTTGACCTTGTCGGTAGTTTGACTGTGTCAGTATTTTAAATGTCGGTATTTTGACCGTCGGTCAATTGTTGTCTATATTATGACCGTTGGTATTTCATACCGAATCCGCTCCAATTCAGCAAGAAAGGACATATTAGACCAAGATTATTCTAGTGCTGATGCAGTAGCTACTGACAGTTGCCCGCTGCACAATCGTTCCTTTGTGTGCATCCGAACAGTTGTGCATGCTGTAATACAGATTGGTGCATCCTCCATACGCCACCATTAGAACTTGAACAGTTGGTATTGGTGTATGGGTGGTGATAAAAAAAACTTTGCACCATCCCAGGCACTCCATATAAATATTCAGTACAGATGGGTCCCAGAGAAGAACTTCATAGGAATAGAACAAAAGCCACAGCTCTATAGTAGCCGGTGCTGATAAATAATTTGTTTAGCACCCACTACTGCTCTCTCTCTCTCTCTCTCTCTATATATATATATACTATGCGGTGTCAGCTTGTCTTCATTTATCACGAAGTCTCCCCGCATTGAGTGCCGCCAGCACCGATACCATTCTTGCATACTCTACCTTTGGAGGGCACCGGGAGCCAATGACCATAGTCTCTGTGGAGTGCCGGTCGTACACAACGATATATATATATATTTATATATACATACATATGTGTATGTAAATACAGCACATGAATCATAGAAACATAGAATTTGACGGCAGATAAGAACCACTTGGCCCATCTAGTCTGCCGCTTTTTTAAACATGTTACCTCAAACCATATTTGATCCTTGTTTTTATGTAAGGATATCAATATGCTTATCCCAAGCATGTTTAAATTGTACTACTGTATTTGCGTCTACCACCTCTGTTGGGAGGCTATTCCACTTATCTACTACTCTTTCTGTGAAAAAATTCTTCCTCACATTTCCCCTGAATCCTCCTCCAATCTGACAATTTGACTTCTCAGCAGGCTAGCCACAGAGCAAACCTTTGTTCATCCCAAACATATTTGAAGGAGAATCTGTCACCTCTGGGAATACGGCCGTGTGCGCTATACATACATAATTCAAACCCACAGTCCCTTTGTACCCCCTATGCCCAGGAGACTGCGTGAAATCTAGTGTGTACAGTATGCAAATAACTTGGCTTTCCTCAAGTTGAGCCTCGTACGGATCTACAGTATGCTTACAACCAGCGCAATCTGTGTCCAGTCTGGCTGTTCTTGCACAAGGCCATACTGGACAGAGATCACTGTTTTTCTGGGCAGCCTAAACAAGTTCCACATTGTTTCTTATAGAACCAATAAATATTTTCACTGCACTGCGTTATTTTTTTGAGACCCAAGATGCAATTCTGTACAAAACAACTGGACTAGCAAATAAATGTCCTGCCACTCTACCATGTGCCACGGAAGTTACCCAGTGGCCATTGTTTTACCTTGGTTTGGTGTTAGTATTTCCTGTATGGCTCCGGTGTCTTGTCATTCTTTGATAATCCACTGTGATCTACATGGTGTCGGAGGAGTGCCAGTGGTAGATCAGGGTCTTCAGATACTTAATTAAAGTTCCACTTGGCATGGCACGAACATAATGTTGACAGACAAGTATAAGAATCTACACGCCCCTGAATCTCGCTGGTGCTGAGCCGGTTGAGAAGTCGAAACCTATGTGTTTGGAGAGGGGGTAGGACACGGAGAATCCTGGGTTTAAATAGCTAAGTTTGATTAGATTTGTCCCCTGATTAAAAAAAAAGTCATTATGAACAGACATGACCTTGCTGAGTGCACCCAGTCTTATGCGACGGGGATAAAATTACTAGCATTAATACAGTATGTGATAAACCTCTAAGCGTCTGATGCCCGCACCACTCACCAAACCTCCCTCCTCTCCCTTTATTTATTATTTATTTATGTAATGTTTCTTATATAGCGCAGCAGATTCCGTTGCGCTTTACAATAGTAGACAGTGATAAGACAAACTGGGCAACAACAGACAGACTTGGGGGTAGGAGGGCCCTGCTTTAAGCTTACAATCTATAGGGATATAGGGGGGAAACACAAGGACAGGCACCAGTAATAGCATAGCAATTACAAGTCCAGAAGGGAAGCTATATAATGTATAAGTGCCTCAGAGGGTTATGCGTGTAATACTTAAATATGATAGGCTTGCCTGAAGAGGTGAGTTTTCAGGGAACGCTTGAAAGTTTGGAGACTGGTGGAGAGTTTTAATGTGCGTGGAAGGGCATTCCATAGGATGGGAGCAGCCCGATAAAAGTCCTGTAATAGTGAATGGGAGCTAGTGATCCGTGCAGATGAGAGACGCAGATCTTGTGTAGAGCGTAGTGGTCGAGATGGGAGATATTTTGTGATAAGTAGAGAGATATACGCTGGTGCAGTATGGTTAATAGCCTTATATGCCAGTAGAAGTGTTTTATATTGAATACGGTTATATACAGGCAACCAATCGAGGGACTGGCAGAGCGGATCAGCATTTAACCTTCTGTACCTGAAATAACCAGTAGGGGTCATGTATTTATGGCAAATTAAAAAAGGTCACAATTTATTAAATTGATTATAAATTTACTATTACTTATTTTTGGCTAAGATAGCACTGCGGTCCACCAGCTCTTATCCCCTTCTCACAAGTGAAACCTGTAACCGCCTGGGGATACCCTTCTTGCCCCGATGCCTTATCGCAACTGAATCACAGGTGACTTAATTAGTACCTTAGTGATTCTGATTAAACCATCTGTGCTGAAGCCTGGGTATCACTAAAACCTGCACTGTTGGTGTGCCTTGAGGACTGTGGTTGGGAATGCCTGGATTACAGCATTAGCTGCTCCCTTATGGTTCCCCCAATCCCAACAATCCCCTCAGTTGCCACAACCCACACTGGAATAGCTCTGTACACATTTGTCTGCCAATTCTAGATTGTTAACGCATTTAGACGGGCTTTAATTTCACTTGCGTTTTAGGTCATTCATTTATATTACAATCCCCTCAAAGGACAGTACATCGCTATACATTATGTTGGTGCTTTAGAAATAAAGAACAATAGCAGCAGAAAAAAATCTTGAACTTGATACCTTTAGCTTGTAAAATAGCGGCACTATTCCCACAAGACCTTTCCCTTGTGAAACATGATGGCGGCATTGACAAGATCAAGTGTTGAGCTATTCTCCTTAATGAGATGACCAAGAAGAAGAATGTTGTACAAAGCTAAGTGTTGACATGCCACAAGCTCAGTGACGTCTTCAAGTACAGAGAGGACAGTGATCATATAACTTGGAGAAATGTAATCTTATGCTCAGACGTGAATTACAGCCTGGAAAAGAAATTCTGGAAGTAATGGAAGTTGTTTCTGAAATTGAAATCCTCGGGCAGGAAATGTGAACCTTCTTTGACAAAGAAGCAACATAACATTAACCTGAATCAGATCCATCTTCCCCAGACTGATAGTCCTTTGCTGTCAATAAGAAATTTCCAGATGATCGCTACAGGCTAGCTCTAGCTCCTCCTATGATGTTTTGAAAACTCACTTTGTAGAACTATGAACCAAGAATCACTGTATCTCTCTACCCGACAATCACCTTACAGAATAAAGAGTCCTCAATTACTGTCTCCCTGTCTAACAATCACCTTACAGAATAAAGAGTCCTGAATTGTCAACGATACAGATTTCAAATCCATGTTAGCCAGGCCAATCCAGCATCATAATATAGAAATATAACTTTAACTCAATTATAATCCCTACCGTGGAAAAGTAGATATATATACTTACTTGGTTGGCTTGTGTTTACCATCTCTCTTACCAAGGGCGAGATGTACTAAGCCTTTAAAAGTTATAAAATGGAGAGGGATAAACCATAAATCAATCAGCTCCTATCTGTCATTTATCAAACATAGCCTGTAACATGGCAGGTAGGAGCTGATTGGCTGGTGGTTCATCACTCCATTTTATCACTTTTCAAGCTTAGTACATATGGCCCCAAGTTTGGGTTATCATTCATTAATTTATTTCGACTATTTATGTCCTGATTTATCAAAACCATATGGGAATCGGAATGTCTGACTTTGATACAAACATCTTTGTAGAAAAAGCTTTTTATCTTGTGGGATTGTTGCATTGCAATTACCCACATACAAATACAGGATATACATAAAGCATACAGTACTAAGTAAGTCAGAGTGAGCAATGATTCCATGATATAATAAGTCAAAAACATTGCCTGGCTTAGTAATAAATAATGTCCTGAGCCCCACTCTTAAGTGCGTTGTAGTTTCACCTTTTTCTATTGGTAATGAGACCACCAATTAGAAACTGTGAACGTGAATGTTTCCATACAGCGATAGATAAGACATACAATATATACTGCAGCCTCAATGTCCCATTCTTGTCTGACAAGAGCTTAACCTGCTGTAGAGAATGCAGACACTTTCCATCTCTGCCTACTCCTGGTGTTCTCGGCTGCTGGGGAATCCTCAGGAGGAAGACACTCATTTCCTACTGGGTCAGTCTCCTCCTCCACATGTACAGATGGCAGTCTTCTGGTCTCTGGGTCCTGTGAATATCCTTATCCTTACCATCACCCTTGTGTTAGCACTGGGCTCATCCTTTCTCCCTCCAACGCCACTGAATATGTTATTGCAATCTTTTGGGGGCATCATGGTGATAGATATATATTTTGGTGTGAGTTATAATCTCTAATCTTGTTGGGCCTCTTCTCTGACGGTCTACTGGGACTTCTGAGCACCATGTCAATGTGTCCACAAGAAAGACTTCAGTAATCAAAGACTATCTCTGAAACATGACATGCACCATTTCTCACTATTCTTGATCAAATCTGAGGTGTTGGCTTCACCTCTGCTCCCTGTCACAGATGTCCTATCTTCTGCCAGGGCCTCCTGTCCTTTCATCTCTTCCCAGCCCAGTGATCATAAGAATGACTTTAGTACAGTTGTCGCATCTGGATTCTCTGTCCGCTGAAAACAGCAATACATTAGAAGCAGCCTCCACAGTGGCCAGTGCTTGTCAAACTCTCCGCTGTTCAGTGCAATACTGACCCACAATCTTCTTGTATCAGAGAATATTGCATGGTTATGCCAGCAGGTTGAGAATATCAGTAACATCCAGAACCACATTGTGATGTCCTTTAGGATGTTCCAACCACACATACTTTTGAAGCTTTCATTAATATAATTCAGCAATGACCCTGTTTACCATATCCTGTTTGATAGGGAACACAGAACCATGAGACCTGACCCCCTCTGATGCTTCCCAGTATACTATACATAGCCTTCATTAATTTAGGGTCAAGGAATGGCAATAACTTTTACAGCCATCATGTTAAAACCTGCCAGGACCTGTCTTGGCACACCTTGCAACAAAGGAAGCTCCTTCATCCCTTAACTAATGACCTGCAAAAAGGTAACATCAGATATCATTAAAGCTTCCCATTCAAGTACCCATTATGGTCTTACTGTTGCCCATAAAGAAGTTGTAGCTCACCTAGACATTGCTGTGGTCACCTTTCCTGAGTGGTCACACACATTACTTCTACTCCTTTATATTTCCTCTTCTGCCTGCGAGAGAACAGTGGCAGACAGGTGCTGGCCCCAGTTGGAGGCCTGACCACCCAAAAGCTGGTTCTTCCTCTGATATGGGCTGAGAATATTCTGGACTAGCCTTTCTCTTTCCAGCTGTTTATTGCTAATGTCCTTCATATCGGTCACTCCCCTCCCTACTTAGGAAATGTATTCCATATTTTATTATTTTCATGTTTTTGGGTGTCTAGGTCGTCCTGGACATCTTATAAGTGCACCACGTCCCCTCGCAGGGCTCGTCATGCTTTGGGCACGGTGCCACATTGTGCCCGGTACACTATTATATTCTCACTCTATATCCACTTGGATAGTAATGGATTACCATGTTTTATTTTATTTAAATCCAAGTATAATATATAGAATTAAGTGAAAACAACATATTTATGCAGAGTCGAGGAGTCGGAGCAAATTTCGAGTACCTGGGGTCGGAGTCGGCAAACAATGCACCGACTCCAACTCCGACAATTATAATTAATGACTTCTCTACTGTAAGAATAAAGACCAATGCATGCAGTTCCTCACGTAACCGCAAACGAACACATTAAGTGACCGTGAAAAAGCATGCTTTTCATGTGCTTCACTATATGGCACGCAACGCACAATTCGTAGCACCAATACTTATAAATGTATTCTCCCTTGTAGTTTACAACTTATTTCCAACGTTCAATAAGGTTTTCAATACCTCGAAAAATTAATTCAACCGAGCTCTCCCACCATACGCACAACATCTTTTTACGCGGATGAAGATCTTGTTTCATGCGCGGGGTCATTTGTTTACCTTGGCTAAGCCATTCCTTACACTGGTTCATATTGATGTACAGGCATCATTTTTCGTCGCCCGTAACGATTCGGTAAAGAAATCGTTCCTTGTGTCCGTGAATTGAACGGTGACGAGCAAGCAAACCAGCGGACAAACATTGTGTTTGTCCTTTGCTTAAACTGTTCAATACAGTAGACTGTTGGCTTCCCAGCCTCTAGTTTCTGTAGTAATAATATGTATGTTGCCTTTCTTTCCTTCAAGGAATGTATCAAATAAATTCGCATATTAATACAGAGGAGTCAGAGTCGGGGTCAGACGTACGAGGAGTCGGGGTCGGAGTCGGACCATTTATCTACCGACTCCACAGCCCTGTATTTATGCATTGTAAAAAAGAGGTAAAAGGGGTTAGGTGAGATTGGATGGGAAGAGGGGAATTATGTCTCATGTTTATGTAGAAAAAGAGAAAAGGGGGGGGGGGGGGTTTCTTGTGGTTGTAAAGCAGAAACCCTAATCTATGGAATTACAGGCTTGGTATTGTCATGATTAAGACATAGAAGCCATACTTTTTGCAATGTTCTAATTAGAAACTGTAGCCAGCACAGGGTGATTCTGGGAATCTCCCAGGATGTGGGTAAGTGGCGTACCGCTGCAAAGTATGTGTCTGTTTTATTCACGCAAGTGGTTGGTATACCCAACCGGGATATTTGAGTACTCATCTCTTATATATTTAGCCAGATCTGTCACTCAACCCCTGTGGAGAACGTTCCTGTGTAGAACAGTTTCACTTTCATGTGTCTGACGTTCCACCCCCTTGACATCACCTCCCCCCGCCCAGCCAGGGCTACAGTACACGCCCACCATCCACCATTACTCCACAGCCACCATCCACCATTACTCCTGCACATCCCTACCCTCTTCCAGGACCCCCGCGACCCCCCTCCCGCGATTCGCGGGACCCCCCGCGACCCCCCCTCCCGCGATTTGCGGGACCCCCCCTCCCGCGATTCGCGGCACCCCCCCTGACCCCCCCTCCCGCGAATCGCGGGACCCCCGCGACCCCCCCCTCCCGCGATTCGCGGCACCCCCCCTGACCCCCCCTCCCGCGAATCGCGGGACCCCCGCGACCCCCCCCCTCCCGCGAATCGCGGGACTCCCGCGAATCGCGGGACCCCCGCGACCCCCCTCCCGCGATTCGCGGGACCCCCGCGACCCCCCCCTCCCGCGATTTGCGGAACACCCGTGACCCCCCCTCCCGCCATTCGCAGGACCCCGCACCCCCCCTCCCGCGATTCGCGGGACCCCCGCTTTCCACCCTCCCGCGTGTCGCGGGACCCCCGCGACCCCCCCTCCCGTGATTCGCGGGACCCCCGCGAACCCCCCCTCCCGCGATTCGCGGGACCCCCGCGACCCCCCTCCCGCGATTCGACATGGTTTTAGGTCGACATACCATTAGGTCGACATGTCATTATGTCGACAGCTCATTAGGTCGACAGCTCATTAGGTCGACAGCTCATTAGGTCGACATGTTTTTAGGTCGACACTGCCATTAGGTCGACAGTGTCTATGTTGACAGTCAAAAGGTCGACATGGGTTTTTTCACTGTTTATTGAGCCGACATGTGCCGACAGGCGGTATTTCATGCCCTACTATCCACTAGGGCGTGGTGGGAGAATAAAATAGTGTGCCGAGCGCAGCGAGGCACCGTGCCCGAAGCATAGCGAGCGGCTGCGGTACACTTCAAACTGTGTCCATGTCGACTATGTCGACATTTCGGCCAAAAAACAGTGAAAAAAACCATGTCGACCTTTTGACTGTCGACATAGACTCTGTCGACCTAATGGCAGTGTCGACCTAAAAACATGTCGACCTAATGAGCTGTCGACCTAATGAGCTGTCGACCTAATGAGCTGTCGACCTAATGACATGTCGACCTAATGGTATGTCGACCTAAAACCATGTCGACCTATTGAGCTGTCGAACTAATGGTGTCGATGTAATGGCTGTCGATGTAAGTGCTGTGTAATATCCGTCCCAGACCCGAACACCCCCTCCTGCGATTCGCTGGACCTCCGCGACCACCCCCTCCCGCGAAACGCGGGACCCCCGCGACCCTCCCGCAAATCGCGGGACCCCAGCGCCCCCTCCCTCCCGCGAGCCTCCTCCCGCGATTCGCAGGACCCCTGCATCCTCCCCTCCCGCGATTCGCGGGACCCCTGCGACCCCCCCTCCTGGCATTAAAAGGGCCCCCCGCGACCCCCCCTCCCGCGATTCACGGCACCACCCCCCCCACTATGATTTGCGACCCCCCTCCCGCAATTCGCGCCGCCCCCTCCCGCGATTCACGGAACCCCCCGTAGCGCCCCCCTCCCGCGATTTGCGGGCCCCCTCGGCACTTCTCGCGATTTGCGACCGCCCCCATATTCACACATTCGGGGACCCCACCTCCCGCGATTCATGCCCCCCTCACGCAATTCACGGCACCCCCCACAGCCCCCTTCCTGCGATTCGCAACCCCTCACGACCCCCCCTCCCTCGATTCACGAAACCCCCCGTAGCGCCCCCCTCCCGCGATTTGCGGGCCCCCTCGGCACCTCTTCCTGCGATTCATGCCCCCCTCACGCAATTCACAGCACCCCCCATACCCCCCTTCCTGCGATTCGGAACCCCCCACGACCCCCCCTCCCGCGATTCATGCCCCCTCCCGCAATTCACGGACCCCCGCACCACCCCCCTGCGCCCACCCTCCCTTGATTCACACCCCCCTCCTGCAATTCACGGCAACCCCCCACACCCCCCCTCCTGCGATTCGCAGCCCCCCCCACGACCCCCGCCTCCTGCGATTCATGACCCCTCCCGTGATTCACGGACCCTCGCACCACCCCCCCTTGACTCACGGCACCCCACGCGCCCCTCCCGCAATTCACGGACCTCCACAACCCCCCCTCCCGCAATTCACTAACCCCGACAACCCCCCTCCCGCAATTTGCGGACCCCCCTTCCCACGATTCAAGCCCACCCGCGCCCCCGCCCACTGGGGGATCCTGTACCACCACAATCAGGTACTGCCCCTAGGTGGGAAATCCGGCCCTGGCTGCCGCACTGCAGGTTTCCCCACTGCCCTCTGCACCAGCGCCACAACTTTTATCAATGTCTTGCCCACATACCACTATTATACAGCCTCCTGCTCTCATGCACGCTCACTCCCTCCCAGTGGGAGGAGACGCTCACCCACTGCCGGGAGCTGCATACTGTCCCCCACCCTCCTCCAGTTCTAGGGATGCCCATCGACCATCAATGATTTTCAAATAATCGATGGTTTATGGCCGATGTTGAATACTTTTGCCATCAATGTGGGAGGACACTGCCCTGCCTCCTGTTCTCCTGCCCCGTAACTTCCGCCAGTGGAGACCCGCTCACCCTGTGTTGCCCACATTCCCCTATCATGCTTTACCGCCCAGCCTCCTGCTCTCATGCACCCTAACTCCCACCCAGTCGGAGGAGACACTGACTCCTGTATTTCTGTGCTGCCACGCTGGACCCTCACCCACTGGCAGAAGCTGCACAGTGTCCACCACCCTCTTTAGTCCCCCGTATGCCCACACACCCCTATCACTACCCAGCTTCCTGCTCTCCTGAACCGTAACTTCCACCACTGGGTAATCGCTGACGCTGTGTTGCCCACATACCCCTATCATGCCTCATATCCCAGCCTCCTGCTCTCATGCACCCTAACTCCCACCCAGTAGGAGGAGACACTGACTCAGGGCCACCGTCCGGTACTCCTGTGCTGCCACGCTGGACCCTCACCCACTGCCAGAAGCTGCAATACAGGGCATCTTTCATACAATTCTAACCATATTTCTCACAATACAAATGTTCACAAATTAAGGGGCATAGCCCCTTACGCCGGTGTGAAGAGCGCCCGTAGGGCGCGATGAATCACCTAGTAAATGAATAATTGTGCCTGCAACATGCAACCTCAAGATTGTGCATGTTACTGTGCATTTATTCATCGTTATAATAATGCCTCAGTGCTGCAGTTTCCCATTTGAAGTCTGAGTCTTAACCCATTCAGTACAACTTGGTCAGTGTCTTCTAGAGAACCGCCGATGTCCCCCTGACATAATACATTACAATGTCAATGATGTGTATCGTGTAAACATTGTCTGGAATATTTTAGAGCTACAGTAGATAATCAGTGTCAGGTATCTACAAAAAGATGTACATTTATTCATAACATAAACTGTAATGGAAATATAAATGTTCCACGTGAAATAAAGTAAAACTATAGTGCCAGATGTGCACAATAGCGGGGCCACTTACAGTATAAATATACTGTACATTACCCGCAACAGTATATATTAATAAAAGCAGGATGGAGACTTGTTACTGTAATGCTATAGAATATTAGCAGACAGAATACACGTCTCCTGTTATAGATGGGAACCAGGTGCGGTACTGATAAGCCCTGAGCAGCGAATAGTTATTGACAGCCTACAGGGTACTGCAGTAGAGGTGCACATATATATCAGGTAAGATCAGACTGTGTGCTGGATCTGTGATGCAGAGGTCTGAGTGACAGCTCGAACCACTGACACAGAATAGGGGGATGAGAGAGCTGCACCAGACACTGTGGGCAAGGCAGTGTGTCTGAGGACCAGTGAGAGATATATACAGTGCACTGGCAGGGAGCATCTGTTCTATGGGTTTATGTTTTCTGTATATGTATATAGTTCTTTATTTCTCGGTTTCTATTTCATTCCTAACTATCTCTTATGCTTGACGTGTCTCACATGTCTCTCTGCTTCCAGCACTACCAGCATGGAAAGCTGTCTCTTCCAGCTATTATTGGGTGTTTCCATGGATACCATTATAAGGGGGGTGGGAGAGAGTTCCATTATTATTCAGGGCAGAGAGAAGAGCTGACATAAGCAACCGAACAAGTGTGAGCTCTTCTACCCAGGATAATATAAATACTCAATGTAACACATAGCTCGTAAGCCGCTTAACAATAACCCGTTGGTTTTATTTTTAGTCGCATTTAGTGATCACACACTTTTTTTTTTTTTGTCATATTTCAGGGGAGGGTGGCAGGTTCTTAAACACAAGTTGGGTGTAATTGCTCATGGGTTGCTGTATATAACTAAACATGTAGAGTCCCCTGAACGCCGCATCACATGCATCACTAAGGGCAGACCACCCCGCCAGTACGCTTGGTATTATATGTGAAAATTCAGCCTGACCTGTACATACATCATACACCTTCTGTGAGCACTTGTGACACTGCCCCAACTCAACCGAATTGTGATTTTTTAGTTCCACTGAAGATGTGACTGAGGGCCTGGTTCAGACCCTGTTTGCAAGGCTGCACTGCAGGTGGGGCAGATGTAACATGTGCAGCGTTAGCTTTGGGGGGAGTTATTTTGTTTCCGTGCAGGGTAAATATTGGCTGCTTTATTCTTACACTGCAATTTATATTTCAGTCTGAACACACCGCACCCAAATCTAAAGGTATGGACACAAGGTTCGATTCGATTTTGACTACAATTTTGGCTATCTGCACTTTAGATTCAGACTACTTTGCATTCTAGAGTTGAGATAGTCAAGACAGACTTGCCGGCACAGTCTTTTGTTCTATTCAATACTGACTAAACGAGGGCACGGATTGGCATCAAAACTTGGCTGAACACTGGCCCTTATGCAATTTATATTTCAGTCTGAACACACCGCACCCAAATCTAAAGGTATGGACACAAGGTTCGATTCGATTTTGACTACAATTTTGGCTATCTGCACTTTAGATTCAGACTACTTTGCATTCTAGAGTTGAGATAGTCAAGACAGACTTGCCGGCACAGTCTTTTGTTCTATTCAATACTGACTAAACGAGGGCACGGATTGGCATCAAAACTTGGCTGAACACTGGCCCTTATTCAGATCTGATCACAGATGCAGTGTAAAAAAAATTCAGCCAGTATTTACTATGCACAGAAACAAAATAACTCACACAAATCTAACTCTCTTTATACAGGTTACATCTGCTCCACCTGCAGTGCACATGGTTTTGCCCATTTTGAGAACAAATTTGGGTACTTATTTCCTAACACGGCGCCCACGATCTAGATTGTATGTGTCAGGGCGATATCGCAAGCATTGCATGCATCTTATGTGTTTGTGCGGCATAAGATGCAAGCGATGCAATCAACGAGATTTTTACATTGCAAGCATCTTATGTGTTTGTGCGGCATAAGATGCATGTGATGCAATCGACGAGATTTTTACATTGGAATCAATGTGAAATGGTCCCTGAGATCCAATTTTACATTTATTTCAATGTAAAAAGCCCCCAAAACCCCAATTTTAATTGCTAACCCCCCCTCATGGGTGAAATGCCCCCCCCCCCCCATTGTTAACGCCACCCCACTATTGACGCCAACCCGAAGTGTGGCGAGCGCAGCGAGCCAGCGAGGGGCGGCGGTACGCGTCCTCCGACCTTTTCATACCCCCACTATCCACGTCGGCGTGGAGTTGATTTTATATAGTGTGGCGTGCCCAAAGAGTGGCGAGCGGACGCAGGAATACATGTGAAGTAGTCCGCGTCCGCTCGCTGCACTCGCCACACTATATAAAATCAACTCCACACCGACGTGGATAGTGGGGGTATGAAAAGGTCGGAGGACGCGTACAGCCACCCCTCGCTGCGCTCGCCACGCTTCGGGTTGGTGTTGATAGTGCCGGTGGCATTAACAATGGTTATTGAGGGTTTTATTACGATTTTTATGTTATGGCATCTTATGGATCTTATGGATGCATAAGATCCATGAGATCCATAAGATGATATCCATAAGATGCGATATTGTACATACAATTAAAAATCTTTTCAATTGTATAAATTGTATGCCTTAATTAAGGCATACAATCTTATGCGATGGGCGCCGTGCTAGGAAATAAGAACCCAAATTTGTACTGCGATCCAATCTGAATAAGGGCCACTGTACGATTCAGACTAACTTTCTATTCAATTTTGATTATATAGTCAAAAGCGATAGCCATAATCGCACCGTGTGTCCACAGCTTAAATCTCTCTGCACATGTTTTACATTTGCCTCACCTGCAGTGCAACATGGTTTTGTCCGCTTGCAAAAAATTGCAGCCTTGCTAACAGGTCTGAAGTACCTGAATTAACAGGTCTGAACAACTCTGCCTTGCCCGCACCTGGTTCTGGAGCACGTTCGGTGTGAAAACATGCAAAACCGGCTCCTCTGCCCTACACCAACCCCTTTATAAATTACATTTGAGAGAAATATATTTTGCAACAGCTGCTGTTTTAGCCATTCAGTAACAGTTGTAGTTTGGTCCAATAACCTCCAAACTTCAGAGAGAGCAGGTGGCGGTTCCAACCCCATCCGACCTACCCCTGGTATCTGCCGCCGGCCTGCCAACATGGCACCCCTGCTTGCAGCTATGTCAATGGTGGTCTAGCGGTGTCACGGAGTCTAATGTACATCCCAGCCAGGAGCCGCGGGCAGCGCTTAGATGCCCACTACTCATGCAGCTCCACTATATCATTGGTTCCAGTGTATCAAGCTGAATAAAAGAAAAAAAAATCATTATACTGAACAAAACAAAATAAAAACGAGGAGTTCTGCAAACTGGTATTTATATCTTGGAATTCGCTATTAATCTACAGGTCACCAAAGCCTGTATGTGTTAAAGCATATTACTCAACATATTACTATATATTACAATGAATACATTTGTCTTGTACACTATGCAGTATTAAATTACACTACAAACAATGGGACACGTCTGTACTAATATATATATACACACACACACACACACACACACATTTTATAGCAGCAAGAATTTCTTTAGTGTGCAAAACAAATACACAATCAGAAATGGTGAGCAGTGGCTGGTTACCATAACAACCACCAGGCAGGTTTGTAGTACTGCGGATCCCCCCCCCCCCCCCCCCCCTCCTTACAGACTGTAAACCCCCCACTAGCTCTGTATGTAAAACTGGCAAGGAGAATCCAACACATTATAGAATTTCCGAGTACATTATACACTGGTAACATTGCCACACGTATCCTCCATGTGCAGTAGCAAACAACATGCTGAACCAACTGTTGCTCTGCACTGGATACAGAGTATTATAGAATTGTGTAGAGCCAGCGCATAACATAATGCAGCGTAATTATACCATGGAGCTCTGCTAGTGTCCATGCTGCCCTGTGGAAGAGGTGAAACGTATACATTGATAACAGTATAAAGCACCATATAAATAACGCAGGAAGCTCTGGTTCTTATAGGTATATAAATACATACCAGACAGCATCTAGAAATTGGAAAGTCTGTACAAGGAACATGTAACTAATTTTAATGTCGATTTTATTTAGCAACAATTTTTCTGTCTTACTTTGTTGCAGATCGATTTGACATTCAATTTATGGAATCAATTCTAAGAGAGACCAAAGAAGAACAGAGAATTAGGTGGTTTGATTTTTATTACTATGGAAAAACAACATAAAATTGTATCTTGGTTGGTAGATTGGACTACACTGACTATCACAACATGCGCACGGTCATAATGCTATCCAGAAGTAATCGTTGCATGTGATTAATCAGATCATTTGCCATTTGTTCCCACCCTTCTAATACTTTTTCCATTGATGCAATAACCCAGGTTATTGCCAGGTCTACCTGGGACGCAGCTTCGGGGAAAAAAAACCTGGGATATGACCAGGAAAGTTACCAGGGTTAGACCTAGGTAGCCTTTAGTGTAAATGGCGTAACACAGGTCACACTAAAGGTATAGAGAGAGACAGGTAATCGACACTTGTGATGTCATCTCCAAGCGCCAACTGAAAGATAACACATGGTGCTATGTGAAAGGGGTCTAGGGGTCTTCCTGCCAATATATCGGATCCAGCTTGAGCTATATATTAATATATGATCTGACATGGCTCAACCAAAAATATCACACCAGTAGTATGCTATACAATGTCTATAAGAGAGGCAATTACTGTAGCTTACAGACTAATTTACATGAGAGATTGCCCTATTCCAATTCACATGATGCACAAACAGTAGCATTATGAAATATAGGAGCGGATTCAGAGTTGGACCTTTGGCAAAACCAAGCTCCGCAGATTATGCAGATTTATTATGTGCAGAGAAGGTTTGGGTTGAAACTGCTGTGTAAAAATAAATCTGCCCATTGTGCGCTACATGCAAGAGCAGCTAGTATTTACCCTACACACAAAGAAAACCTGTGTCTGCACTCCTTACATTACAACATGGTTTGTCCAGGTGCAAATTTGCCCCCTTGTTTTTTTTCTTGTTTTGCTCGCGACTCTGAATACAGCTAATTATGCATTCTCACTAACTGGCTATGGTAAGCATTAATATTCCAGTTCTTTTGCATCTGGCCAACAGCACCAAATAAATGTGTCCTTCATTATAGCTATAGCTATGAGCGGCACAGCACCATACAAATGTGTCCCTCATTATAGCTATAGCTATGTGCGGCAGATGTATTAAGCCTGGTGAGGAGATAAAGTGGAAGGTAGTAACGCACCAGCCAATCAACTCTTATCTGTCATTTTTCAAACTTAGCTGATTGGCTGTGCGTTATCACCTTCCCCTTTATCTATTCACCAGGCGTAATACATCTGCCCCAATGTTTACGGGTTGGGATCATTTGGTCTACAGCATGTTGGTTGACAAGCATTAGGTCGGTTCTAGGTCGATATGGGACAAGGTCAACACAAGCATTACTATATATTACAATTGCTAAATATATATATATATATATATATATATATATAGGTGCGTGGCGGTGTGGCATTCGTAGCTGGTACAAAGAAAAGTAGTCGAGCCAAGTAGTAACAACGTTTCAATTTATCTTGTAAATTGTCTTCAGGTTACCTGAAGACAATTTACAAGATAAATTGAAACGTTGTTGCTACTTGGCTCGACTACTTTTCTTTGTACCAGCTACGAGTGCCACACCGCCACGCACCTACATTTTATTTCAGTGGAGGCACCGGCAAAGCTACCTCTTGTTATAGGGAGTGCCAAATCTCAGTCATATATATATATATATATATATATATATATATATATATATATATATATATATATATATATATATATATATATATATATATATATATATATATATATATATAGTCAACATGGGGTTTTTCACTGTTTTTTGACCCGCATGTCGACACAGTCAACACAGACACAGTTTCCAGTACACTGCATCGCTCGCTATGCTTTGGGCACGGTGCCTCGTTGCGCTCGGCATACTATTTTATTCTCCCACCACGCCCTAGCGGAGGGTAGGGCATGAAATATGGCCTGTCGGCACATGTCGACCTAATGCTTGTGTCGACCTAAACCCATGTCGACCTTACGGAGTCGACCCAATGCTTGTCATACATACTGTAGACCCAATGACCGTATCCCATGTTTCCTATCCACCAGTTATCTGTGCTACTGAGTGAGTTTTCAGACTCCCTCCATAACCCCTCATGGATTATTGTAAATGTTATTTACCATGTTTAGGAACGATTTAATAGGAGTACAAAGAAAAATGGTAACCACAACACTCAACAAATTTATTTCACTTAGTCTGTGAGGTATCTCTCTTGTCTCACATTACTGGCAGGGAGCACCACAAGATTTTGCATATCACATCCCCCCTCCCAAAGTGAGCACAGTGATAGTGCTGTCAGCTGGTACTTCAGGACCAGGCAACTTTCTTGTAAATTCCTGTATATAATGATATAACTGCAATCAAAACACACCGAGACTAGACACTGTCAAAGAGAACTGGGGCGATTTCTACCAAAAACTAATATTTCCATCACTCATGATTAATGATGTCGCCATTGTGTGCACCGACTGGGGTCATTCCAGTACATTTCTTGGAGAGTCTGTGTAATCTTGGGGCACCACAACTGTCCTAGGTAGCCATGGAAAGGTGCCAATTAGTTGTGTATTGCACAGAGTGGCCTGTGTAACATTGCTGAGGGCAGGAGGAAGGGGTACATCAGTAAATGCTTGGTAAATGATGCCCTTTATGTTGTGAAATGATTATTTATTACTGTAAGAACCAAAATGTTAAGGTTACAAAAAAGGATTGTAAACGGATTTATATACAACATAAATATTGATCCAGTGATTAACCCATGTCAAGGCAGAAAATAGGAAGGAGGAGTATGATGATATAGGGAAATGTAGATGGTGGAACATGCCAATAATTACAGCTGAATACCGGTAATTACTGGGAAGCTGCAAGTTACTTGGCTGGTCAGAGAACAAGAAAGGGCAACTCTCACAGACTGGCAGAGGGTGATGAGGGCAAGCCCTTGGTATCTGTGGATCTCTGACAAAGAGTGCCCAAACTGTCATTAAGTATATTAGCTCTTATATACCCGTATTACACAAGGGCTGATCACAGAATAAAAAATAGAAGGGTGAAAAAGAGGAACCAATCCACACGTTCCACCGGATAAATAAAACATCCATTCCCTGCCAATTCCCAGTTCAATGTGATTGCAGACTGATTTTAAATAAGCATTTAAATACATAATGAGAAGTAGATGATAAGGATAGCGGGTTGTGGCAAGGCTTTGGTGATCCAGATGCGATTGTGTAAACTTTGACCTCAGGAGATACAGACAAGCACTTGTTCCCATGTATACTGCGTGTCAGAATTGCACGGCGCCCGAAGAGATGTTAAACATAGAAGGGTCAAACGCCTGCCCCTTGAATGGGGATCCTTCTGCATCCCATCCTTTCTTCAGCATATCATGGACTTTCTGTAACGGGACATGGGAACACTAGTTATAGAATGAGGCTCATTCTGTGAGATGGAGAAACAGGGCAAGGCCTGGAGTTTGGTGAACAAAGCAGGATATAAAGAAGTTGTGGGGTCAGTATAAGGGGAGGTCTATGCGGTAACTAGGAGCGAAGGACAGCCGTGTTTGGGGACAGTATAAGGGGAGGTCTATGCGGTAACTAGGAGTGAAGGACAGCCGTGTGTGGGGTCAGTATAAGGGGAGGTCTATGCGGTAACTAGGAGCGAAGGACAGCCGTGTGTGGAGACAGTATAAGGGGAGGTCTATGCGGTAACTAGGAGTGAAGGACAGCCGTGTGTGGGGTCAGTATAAGGGGAGGTCTATGCGGTAACTAGGAGTGAAGGACAGCCGTGTGTGGGGTCAGGATAAGGGGAGGTCTATGCGGTAACTAGGAGTGAAGGACAGCCGTGTGTGGGGTCAGTATAAGGGGATGTCTATGCGGTAACTATGGGAGTGAAGGACAGCTGTGTGTGGGGACAGTATAAGGGGAGGTCTATGTGGTAACCAGAGGAATGAAGGACAACCGTGTGTGGGGTCAGTATAAGGGGAGGTCTATGCGGTAACTAGGAGTGAAGGACAGCCGTGTGTGGGGTCAGTATAAGGGGAGGTCTATGCGGTAACTAGGAGTGAAGGACAGCCGTGTGTGGGGTCAGTATAAGGGGAGGTCTATGCGGTAACTAGGAGCGAAGGACAGCCGTGTGTGGAGACAGTATAAGGGGAGGTCTATGCGGTAACTAGGAGCGAAGGACAGCCGTGTGTGGAGACAGTATAAGGGGAGGTCTATGCGGTAACTAGGAGTGAAGGACAGCCGTGTGTGGGGTCAGTATAAGGGGAGGTCTATGCGGTAACTAGGAGTGAAGGACAGCCGTGTGTGGGGTCAGTATAAGGGGAGGTCTATGCGGTAACTAGGAGTGAAGGACAGCCGTGTGTGGGGTCAGGATAAGGGGAGGTCTATGCGGTAACTAGGAGTGAAGGACAGCCGTGTGTGGGGTCAGTATAAGGGGATGTCTATGCGGTAACTATGGGAGTGAAGGACAGCTGTGTGTGGGGACAGTATAAGGGGAGGTCTATGTGGTAACCAGAGGAATGAAGGAGAGCTTTATGTGGGGTCAGTATAGGGGTAGTCTATGTGGTAATTATGTGAAGGAAAGCTGTGTGTGGGGTCAGTATAGGGGTAGTATGTGGTAATTATGTGAAGGACAGCTATGTGTGGGGACAGTATAAGGGGTAGTCTATGTGGTAACCAGAGGAATGAAGGACAGCTGTGTGTATAGTCAGTATAGGGGTAGTCTATGTGGTAATTATGTGAAGAACAGCTGTGTGTGGGGTCAGTATAAGGAGAAGTCTATGTGGTAACGAACGGAGTGAAGGACAGCTTTGTGTGGGGGCAGTATAAGGGGAAGTCTCTGGGGTATGTTCAATGTGGCCGGCGAGGGGGTTTTTATGGTAAGGATGGCTTGTTTTCGGCGAGGATCGCATAAAACAAGCAATCCTTGCCGTTTAAAACCCCCACCCCTCACCGGCCGCTCCCCCTAGTCTACGTTGTGGGTAAATCCTGGCTGTCCAATTTCCCCTGAACGGTGAGGTTATGCAGCGGGCCCGCTGCATATAGGTGCGAGCCTCGCCAGCAAGGTGGATATGGTGAGTGCAGGGGGTGGTTGAATACTGAGGGCGCGCTATGACGGCGAGCAATAGGCACTGCTCGCCAACATTGCTGGCCTGTTTGGCATTGAATATACCCCTCTGTGGTAACTATGGGAGTGAAAGGAATGTGTGTGGGGTCAGTATAAGGAGATGCCTATGATGGTATTCAATGCCCTCGACAGCGAGCTATGGCGTCAGCAGTGCCAATAGCTCGCAGTTAAGTATTCAACTCCCTCGCCTTCACTCAACGTTTCCACCTCACCGGTTACCTTAATTTATGTGAAAACGGCCAGTGTGGCCATTAAAACGTCAGGACTTGCCACAAAATGCAGCGGACCCCCTGCATTTGCAGCGAACCTCGCCGTCCTCTCACCTCTCCCTTACATTGAAAACGGCGAGGGGGTTTGATGGTGAGGATGGCTGGTTTTCGGCGAGGAAAAGCCATCCTCGCCATACAAACCCCCTTGCCTGACGCATTGAATACTGCCCTGTGTGGGGACTATGGGAGTGAAGGACAGCTGTGTGTGGGGTAACTATGGGAGTGAAGGACAGCCATGTGTGGGGTCAGTAGAAGTCTATGTGGTAACTATGGTAGTGAAGGACAGCGGTGTGTGGGGTCAGTATAAGTAGAAGTCTATGTGGTAACTATGGGAGTGAAGGACAGCCATGTGTGGGGTCAGTAGAAGTCTATAGGATAACTATGGTAGTGAAGGACAGCGGTGTGTGGGGTCAGTATAAGTAGAAGTCTATGTGGTAACTATGGGAGTGAAGGACAGCCATGTGTGGGGTCAGTAGAAGTCTATAGGATAACTATGGTAGTGAAGGACAGCGGTGTGTGGGGTCAGTATAAGTAGAAGTCTATGTGGTAACTATGGGAGTGAAGGACAGCCACATGTGGGGTCAGTAGAAGTCTATGGGATAACTATGGTAGTGAAGGACAGCGGTGTGTGGGGTCAGTAGAAGTAGAAGTCTATGTGGTAACTATGGGAGTGAAGGACAGCCATGTGTGGGGTCAGTAGAAGTCTATGTGGTAACTATGGTAGTGAAGGACAGCTGTGTGTGGGGTCAGTATAAGTAGAAGTCTATGTGGTAACTATGGGAGTGAAGGACAGCCATGTGTGGGGTCAGTAGAAGTCTATGGGGTAACTATGGTAGTGAAGGACAGCGGTGTGTGGGGTCAGTATAAGTAGAAGTCTATGTGGTAACTATGGGAGTGAAGGACAGCGGTGTGTGGGGTCAGTATAAGTAGAAGTCTATGTGGTAACTATGGTAGTGAAGGACAGCCATGTGTGGGGTCAGTAGAAGTCTATGTGGTAACTATGGTAGTGAAGGACAGCTGTGTGTGGGGTCAGTATAAGTAGAAGTCCATGTGGTAACTATGGGAGTGAAGGACAGCCACATGTGGGGTCAGTAGAAGTCTATGGGATAACTATGGTAGTGAAGGACAGCGGTGTGTGGGGTCAGTATAAGGAGAAGTCTATGTGTCACCCCTGTCTGTCTGCCCCTCCCTTTTACAATGTAAGCTCTCACGAGCAGGGCCCTCTCTCCTCATATGCTTTTCTTAGAACATATATCTCTGCCACCCTAGTAATTGCTTCAGTGTCCTGACCCCTGATGCAACTTTTACTTACCATGTACTTGTCCTAAATTGCCTTGTACTGTAATTCCTTATTTAATTGTTATTTATCTATTGTTAGATGCCGCCGAACCCTTGTGGCACCATATAGACAAATAATAATAATAGTGTGGTCACTATGGGAATGAGGCACAGCTGTGTGCCAGGCCAGCACAAGAAGTCTATCTGGGTATGCTGTCAGTGGCCAGATCACATGACTACAACATACCATTTCGTGACTCTGTGGCTTTCCCTGTATCTTCTGGTGGTAGTCAAACGTAAGCCGGTCCAGCACAGCGTGTTCCTCTTCATCCACTGTAGCCATGCTGCGCTCTTTGTTAATTTTATCAATGTCGATTTTTTCCTCGCCTTCCAAGACTGCATTCCACCAGTATTCCCCACATTTGCTGAGACTGATCTATGAGAGAAGAACACTGTTGTACAGTACATCTGTAGAGATTTAGGCAACATGTGGTTGTGTAGCTGTTGCAGAACTACAAATCCCAGCATGCGGGACAATTCCACAATACCTGTAGGTTGATAAGGCTTGTAACGATAGTGAAACATGCCAGTGTACATGGATAACTCAATATTTGACAAGTTCACCATCACAAGGGATCATTTTAGAATACAGTGACCCAGTATGGTGACATGTAGAAGTAACATAAATTACAAATGAATTACAGTTACTAACAACAGTGATAAATATGCAAAAATAATTTTTCGGAATGTTGGCTACTGTAATTGCATTTTATAGGAAGCGAGTGCAAGTTATTGTCCTCTGTTATCAGTCATTTCTGCAAAAGGTGGCTTGAGAGCGCCTGGCTGCAGTGCCCTGCTGCAGGGTTACTGACAGGAACTCTAGTGCAGAAACACAGCTTTATCCCCAATATACTCAGGACAGATGCGCTGGAAACCCTTAACTTAAACATTTATATTTCTCCTTGGTAGAGCTTTTACAGGACATCCCTGTGGACATTTAGTATATGGGGAGAAGTTGGACAATGTGAGGTATCGATAAAAAATGGCGCCCAGCATAGTTATTTGAATATTATTTTTTTTTACATTATTTGAATATATGGAATATTACCGCCCAGGATCATATTTTCCCTGTGATGCGCTCAGCCGGAAGGTCTGCGCATGCGCAGTTAGCGCCCCCCCCACCGGCCCGATGACCGCACAGCCCCGGCAGCAGTGCGGTGTGTAGCCCATAGGCTACAATGTGCTATCGGTATCTGAGAATGGTGGTAGACCAGGGATGCGAAGCGCTGCTGCCTGATTGGCCCGCGACGATGCAAGGGGGATCGCAGCTGGGATTGGAGATTCCTGCTGCGGTCCCCTTTGGTACATTTGTCTGATACTTAATATTTGCGGCCATTTTCAGGGATTTAGCCACAAATATTGTTTGATAAATGCAGCCGCTAGTGCCTATACCCACTGTAAGGATTATTCTGTGCCCCCTAGTGGACGATAAAGAATTTGTTTTTAAAAGTGGCAGCCTTGGCAGAAAATAAAATCTATTTCCTCACTGGCCCGCTGGCAGCCCAGATGCAAGCCCAGGAGAGAATCTTTGGCAAGTGGCATAATAGAAGAGCTTCTCCAAATATGGCCTAGGGATAAAGACATTGGGGCAGATGTATTAAGCCTGGCAAAGAGATAAACTGGAGATAAAGTGGAAGGAGATAATGCACCGGCCAATCAGCTCCCAACTGTCATATTTCAAACACAGCTGATTGGCCGGTGCGTTATCTCCTTCCACTTTATCTCCAGTTTATCTCTTCACCAGGCTTAATACATCTGCCCCATTGAAAGATATGATGGGAACGCTCATGAACAGCATGACAGCCAAACCTTACCAAAATTATTCTAAACAATGTATTAATAGTTGTAAACAGTGTGTCAAAAAAAGTTTTAGAGAAAGTGTTTTCTATTCCTTGTTTGATTGTAGTAATTGAGTCTAAAGGCCCATACACACTGAGCGATTTCCAGCCCAGCGATTTCAGCAATCATTGCTGTCCATACACACTGGGCAAAATCACCCATTGTGTATGCACCTTAATCACCTGCACACCTCTGTACATTAAATCTTGCACATGCAGTATACATCTATTACACAATTGTGTTTTTTACAGAACTGCAGGACGATCGCTTCGTTAGAGATGCTCAGTGTAATTAAACTCTACAGCAATAGGCTGTACAGGCCGATAACATGTAACATGGATTGGTCCTGCAGCAAGGAAATCATTATGTGCTACTGTTTATGTAACATTATTCTTATTACCAAGATGCATTTTCCAGGTTCCAGGCTCCACAATGAGGTCTCTGCATTTATCTTGTGAGTGAAGTTTCCATCCATGAGGACATGTTCCCCTTGACTATCCCTCACTGCCACACGGATGCATGTGCTTCGGAGGTCCACCGTCACCTGGGGGAGGAGCATCGCCAAGTGGTTAATATATTACAAACTCCTCATACCGGACTATCTTCCTCATTCCCAATGCACAGACCAGTAGTTTAGCATATTCTAATGTCTGAAAGGCTCATGTGTGACTGCGTCTGCCATCCCAAACTTACATAAATAATGGTACTCCTGATGGCGTCCTTGACCCAGTGCTGGCACTTTTTTTTATAAAGCCTCTCGAGAACTCTATGTGATGGGGGGCACAGCCAGTTCAAGGGAAATTGTTAACGATATCGTTAATGGATTATATCGTTTAATGTGTAAGCTTTAGTTCATGTACTGATCAATGCATTTAAGCCTGCAGACCCCAGCAGGGAACCCCACTTTTCTGCAGGTTTCTACTCTATTGCCATAAAAATAGCCATCACATTATTGTTAGACTTTAGGTATGGTCTAACTCTCAGAAGCTTCTGCAGGGGGCAGGGAGAATCTTACACTTTAAAATGGGAAATTGTCTAATAAATGTGACACCATTCCTAACCTATGCTGGTGCGAGTCAAGGCCTATAGTTGTGTGTATTACAAATCACATTTTAAGTATCCAGCTCCACCTGCTGCCTCTCACAGGAATACGCAAAACGCAGAACGTTACAAGGAACATGTGCCTGTTGTGCCTATAGCCTTGTGTAACATGTGATCATATTTGCTGACCACGGTTACTGAATACACTCATCCGTCAGTAATGTGCAAGTTACGGACGCCTTTGGAGGGAATTAGTGATTGCCCAGCAGTCACACATTCTCATTAGTTATATAATCACACTGTGCATAAATCTGTCCATAGCGGAGAAAACATCATGAACTGAATTACGTACATAAAGCATAAACCAATCCACAATACGGGATGGGATGAAATCATTCTGCAAATACATTGCTGTCCTCATTACAGATGGCTGGGGTCACTAATGCTACATGACTTCACCTACAAAGGAGAAATAATATATAGATCACCTGTCTGCCTTTAACCACATCCTTAGCCACCGGGACCTTAATTTCCAGGTCCATGTAATCCTGAGACCAGGAGTAGTTTTTCCTCACGGCACCATTGTAGCTGTCTGGGTCCGTTTGGAACTCTTCTTGACCCCTGATTGGAAATACAAAGCACATTAGCTATGGCAGACATACTCCTGGAGCCTATAAAACCAGTATCAGTCTGGCCCCAGTGTGCGGAGCATACAACCTTTAGATCCCACCCAGGAACTAGCATAGTCAGACCCTATTAAAAGTAGATTGGATTAACAGGTGCAATCCTATCTATTGGAAAAAATGGTTCCCAGCGTCCAGGCTCAATGACATTAGTGGAGTCCCGAGGGAGGCGCACCCTGCACTGCAATAATCATGTGTCCCCTTGCTGCCCAGCAGCCAAGACTCCCTGTCATCTGGCAGCTCTTACGATGGAGAGGCTGTCGGGCGAACAACAGGGAACGCGCACATTACTGGAGCTGCCGGGCGATCCACTGGGCACACAGACTCTGCAGCTGCAATAATGTTGTTCGCCCGGCAACCTCTCCAACATTAACCTGTTTCTGGCAGATAGGAAAGCCAGATGTGACATCACCTTCAGTCACATGATCTCTAGCACTCCTTTAGTGTACACTGTGACGATGAAGGAGAGCAGAGATCTCTCCCACACTGAGGCACAATGACTGGGTGGGAACAGATGCTTGAGAATATTACAGTGAGTGGTTGTCCAGTGTCCACTCTTTGGGGCAGATTTATTAAGCTCGGCGAAGTGATATAGTGTTTGGTTTTTATCACCGGCCAATTAGCTCCTAACTGTGAAGGTACAGGCTTGGTTTGAAAAATTACAGGTAGGAGCTGATTGTCCGGTGATAAAAAGCAGGGATTCAGTATTAAATCCCGGCAGCCGGGATCCCAGCTTTCAGAATCCCGACGCTGGAATCCCGACCGCCGAAATCCCGACCGCCGAAATCCCAACAGGGGGGGGGGGCACGCAGCAGGCCCGGTGCCTCGCTACGCTCGGCACACTAATTTATTCTCCCTCCGGGGGTGTCGTGGAGTGAGGGAGAAAGTGTTGGGATTTCGGTGGTCGGGATTCCAGCGTCGGGATTCTGAACGCCGGGATTTACACTGCATCCCAAAAAGCAGACACAATCACTTCACCGAGCTTAATAAATCTACCCCTCTGTTCTTTATATTGTCACAGGAGCTGTTAAACTTTGTGGAGCTGGCAAGCGGAGCCAAATACTTTTTTAAATATCTGAGGGAGATTTGTAGGGGCAGATAGTATTTCTGAAAAGCTGTTAAAAAAACAATTGTACCCAGCTTACCACATCTATCTGTGCTGGGTAAACCCAGATCTATGTGTGCCGTTGATAGACAGCCCCACATTACTAGACGTGTGGGCCAGTATATGGACGGCTAATTAAAATTAATTGTGCTACCCAGTGTGAGACAATATTTAGGAGCAAAAAATACATCTGTGGTTAATATACTGTATATATAAATCTCAAGTTTAAATCAATATGGTCACAATTTACCCATTTTATTATTTTTGCAAAGACTCCACACTAGCTACTTCTTGATGCCCAGGGTATGTGGAATAGTTAGCGCAATAAATTTGAGGAAGTGCGGCCCACTACAACTGAAAAGGAGGTACACCACCTCCTGAGAATACTAGAAACAAACAAATTTAGTTGTAGCCTGGCGCAACTTCTTCAAAAAGATATTAAAACCACCATATAATTGAACAGGGGTTTATTGGATTAAAACATGAGCAAACAAATAAATTTGATACACAATACAAACGAAACAAAATCTTGTGGACATCGGACTTGGGTCGACAATTTTCGAGGATAATCATATAATGTATCTCACCATCAACCGATGCTGCGGTGGGCTATTACTTCAGGCGAAGTCTCTGCGGCACCACCGCAGAAGGCTTGGTTCTTTGGATGAGATCCTCAAATCAAGGTGCAGGTGCAATAAAAGTGCAAGTGCAATGAAAGTGCGATCCCCATAAAGTGTCCAAGTGTCCAGGTAAAGTGCAAAAAAAGCAGGTTATTGCACTAAGTAGAATCAAATGATGTGTCCTTTAAAAGCAGGGTCAGCAACGCGTTTCGGAGACACACCGGTCTCCTTTTTCAAGCTGGGTACCCAGCTTGAAAAAGGAGACCGGTGTGTCTCTGAAACGCGTTGCTGACCCTGCTTTTAAAGGACACATCATTTGATTCTACTTAGTGCAATAACCTGCTTTTTTTGCACTTTGGCCCTTATTCTGGTTGGTGCGGCCAGAGCCGCACACGGGGCTCCGGCCGCACAAACCAATCCCCGCCCACCCTACGGATCGCCACGGCCGTCCGTACACGGACGGCTGGCGATCCGCATAAAAATGGTGGAGGCGTACGCCTCCACCATGGTGGGAGCTGCCCCCTGCATTCGATGGTCGTCGACCATCGAAGGCAGGTCCGCACGCCCCGGCAGCTCCCGCAAGCTGAGACCACACGGACAATCGTCCGTGTGGTAGCTTGTATGGGGGCTGAAAGCTGACATCCGGCGACGTCAGCTTTCCGCCCCCATGAGTTGCGTCATGCCCTCATTACCATGCATACGCCCCGCGTTTGCATGGGAACGCCCATGAAACGCGGGGCGTACACATAGGGAAATGAGGGCATGAAGCCTCTCACGCCCCTATACGCCCCCTTTGCGGCGGACGAAATACGTCTGCGGCGAAGGGGGCTGCACATGCGCAGATTGACCTCTGCGCATGTGCAGAGTAAAAACATCGGCGGTACGGCCGCACGCGGGCCGTACCGCACGAAACAGAATAAGGGCCTTTACCTGGACACTTGGACACTTTATGGGGATCGCACTTTCATTGCACTTGCACCTTGATTTGAGGATCTCATCCAAAGAACCAAGCCTTCTGCGGTGGTGCCGCAGAGACTACGCCTGAAGTAATAGCCCACCGCAGCATCGGTTGATGGTGAGATACATTATATGATTATCCTCGAAAATTGTCGACCCAAGTCCGATGTCCACAAGATTTTGTTTCGTTTGTATTGTGTATCAAATTTATTTGTTTGCTCATGTTTTAATCCAATAAACCCCTGTTCAATTATATGGTGGTTTTAATATCTTTTTGAAGAAGTTGCGCCAGGCTACAACTAAATTTGTTTGTTTCTACTTCTTGATGCCACCAGGCTGGAAAAAAATTCTGGGAAGAACACTGAGTAGAATTCTGAATGGCATAGGAGGTTGGGTCATGACTTCTGACCACAACCAGGTCCATTCTGGCTGACGTTAATTCATATATTATAGAGCCGCACTTCACACTACTGGGTGTAACAAAGGATACAGCTCTCCTTTTTATAAACTGTATTGATCCTGTCAGTTATTATTAGGTTTAAAACAGATGACTTTTCACAACAGATTTTGGCAGTACAGTGCCTCCATAAAGGTGATCTTTCAGAGGAAGGCCCGTATCATCGGTAACAAAGTGGGTTTTCTGCACCACCTATAGGTGAGCTGAGCCTGAACTTTTGTCTAAGAGGGTATTGGCAGGTCCTGTATTTTGGCCTAGCCAGACAAGGGGCAGGCTGTTGGTGTGGGTCCCATTTGTGGACTGAGGGCAGGCTAATGGGCTCAGTATCCTTGTCAAAGTGTCCATCGAGGCATGAAAGGGTTGGACACTCTGAGAGACCACTGTCCTCACCCGCCTGCACGCCAGCTGCTGACGTCAACAAGCCGGGTCCTGGGACCAGACCCGATCGGTGAGAACACAAACAACTAAGCGGACAGCTCTGCTGAGGAGTACCGCTGCCTCTATCACTTAGGGAAAGGTAGGGACAGCACAGGCTAGCTTCCTCTCATCTTCTCCATAAAGGAGTGTAAACATACATACAATTTTTTTATTTTTCAGGCGTCACTCGCACACTCAATTATTTATTTATTTGCATATCCACACCCACCCAGCACTCTTTTTTAAACCTTTTGCTAATGGACTTCTGTAATGGACAGAAGAGGAGACCCAAGCTTCTTTCCAGCAACCACCCCGTAGCTCAGTGAGGTCTTCCTCTGTCTCCACACTCTGCCATATACCCATATTTTTGGGGTAGTTTGTGTTTCATACTGGGCTTGCCTTGTTGTGCCAATCTGTTGTTGGTGGCAGTGGAATCTGTCAGTAGTTGCTACGTGTGCCAGCCCCTGGGCCCCAACACTCATATATTAAGCTGACCTATGGTTCTCTAGTTGTGAATGTTGGACATTAAACATGTTTATATACATGACTAAACCTCATCTATTTGGGCATGTGAAAAGTGAAGGACGCCAGGTCAGAGAAACAACTGAATTGGCCTGGTGGACAATAAAACAATTGTTTTGTTATTAAACTCCTTCAGCTCACCCAAGGCCCTGTATGTGCAGGAGCACTGCCAGGACAGAACCCAGAGTGGAAAACTTCCACCACCACGGTTAGCAATGAATGTAAAGGTTAAAGGACAGGTGCGAAACGGAGAAGGACGCAGCAATAAAAAGACCTGAACAGTGGCATTTACAGGGGGGGTTCTGAGTACTTTTTTCATGTAATGAGCCATCTACCATGGCCTGCAATGATCTGTCTATCTATATACACTTGTCTAGCAGACCCAGTATCTACTGGGTCACCTTAAAAGTCACCCTCTCTGGAAACAGCCGGTTTGCCCCAGAGGAAATCCATCCCAGACTAGCAGAGTGCAATGTTAGGTTTTACTGCATTTATCTCAATTTGCCGCCACGTGAACATCCCCCGCCGCAATGTGAATGGATGTTTACCATCGGCCCACCCGCATACCCAGAACGCCTGAATACCCATGAGAACGCGCATGGGGACACCCATAAAACGCCGTCCCCCGGACCGCCTCCAACCCCGTGCGAAAGCCTTGAGGACTGTACAAGTCACCAAAGGCATCCGCACAGCTGCACTGCACATGCGTAGATTAGCGTATTCGCAGAGCCAAAACATCGGTTCCTGAAGAGAATACGCTGGGAACCGATGGGACGTGAATCAGGCCCTTTAGTTCTGAATGTAAAATGGACATATAATTAAAATAAAACAATAATAATATTAATAACTCCATGCTATCAGGGACTCCCCCTCCAAGGGAATTCACTGAGGCCAGAATTGTAGTGTTCCCAAAGCCTGGAAAGGACCCTACTAAGGTCCAATCCTACAGACCCATTTTATTACTGAACCAGGACTTGAAACTCTTCACCAAATTAATAGCCCAATGACTACAGGCTATTTTGCCCCGGATATTACACCCGGCGCAGAATGGTTTTGTTAGAAGCTGTACCTCTATTCATAACATTTGTATGTTGGTGGCCGCTATACATAGGCCTAGACAGGTGGGGAACAAGGAAGCTATTATTGTCAGATGCGATGCAGACAAAGCATTTGAGTGTTTCCTGGTCACACATTCTTAGAGTCCTTGAAACTCAGCAATTTGGAGAGGAGTTTATTAACCTTTTTCCAAATGCTATATTCTAACCCTACGGCTCGCCTGACGATCAATGGTTTAAATTTACAATGTTTTTCGTTGTTTAGGAGGTACGCGACAATGCTGCCCCCTTTTCCCACTTCTGTTTAATTTGGCTTTGGACCCACTGATATGCACATTTTTTAAAGATGCACATTGGAAGGGAATCAAACTAGCAGATACGGAGATTAAGGTCTCAGCTTTTGCTGATGACCTCCGACTATATTTTGATAATCCCAAAGTAGCTATGCCTGGCCTCTTACGAACGCTATCAGTGTTCCACAACATATCCGGATTCCTGGTCAATTTTGACAAAACTGAGGCACTAGCAATTTTCCCGACAGCTAGACAGGACTGGTCCCCTCCCTTTCCTTTCTAATGGGCGCAATCTCACTTGATATATTTAGGACTACGTTTTCCCAATACAATAGAAGACCTTTATCATGTATATAATAATCATTTTATCACACAAATAAAGTCGGATTTTGACAAATGGAAACATCTTCCATTATCCATATCATTTCCTAGACTTCTCTACCCGGTACAGATGCTGCCGTTTCTTCTCACTAAGCAAGACCTCATGACTATTAATAGAGCACTTACTAAATTTATTTGGAATGGGAAACGTCCCAGGAGATCTCTTTTCACATTGCAGCAACCTCTCCTATTGGGAGGGATCAACTTACCAAACATTCAAGAGTACGCAGTTGCCTTAAACTTAAGATATGCATTGGATTGGCTGGGGAACTCAAATAACTTTGCCATGGCAGACATGGACGGAGCCTTTTTGGCTGAAACGTCTTTGCTTGCTTTTTTACATACCCCGGTCCAATTGATTCCTGATGAGATTAAGGGGGGTAATCAATGTCTGTCGTGCTCCCGCAGCCATCTCTCGACGGGGGGAGATGGCTGCGGGGCCCTATTCAATGCTGTCTTTCCCGACAGCATTGAACAGGGGTTCTCGGCAGAACAAGCCCGACTTCAGAAGCTGTCGGGCTCGTTCTGCAGAGAAAAGCCGGAAATAGTCGAGCTCCCGGCCGGAGCTCGACTATTTCCAGCCTCAGCTCGCGGCCACGTTCCCTTCTCGCCGCTCGGTGGCCAGAACATTGAATCCCGACTGCCAAGCTCCAGTCGAGCAAAGCGAGAATGGGACAGGGGCACGGCTGTCGAGCTAGCTCGACAGCCGTGCCCCTGACATTGAATACCCCCTAAGGCTAACCCGTTACTATTCACCCCATACCTAACGTGGTGGCATATGCGTAAGGGCTTTGGTTTGCCCTGTATACGCTCTTTGTTTTCACCATTCATTCCTAATAGGGATTTCCAGGAAGGAAATGCTGCTCCTCCAATTCTTAGGAGGAGGATTACGTCACAGTCCTTACCCTCTCCAAGTATAAAGAATTATTTCCGAATATATAATTTCCCATGTTTGCATATTTTCAAGCCAGGAGTTATGTTTTGAAACTGCTGACTGAACTACCAATAGTAGAAAAAAGTAATATTTTAAACACCTTATTCATTAAACAAAAAAGGTTCTCCTATCTCCACATCTACCATATATGAATTAGTGAGGAAAAAAATTGACCTGTCTAAAGGTAACTCAGGACTTCTTAAATGGCGAGACACCACGCCAGATCTCTCTGTAGCGCAAATAGTTAAGTTGTCGGGACAGCTGAACAAACAGTCATCGGCATCATATGTAGAGATGCAATATAAAATATTGCATATGGCTTACTACAACCCCTAAACTTAGACAGTTTACCGGCCTTTCTACAAACTCTAACTGATTTAAATGTTCTTCCCCCAATGCTGACATAATACATTGTTTATGGTCTTGTCCGATAGTGCAGGAATTCTGGAAAGAGATTCAGGAATATATCACAAAATATTTAAACATTTTATTCATGGTCTCCATGCCCTGGGCTCTATGGAATTATTACCCTGATTCTCCTAGTCTTAAATTTACTATGGATACCCGCCGCCTATTAGCCAGAATTGCCCCAGCGGCAAAAAAGACCATTCTGGCGAGGTGGATTTATTCGGATTCCATATCGATGTTACTCCTGTTCCTAAGATTATCATACATCTACCAAATGGATTGGATAGAATGTGCCTTGGATGTAGAGCCCGCTCCACGAAATTCTTTGGTACATGGCTACGCTATATTCTAACTATGGAACGTGAAAATATAAGGAGGGTAGTTTGAATGTCTACATGGTACAATATGGCTACGCTAGAGGGAGGCGGCCTTTTTAAATATATTGAAGACCTAAAGGACTCCATATAATATCTGAAAAATATCTGCAGCTATGTACAATACCCATATAGATCTGTGAAACACTGCACTGTACTTATATTTTCATGTTTCTTTTTCTTTTGTATCGAGATGCTCATGTCACATTTATTTGATTAACAATATTTTAAAAAAATAATAATAATATTAATAATTACTTGATGTATAAACAAGCAATACAGAATGTAAAAATCTATATATTTTAAGACATTGGAATGACAGTAAAGCATGAACAGGAGGAGGACAGAATTGGGAGGAAGAAAGCAGGGGCCTTACAGAAGGCAGAAAGATGATATATTAGGTCACATTACTTGGAGCCAGAAGCGGAACAGTCGCCGTCATTTCTGCTGGTCTCCGTTTCTTCGGCGTTCTGCGCTGCACTAGGAGCATCTGGCTGACTCTCTGGCTTTTCCTGTTCTACTGGTACCTCCTCTGCAGGGGTCTCTATGATCACTTCTTCTGCCACTGCTGCACCGTCACTCTCTGGCACCTTCACCTCCTCCCTCACTTGCAGTTTCTTCTGCAAGTCCTGCACTCTGCGCTCATGATCCTGAAGCGCCAGTCGCTCGTACACTTTGAATGTCTGACAGAGGAGAACTGTGATTATACCTCCTTGCCAGGAAGGAGCAAACAACACTGCAAACCGTGATGCCGACTACTCACCTGTAGCACCATATTCTGTGCAGTACCGGGGGGGAATCCCAGGCGGTCCTGGGGGTTCAGCAGCAACCGATAAAAGTCTGTCTTGCGGTACAAGAAGCCAAAGTAAATGCTTAAGAAGTCCTGTATGTTCCCCACATGTTGCAGAATTCCCAGCAGAGCATGGTCATAACGGTCTGATAGTTCTGGCTCCATCACTGCTCCCTGCGGACAAACACAACATGGTGATCACCATATAGTTCTACCAGAGAGATGATGCCAATGCAGAATTTGTTTATGTACACGTGTACAGCATGTGAAAAAGAAAGAACACGGCGTTTCATATATGTGTTTTTACATATCTGGATATAATTTACAATCATATAATCCTCACTAAGGGACAGATGTACTAAGCCTCTGAGAAGGATAAAGTGGAGAGTATTAAGCTACCAATTAATCTGCTTCTGTCTTTTTTTTCCAAACACACGAGCATGAAAGCTAAAACCTGATTGGCTGGTAATGTAACACCATCTGATGAGCTCATCGCTGCCCCGCACACACTGGGTGGCTAAACTGAGTGAACTGAGCTGCCTTCAGCTGAGAATCGCCCAGTGTGCTTATGGGGCTTTAGTCCTAAATACGATAAATCTAATGCTGCCCATACATATGTGCGATCGGATTCGATGCGACATCGCAGTGCGATGTCCATCGAACCCGATCACATCTTGTGGTGCTAAAGTGCCCCCTTTGCAGCACCCGATGTTGCATGCCATCTTAGCTCAGCCAATCAGAGGGCTGCCCAGTGTTTTAAACACTTCTGCCACCACCTATGATAGACCCTCGCCACCGCTACTTGCGCTACATAACGCCGCCCTCTGCCCGCCATCTCCCATGCCGCCAGCGGTCCCTCCGGCCCCCTCTCCCCATCACCACGCCGATGAAAATGCTTCCCTCCGCCCCCCACCTGCAGATCGCATTCGAATATCGCATGTGGTTAAAAACCACATGCGATCGCTCCTGCGATTTGAAAGATATTATTTGCAGCACATAAGATCTTGAGACATTCGACCGGCATGCCCGCAAATTGCGTCAAATGTCCCCTTAAAAATGCATATAATCATTCGATTTCTCAGCCAGATGCGGTCGAAATCGAAGGATTGCATGCGATATCTCACATATGTATGGGCAGCATAAATATAAAATCGTACACCCAACGAATGATTCAGCAGCTTGTCACACCTTTAGCAGAAACAACTGGAAGTAACAGTTTTGTTTATTATGGGTATATAAAGCTTCTAAAAATGAAAAGAGGTGATGTTGTCCATAGCAACCAATCAGATTCTGTCTATCATTTTCTAGGATGCAATAGAGACTTCATTTTTTCCCCATCTTTGAGGAATGTAACCCATCCCTCTGCACAGCTCTGCTCCCTCCTCACTGATGATTGGGAGCATCCAGTTATTGCACAGCTTTCCTAAGCACACAGCCCCTCCCAGTATCCGGACTCAATGGTCTAGATCTGGGGTAGCCAATCCTAGTCCTCGAGAGCTACCAACAGTGCATGTTTTGCAGGTCTCCTCACAGAATCACAAGTGAGCTAATTAGCTCCATCTGTGGATCTTTTAAAATGTGTCAGTGATTAATGAGTGCAGCTGTGCAGCAGCTAGGTTGTCTGTAAAATGTGAACTGTTGGTAGCTCTCAAGGGCTAGGGTTGGCTACCACTGGTCTAGATCAGGCATGTCCAAACTATGGCCCTCCAGCTGTTGTGAAACTACAAGTCCCGTTATGCCTTGCCCAGTTTTGCTATTAGGGAATGCTAAAACTATGGCAAGGCATGCTGGGATGTGTAGTTTCACAACAGCTGGAGGGCCACAGTTTGGACATGCCTGGTCTAGATTGACTCTAGATCGACCACTATTGGTCGACTATCAAAAGATCGATATTCAATTGAATATATTAATATTCAATTAAAGTCGGATCCATTCCGACATTCATTTGTCAGAATAGATCTGACATGCCCTATTCAATCAGCAGCCAAATCCGACTGTCGGATTTTGCTGCTGCTCACCGGTGACCGGCTAAGCAACGGAGGAGGCAGCGGGCGAACTGCCCGGCAGTGGGACCGGGTGAGAGATGAGAGGAGGCTAAGGGATGCGGGCAGGAGGAAGGTGGACTAGTTTTTAGCTGTTTACACATCTAAAGATGAATCTGCAGATGGAGATTGTTCATACACACTGACCAACTAGTGTTCATTCTAGCACTCGCCATCTTTAAAAACCCATGCAGTTCCTCTTCCCTGCCTTGGGGTGTCGCTGTCTGCTGTAGTGCTTCTAGCACAGTGTGGTCTGTATATCAGCACTGATATGCAAACCAGACCTGTGCTAGAAACACCACAGAAGACAGCAACACTCCCGGCAGGGAAGAGGAACTGCATGGGTTTTCAAAGATGGCGGGTGCTAGAATGAACACTAACCAACCACAACTTGGATCTACAGATATATCTGTTGTTGAGATTGGTCAATAACGTTTTCCTCTGTACACACTGGCAGATCGTCTTACCAGACACATGAAAGAGCACACTAATGCTGGAATTCAATTGGAAGCGAGGCTTATTGAGGTAAAAAAAGCTAGTGTATAAAATGGCTAATTTTGGATGATCAAGGGCATGTGTGCTCCTGATACCCATGGGAAAATACATTGGGGGAAATTTACTAAGATGTGTATTCTTCTTCACATGTGATGTTGCAATGGGCAACCAATCAGAATCTACTTCATATTTATTTCGCACCCTCTAGATTGAAGATAGTAGACAGGATCGGATTGGCTGCCCATAGCAACATCACTTGTGAAGTAGAATACACACCTTAGTAAATTTACCCCTTTGTGTGTTAAGAAGCTTGAAACCCATTCACACCACAGGCTAGACCCAGGTTATTGCCAGGGCTTCTCCTCTGTCGGTGCTTGGAGATGACATCTGTACACAACAATCTGCCACCTGGGTTAACCCAGTCCAAGCGGCAGTCTGAAAGGTGTATTATTTAACCCCAATGTATTGAAGCGGCTGGCATGTCTCATCCAACCACAATTTCCAACAGAAGATTAGAAAATATAGAACACGGTCTCAAGCACATTGAATAAGTATGTTCTGCTAAACCAGGTGTAGGCAACCTGTGGCTTTCCAGCACACAAGTCCCAGCATGCCGTGCCACAGTTTTAGCTCTCCCTAAGAGCAAAACTGTGGCAAGGCATGCTGGGACTTGTAGTTTCACAAGAGCCACAGGTTGCCTACACCTGTGCTAAACTTTTAGATTCTGCCCCTGGAAGTTATGGTCAGTTGTTAAGGTTAAGCTAGGTTAAGGTTAACCTGAAAGAGGCCACAATGTTTTTAACCTACAGTTATAACAATCCAAAGTACTTCCCTAGTTAACACTTAAAAGCCATCAGAAGCAGCTGTAACCTCGAAATAAACTACTGCAGTTTGACAGGAACACCAGATCCCCAAGAATCAACAGGGCCTCTCGTAACAGAAGGAATTGAGAATGTAAAGGGGTAAAAAATAGAACATGAAAAATACACAAAACTGACAGAATTCTATTCTGCACCAAGCGTAATGTATATAAATGATAGTAGTACCGTCAGCAACAATAAGTGCATACAAATATCAAAATACAGATAAAACAGTTGCTGTAGTTGCAACTACTAAGGTTAGTACCAAACCATGATTTATTAGTGATTATATATTTTTTATCCTCATCGTGGCCCCTTCTATCAGGTCCATCATGCTCTTGGACTTTCCTCCCAGTTGAGGATTGCAGTCAACACAGGTGACTACTAACATCAAATGACAGGGGTGGGGTAAGTCCAGGAGACTGCTGGAAGGGGTCATGTTGGAGGGTCTACTCCAGTCTGCACCCCCCATATCTATCACTCACTGGGAGCCCCTGAGCGGTTACAGGTGTGGATTGCACTGAAAATAGAGCATATTAATCAATATGCACCGTACAGCCTATAATTGCATCCTGCAAGAAATGCTGGGACTTATAGTTGCAACTGGCTATCCATATGCATCACGTCGCTTGACACATATGAAACCTACCCCATGTCTCACCCCTGTGTACATAGCTGCACAGCTAATACTGCACGTGATACAGTGACCCTTAGTGTGCATGCAACATGGCAAATGCCCTGACGCAGTCCGGGGTAGCACTGTATAACACAGCAGCATGCACGCCTTACACATGGGATTTATGTCACTCACTGTTATTATCACCTTCCTCCGGTCTCTTCTCACAATAACAACTTCCAGGTATTTGGGCACTTCCGCTTCCGGTTAAACGACAAGCGTTCATGTCATGTGCGAATGTTGCCCTATTCAAAGATGGCGGCGATCGCTTTGGACTAGAATTGTGAGACCAGTGTATGGTGTATTCCCCCTAATATTAATAATAGCCGGTGTGTATGTGGGAGATAATAATGTAGTAGAATATAGGAGTAAGGTATAAAATGTCCTCCATCCTCTTCTCTTTGCCCCATTCTCATGTGACTTCTGGAGCCCCAACTAACTCTGTTCTTGTTTTTTGGAGGGATGTAGTCCCGCATTCCTGTGTCTTTCTTTTCTATCATTTTGGAGCTATTGGTTCTTTGAGAGCCTTATGGATAATGGAATCTATGTGCAGGCATCATACTTTCTGTACTTGTTTGCAGTGGGCACAGGCCACACACACACACTACACCCATATTATCAATAACTCCAGAATCCAGCGGCGCTGACAGTGACTACTAGGCATAGGTGGTGCGCAGGTGTCTAGGAAAATAATGTGGCACCATTTTCCCCGAGTTTTGTGCACCACCTAGTAGGGATGGACATCGGAAGCCCACCATCAAATGATAGTTGGGTTTCCACCATCAAGTGAATCATTCCATTTTATTTATTTATTAGCAGTTTCTTATATAGCGCACACATATTCCGCAGCGCTTTACAGAGAATATTTGAACATTCACATCAGTCCCTGCCCCAGTGGAGCTTACAATCTATGGGGCAGATGTATTATAGCGGTGCGATAAGCGCCGCTATAATACTTCCTGCTTTGCCTCATTAACGAGGTGAAGCAGGAGGGAAGACCGACAACATGTATTATCATTTTGTCTGCCAAAGCAGGGGAGTGCTAACTCCCCCCTCGGGTAATATCCCTTCATGGAGATAGCGCATCAGTTTACTCCTTTCCCCCGGCCGACTGGACTCGGCATGCACGGGATCTCGCTTCTCAAGCGAGAACCCCAGCGCAGCCCAGAGCCAACAGCAGGTACAGAGCTGTCCCTGCTGTTGAGATAGGGCTTCGCCAGCCTGCTGCTGGCGAAGCCATAACCAGCATCGAGTGGACAGGGCAGCAATGCTGACCGTTCATACATTCAGCCTGCTATCATTTAGCGCCCCTGTCCTTTACCTCACACTGGCTCCTTCATACATAGGGGAGAAGCGGTATCAGTGGACATAACGTGCGCTGATAACCCTTCTCCCCCATATCGCCCAGTCATACATCTGCCCCTATATTCCCTACCACATGTACATGCACACACATTCATTCTAGGGTTAATTTTGTTAGGAGTCAACTAACCCACCAGTATATTTTGGGATTATAATGGTATAACCACTGCACTGAATGGTATAACCATTAATAATTATGTGCATGTGCAGAAGTAGGGCTTTGCACATAAACTTCTGGGTGTCAGCAGCTGCATACAATCTGTCAGCCTTTGGATGGACATCAGAACGCATCATCTGATAGTTGGCTACAATTGAATGTCTGCAATTCGTTGGAACAAGTACCTCTATCGGATTGGGAACTTGATGGTTGCTAATCATTGGCCTCTGACTTCCATCCATACTATTCATTATATATGTTTATATTACTACTGTTCCATTCACTGGAGGGAATTATTTAAAAAAAATGTGAAATAAATTATAGAGTAACTAGTCTAGTCCGACGGACGGGCGAAAGTTTATGCTTGTGCAATTATCCAATGTTTTGGTGGTATGCCCAGAAATTTCTCGGGCTGTGCTGCAGGAGCGGGCTCTCCTGAGAAATTTCCGTGCTTCTGTAAAGAAAGGGCCCAACCACCCTTTTGCTGATTACGCCCCCCCCAATCCTCCCCGTCACCACCCTTGTTGCCGATCCTCACCATTGCTGTTTTGGGAAAGATCAGGGTCGCTTGGGGAGGTTTAGCTGCACTTGGCCATTCGTGTGTTTGGGCGTCCAAACACAGGAATGCTCAAACACACGAACAGCTGAGCGCCCAAACACCGGAAACCCCCCCCTCCACCCCATGCGGCCGCACCCTTCTAGTTGTATTCAGAAAGTCAGAAGCTTTCCAGTGACATATCACAATGCATGACAACAACAGAAATAGCATTGACCCTTATGACCGCACCCTTAAGGGCTCATCAGATTAAACCCATCTTTGAACTAGACGATAAGGTAGTGTGCAAAGTTTTAAGTCGATTAAAGCGTTCGAGAGTTATCGTGGAACATCCATTCACGTACACACACAAACATCATTCAATTACACTTATGTAGATATGGGCTTATGGCCCTGATGAAGAGTGGCATATTATGTTTGTTGCATGTTTCCGGTGTCTCCCAGTGGTAAAAACAAGGCCCTAAGTAAGTCTAGAAAAAAATATGGTTTGGCCATATTTATTACATAAACCAATGGTTTCCAAACTGTGTGCCGTGGCTCCCAGGAGTGCTGCGTAGCACTTGCAGGGGTGCCGTCGGTAACAAACCTTTGGCCTAGGGGTGCCGTGAAAAAAATTCTGATACTCTAGGGTAAAAATATATTACAGGTTGGAGGCTGGTTACAAGAATCTTTCTCCAAGCTGTAAAGATCCCGGCGTATGATAAGTCTAGAAAAATAATTATAATTATATAATTAGGTGTCTTTCTTAACATCCACTCATTTGTCCCAGTGAGCAAGCCAAACACTCGCAAAGTAGATAAGGAAGACCAAAAAACACAGAATGGGGCATGTTGCGCTGTTGGGTGAAAGATAATCTCCGAATACCTCTGTCTGAACAAAAATGAAAGTGGACACACTGTTTAAACAAAGTAGTACTGTATATATAATGTTGCAGTTTAAAATTACACAATAAAATCACATTTCAATAAAATGAAAAATATACATCTAGAAACACAATATCTACCATTGATAGCACTAGATCGTTGGGTCTCCGTAGGTTTAAGAATAAATGATTAAAAACAATCACTCCTGGATGATAATAAGCTGTCTGGGTTAATGAGCATATAATAGTTATTGAAGCCTGTTCTTTAGTTATGCAGGCACACATGCACTTCTGATAGCTTAATTGTTAGTAGAAAAAGCCGGTTGAATTCAGTGGCATGGAAGTAGTTAGTATTAGCTCAAAGTCCCTCTGTTACCTGTGGGCCCCATTCAGCAGACAAAGCAGGTGTAATGCACAGTTTAGTTATCTCACCCCGCTGGCGTCAGCTTTTGCCGCTGATATACGTAGCGTTGCTTCTATGTGCGGTAGCTGTAAGTAGCTCAGTGAGCCACAGACTTGGAGGTGCTGGGCTCAAGTCCTCCGCAATTGGTAGGGGAGACGCTGTGTATAGATCCGGCACTGTCAGCCGGAGATAGATCAGCTGGAGCTGCTGTTGGAAGCGGCGTTTGAGCTGACAGCGTGTTAGATCGGAGTGGGAGGCCCAACGTTGAGTACAGATGACGTCAACGTGTTTCGTTTCCTTCAGTAGCCTGGAAACTTTCTCAATACTCTAGGGCAGGGGTGGCCAACCGGTCAGAGGTAAAGAGCCGAAAAATATCAGTAGTCAAGCCAAAGAGCCGGCATTATGCGCGCTCTCCTCCCCTCAGAAGAAATATGGATTCGGGGAAACGGTAGCGGGGGGACGGGCGGCGGGCAGCAGTGGGAGCAGGAGCTGCACCTTACAAGGGGGAGAGCAGCATGCGGCTCGCGAGCCGTGGGTTGGCCACCCCTGCTCTAGGGTGCCATGATTCAAAAAAGTTTGGGAACCACTGACATAAAGCATTGTAGCGTTTACACCAAAACATTGTGCTTCGTTCTAATTTTGATACTGTAGAGCATCTTCACAGTAATTTTTTTCTTAAAATGTCTGTTTAAATGGACAAGGGGTCATAAGGGGTTAATATGCTGTATTGAAATAAATATAACAAAATTAACAGGGCAGTTAAAAGAAATACTGCCTTTGATTATACTGCATCCAGCCTGTAGGTGGTGCTGCTGTTTGTGTTGATGTTCAACATGTTACAAATAAAGATTTACTTTTTTACCAGTAGCCCCAGCTCTAGTCACATCTATATGTTTATAATGTATTTGCTTTTGGGCATATGTCACTGGTCATGTGACCTAAGAAAAATTTATTTGGACGAAAATAAAGATTGTGTATACATTCACACATAAGGCATATTTAGAATGTCACCTGTATACAAAGGACCACACAATTTCACATTTGCACCGAAAATGTGTACATTTACGCCTGCATATAGTTGAATTACACATTGATATCCCTTTTGAAGGCGAATGGGTGCAATGGACTGTGGTGGGGCATGCTTACTTAGGACAAAGCGGGTTATTCAGAGTTGATTGCTGATGTGTGAATTCGCAATCCATTTGATAATAGAATGTGTTCAGATGATAGCACAGCCAAAATAGCGACAATAATAGCAAAAATATCTAATCGCAATTTGACTAACAGGAAGTTTGAGGGTGACAGGGTTTGAGGGTGGTTACCGGTCAATTTCTGGGAGTGTCAGAATAAATGCAGGTGTTTTAAGGGAGGGTCTGTGACCTCAGCACCGGCCTTGTTCAGCCAGGATATGTCGCAGAGTTGTGGAAGGGTCAGACTTCAATTACATGTGGATGTGTGGCAAGTTAGCGGATAGTGATATTTTCATAAATCATGTGCAGATTTTCTTTCTGTCTCAGGGGTGGCTATCTACTAACGGTCATCTGCACATTTGCAAATGAGTGATCGGCTCTGAATCAGGCCCAGTCTCTCACGATTCTGGGAAGTTAAAATGGCTTCACATGAGGCATTTTGTGGGCTAGCATTGACATTAGCCTTAGTGCAGATCCTGCACATGCACAAATCTTACAACATTAGAAGTGTGCATTAATAGCGAATTAACGTACATCACTGTGATGGGCCCTAACATGGGTATATAGAGTCTGTATTTAATGCTCCAAGTGCTTCCGAACTGTTTTCATCTATTGATTTGTGTGTGTGTGTGCATGAAAGGGAAAAGAACATATCTCTGGGCAAATGCCACTAATGGCGCCTTATACTCATGCAGTACCGATGTTTACGTAGTCTATATAACTGAATGTAGGCTGCAGAAAGACAAGTTAGTGTCATTGAGGGCATCAGTCACATTGCATATACTGTATGGCCAGGTGCTTATCTGCAAATTTCCATGGGTAGGATCTTTAGCTGTGTATCTGTATGTGGATCTCATACTAGTGAATAAAGAGATGAGGGAGGATTTGAGTGAGCATATGGGAGTCAAGGATGGAAGTTTGGGATTCCGCTGGGCTCCTGCTCTCAGGGGTGCACCTTTCCTCCCCTGCAAGGGGGCCATTCAATTAATACTTTGTATCAGTAAATTGATCGCAGTCGTTATCTGCTTCGGTAGCCGACTGTCCCTGCTTCCTAGACGTCACTCCATCTTTATTATAAATTTAGATGTGGCAAGTGTCATACATATTACTGGAATCTATGACTTATCACACTAGTCACAAGCAGTCACCTTACTGATGGAACTACAAGATTTGCTCCTGCTTAGTAAGTAGGAGAATCTAACTATATGAAGCACTGGTTCTCATTTTCAAGTAGTTTCATATAGTTAGAATCAACAGCTTTAGGGGGGTATTCAATCCCTGCCGCTATTTATGACAGGGGAAATAGCGTTTCCGACAGCATCAAAGGCGGAACTCGACAAAACAGATCCGACTTTCAAACCAGTCAGTTCTGTTTTGTCATAAACGGCCATAGGTTGTCGAGTTCACGGTTGGATTGCAACAATCCATGGCCTTTTTCGCAGACATTCCACTTTTTGACAGGCGGAACATTGAATTCATTGAATTGAATTTTGCCCGTCGATAAACTGTGAGCTAGCCGAAAACAGAACGTTCTGACAGTCGGAATCCAGGTTTGAATACCCCCCCCCCCCCCCCCACCACCCTTACTATGCTAGAACACATTAGTAAGGTGTCTGCCTCCAGTGCGACAGATCATGGTTCTAATCCTGTGTATGACACTTAAGAAATTTGTAGTTTAAAATAACTGGCTGTATAACGAAATGGGTTCTTGTGTATTATCACGGCGCCCAATTTGCATAAGTACGGCACAGTAGGCAAATCGTATCGCATGCGTTTTTTGAGGGCAATGTGATCACATGCGATGCGATTTTCCTTTGTAATTTATTTACTGCTCTTTTTGCCCGCGTGGCATCGCACGCAAAAATCGCATGCGATTTTATAGGGTGCAATGCCATTTACTTTACCTCCAGACCTTTTCATACCCCCAATATCCGCGTCGGCGTGGAGTTGATTTCATATAGTGTGGCGAGTGCAGCGAGCCACCGAGCCCGAAGCGTGGCGAGCGCACGCAGATTACGTTGCATGTATTCCGCGTCCGCTCGCCACGCTTTGGGCTCTGCGGCTCGCTGTATTCACCACACTATATAAAAACAACTCCATATCGACGTGCATAGTTGGGGTATGAAAAGGTCGGGAGGACACGTTCCGCTGCCCCTCGCGGGGCTCTCTGCGCTCGCCACGCTTCGAGGTGGCGTGGATAGTGGGGGGTGCCTAAATCTCATTGCATCTCATATAAGTGTATAGTAAAGTAAATGGCATCGCACCCTATAAAATCGTATGCTATTTTTGCGTGCGATCGCATCACACCTCCCACGGGCAAAAAAGAGCAGTGAATAAATGACATAGGAAAATCGCTTCGCACGCAAAAATCGCATGCGATGCAATTTTTTTTTACGCAGAATCACCCACTAAGAAATAAGCAAGCTTAGTGGGCGCCATGCTAATACACAAGTACCACAAAATGTGATGCAATATATAATTTTTATATTCAGGGAACCAATAAATTTGGCATACTTCAAAATTTTCATTCAAGAGAGCATGGTACTGCAGACGTTTTGGTCCAGGTGCAGGACATTATTCATAGCAACCAGTATCCTCCACAAAACCTTGTAATGACAGCTGGTCTAGTTATTATAGATGTGCTCATTTATTTTATTTAAATTTAGTGTTATGCTTTGTGGGCAGCAGATGGCGCTGTGGCAAGACTGGATCTGTGGCAGACTGAATGGGGGCTTGGTTGCCAAAGGTGAGTTACTGAGGGCAACTGTAGTAATTTGGATAACTGGGTTTATGTGGAGATGAAATACCAGCCAATCAAGACAACATAGTAATTAAGGCTAAAAAAAAAGACATTAGTTCATCGAGTTCAACCTATCTGACTTGTAACGCCATTTCTCCAGTGAAAACATATTCAGCCTGGTTAGCCTATCTTTGTATTCTAGTGATTTGAGACCTTTTACTAGGTTAGTCACCCTTCTCTCTACCTGTTCCAATTCATTTATGCCCAGAACTGAACACAGTATTCCAAGTGTGGTCTCACCAATGCATTACCCTTGCATCCATTCCCCTTTTAATGCATGCCAGTGTCTGGTTTGCTTTTGCTGCTGCACTTGAGCAGTGTGCACTATTACCCAATTTATCATCTATGATGACCCCCAAGTCCTTCTCTACAACATAATTAATTTGTTCATTTTTGTTCCCATAATGAATTACTTTACATTTTTCAACGTTAAACCGCATTTCTTTCCACATTTCCAGTTTAATTAAGTTGTTTGGTAGTGTATCCACATCCTCTCCTGAGATAATTTCCTTACTGAATTACGGGGGACATTTACCAAAATGGATTCGTAGAAAAAAGGTGTATTCGTAGGGAGAAATACACCTTTTTTTTACGAATTTGTATTTTCGGGATTTACAATCCCAAAAATACAACAATTCGTAGTCCTAAAGATGGAACATTCGTATTTGTAGTTACAAATACGAATGCCCTACACCATCGATAGGATACGACAGAAATCACCATTCAAAAGAATGGTGGTTTCTGATTTACTAAGCAGCCGTACTGACAATACGGCTGCTTAGTGGTGTGAAACACCCACGCAAATACGACAGGAAAATAGAACACCATTTTCCTGTTCTATTTGCGTTTTTGCCTGCACGGATCAGTCAGATCCGTGCAGGCTACAGTGTAAAAAAATAGAAAAATAAATAAATAAAAAAAAAAACGGCGTGGGGTCCCCCCCACAGCCATAACCAGCACCAGGCTGAAGGAGCCGGGGCCGGTAATTAAAAATCAGGGAGCCCGACAAATAGGGGTTCCCCGATTTTTAACAACCAGCCCCAGGCTCCAGGTCCGGGGCTGGTTCCCAAAATACGGGGGACAAAATGAGTAGGGGTCCCCCGTATTTAAAGAACCAGCCCCAGGCACAACCAGCCGGCAGGGTAATGTCACAGCCGGGGGACACTTATAATATAAGGTCCCGCGGCCAAAACATTCTCCCTACCGACCAGTCAGCCTGGCCAGGGGCCCTGGGGGAGTGGGGACCCCCCCAATGAAGGGGTCCCCCCCCTCCAGGACTTACCTGACCAGGCTGAAGCCTGGTGCTGTCCTCGATGCCCCTGGGCGGTGGGCATCGAGCTGATGGTTTTGTGTAAAAAATAGAATAAAAACCATTGTTTTTTACTGTGGCACTACAAGTGCCAGCAAGCCTCCCCAGCAAGCTGGGACTTGGATAACCACAAGTCCCAGCCTGCTGGGCATTAAAGGGCCCGCTGGGTCTTGTAGTGCCACCGTAAAAAAAATAGTTAAATAAAACACACTGACACCCGTTTTAAATAAAAGTTTAATACACACATTACATACATACTGATACTTACTTTTCTTGATCCCGTAGGTAGCCCTGGTCCTGATGTCCTGTGTCGTCCTCCAGGTCCATGTCGGCTGTCTGCGTCGTCCTCCAGGTCCATGTCGACGGTCCGTGTCGTCCTCCAGGTCCATGGCGGTGTCCGGGTCCGAAGAAATCCATGTTGGAGCTGTGGAAGGAAATCCTACTCACCTGTTCCTGCGCTGAAGAAGTCTTCTCTTGATCCGACGTAGTCCAGGTAATCTTCCTGCTGTCGCCGGTCCCCGCTGTCTCCGCTGTCCGTGCATCGCGCTGAGGAGAGATGCTGAAGTTTCATATTCGGCGCCTCTCCTCAGACTGAATTCTATTGGCCGCCTAGCAGGCCAATCAGGAGCCGAGGGGCATCGAGGACAGCACCAGGCTTCAGCCTGGTCAGGTAAGTCCTGGAGGGGGGGGACCCCTTTATTGGGGGGGTCCCCACTCCCCCAGGGCCCCTGGCCAGGCTGACTGGTCGGTAGGGTTAATGCTTTGGCCGGGGGGACTTGCATAAAAAGTCTCCCCCCGGCTGTGGCATTACCCGCTGGCTGGTTTTGCCTGGGGCTGGTTCTTGAAATACGGGGGACCCCTAGTCATTTTGTCCCCCGTATTTTGGGAACCAGCCCCGGAGCAGGAGCCTGGGGCTGGTTGTTAAAAATCAGGGAACCCCTATTTGTCGGGTTCCCTGATTTTTAATTACCGGCTCCAGGCTCTGTCAGCCTGGTGCTGGTTTCGGCTGTGGGGGGGACCCCACGCCGTTTTTTTTTTTTATTTATTTTTTTTTCTATTTTTTTTACACCATGCAGCCTGCACGGATCTGACTGATCCGTGCAGACTGCTAGAAATAATTCGTATTAGCAGCCGTATATACGGCCGCTAATACGAATCATTACACCATCGGAGGGTTACAAAGCAGTCGTATATGACTGCTTTGTAACTGATCCTCCGGAACACGACTTTGCATACGACTTAAACAGTCGTATGCAGTCGTAGGGAAAATACCAATACGAAAAACTAGGTTTTTCATATTGGTAAATTTCCCCCTACATGTCATCCCCAAATATTTCAATCTTACTCTCTGCCACTACCTATATCATTAATGAATACATTAAACAAGTTGGGTCCCAATATTGAACCTTGTGGGACTCCACTTTGGACCTTACCCCAGCTGGAATGCAGGGCTGCCAAGAGAAATCCTGGGCCCCGGTACAACAACTTCCTGGGGCCCCCACGGACGGAGCTCCCCGCACTCTGTTGACCCTTGTTATGCCACTGCTTCCAAGGTGGATACAGGGACAAAAATTTACACCTTAATGCCTATTACACATGTCACACACCCATTACATACCTCCCAACTGTCTCGCTTACCGCGGGAACGTCCCGATATTCGGGGACGTTCCCACGTCCCGTCCGGGGCCGCCATTGTCCCGCGGTGGGGGGGACAGTTGGGAGCCCCCCGGCCTGCCATAATAGATGCTGTGCGCATGCGCACAGCATCTATTCAGTGCCGACGAGCGGCGAAAACAGGGGCGTGGCCGGAGGACGCATCATCCCGCGAGGCCATGCCCTGTTTTCTTGAGGCCGCGCCCCCTTTGCGGGAGCGCGCGCTGCTCCGCCGCGCAAAAGTATGCCATTACATATTGCCATTACATATTATACCACATGCCATAATGCTAATTACACGTTATGCCACACCGTAGTGGCCATTACACATTATACCATACACTGTAATACCTATTACATAGTTTACCACATGCCATAATGCCCATTACACATTATTCCACACACCATAATGCTCATTGCATATTATGCCACACACTGTAATGTCTATTACATATAATACCACACATATTATGCCACATACCTGTACTGTAAGTTCCACTTACCTAAATGCTCATTGCTATGGGCTTCATGCTTGATGCCAGGGGTTAACATGCTCTACCAGGGGTTAACATGCTGAATGCCATGGGTCTACATGCTCTGCCTGGAGTTATATACTCTGCCATGGGTTACATGCTCTGCCTGGAGTTACATGCTCAGCCAGGGGTTACATGTTCTGCCAGGGGTTACATCCTCTGCACAGAGTTACATGCTCTGCCAGGGGTTACATGCTCTGCCAGGGGTTACATGCTCTGCCCGGAATTAAATGTTCTGCCAGGGGTTAACATGCTCTGCCAGGGGTTAACATGCTCTTTGCCATGGGATTAACCTGCTCTGCCAGGGGTTAACATGCTCTGCCTGGAGTTACCTGCTCTGCCAGGGGTTACATGTTCTGCCAGGGGTTACATGCTCTGCACTGGGTTACATGCTCTGCCAGGGGTTAACATGCTCTGCCATGGGTTACATGCTCTGCCTGGAGTTACATGCTCTGCCCGGGGTTACATGTTCTGCCAGGGGTTACATGCTCTGCCTGGAGTTACATGCTCTGCCCGGGGTTACATGTTCTGCCAGGGGTTACATGCTCTGCACGGGGTTACATGCTCTGCACAGGGTTAGATGCTTTGCCCAGAGTTACATGCTCTGCCAGGTGTTAACATGTTCTGTCAGGAGCAAACTCCCAAATCACGTGGCGGTCTCTTAGCAGGCCCTGGGGTCGGAGAGCGGAAGGACCTCTGTGATGCTGCTGCCCCCATGCTGGTCCACGTCCACCCACATCCGCACTCCCAATGCCGCCACTGAAAAGTTGATTACGGTGCACTTAGACCCAGCGCACTCGCCACCAAATAAAAAAAAACTGTGTGTCCAGACCTGGGCCCCCCTGACAGGCCTGGGCCCGGGTAAACTGTACCTGCTCCCCCTCTCTCTCGGCACCCCTGCTGGAATGTATACCATTTACTACCACTCTCTCTGTCCCTGATTGTGCAACCAGGTTTTAATCCAATTACAGATTTTATCTCCTAGTTACCTAGTTTTATTAATAACCTTTTATGAGTCACCGTGTCAAAAGCTTGAGCGAAATCAAGAAGTATTACATCAACAGATTTCCCTAAGTCTACCCCCCTACTGACTTCTTCATAGAAGCTAATTAAATTAGACTGGCATGATCTATTTTTGACGAACCCATGCTGAGCCTTACTTATCTTCTCCTGTTCTAAGAAATTTTGGATACTATCTCTTGTTATTCCTTCTAATATTTTTCCCATAATGGATGTAAGGCTGACCAGTCTATAATTTTCAGGGTCAGTTTTGCTACCTTTCTTCCATATTGGTACTACGTTAGCTATACGCCAGTTACTTGATACCGTCGCTGATTTTATTGATTCATTGAATATAAGATATAACGGTATTTCTATGACAGAACTCAATACTTTTTGTCTCCTAGGGTGTATTTCGGCCGGGCCAGGAGATTTGTTACTATTTAGGTCCTGTAATCTATTTTTGACGATTTCTTCACTCAAACTTACAGTTTTGCAGCATTCAAGAGCTTAGCTTTCAATCTGTGGGAGAATCTCTGAAGATTCTTCCTTTTGTAAATACCGAAGCAAAAATAATTAATTGAATATTTGTTACTTATGTATTATCTGGGCTCCCATGTTAAATGCACCCCATTTTTTCATACCCCTACTATCCAACTACGCATGGAGTTGATTTTATATAGTGTGGCGAGCGCAGCGAGCCACCGTGCCCGAAGCGTGGCGAGCGGACGTGGTCTCATAAGAAAAACGGGAGCCCAGATATTACATAAGTACCGAATATTTCCACTTTATCTTTTTTCTCCTATTACCAGGGTACCCTGCTTATTTTTTCGTGGGCCAATATTTTCCTTCCTTAACCCTTTCCCGTTTATATAACTAGAATTTTTTGGGATTAGATATGCTATCTGCAGCTATTTTACGTTCAGTCTCTAATTTAGCCATCATGATTGTATTTCTTATTACCGTATATACTCAAGTATAAGTCAACCCGAATATAAGCCGAGGCACCTAAACTGGGAAAACTTATTGACTCGAGTGGGAAATGCAGCAGCTATACAGACAGACATAAAATACATAACTGCAATACTGTAATCTAGGAGCCATTATGAAAGTGTAGGAGACAGACATAATTAAAGTGCCCCTACACATATTAACATCAGCCATCTTGTGTGCTGCCCCTACACATATCAACCTAGTAATATAATTATACTTAGCCAAGGAGATAATGTGGGTGAAAATATTAAAAGCAATAAGACAACCGAACCTGGGGATTGTATGTCACCCACTGCCCACATAGGGGAGTATTCAATGTTTTTATTCTCCATGTGCAGCGAATCCTGTTTAGGATTCGCTGCACATTCGCAGGGTTCAGGAGGGCTGCAGCATTCGCTGCCAGCCCTCCCTGTCACCGCATTCAATGCAGCAGGGGCTCGCTGCCCCTGCTGGCAAATGTTAACCACCGGGGGACGGAGGCAGGAAGGAAATATCTAATGAGCGGCTCCCGGCCCCATGCTGGCGAATGTGTACAAAAAAAAAATTGTTAAAAAAATAAAAATGAAATATATATTTATGTGCTTCAAGCACATGAATAAAAATAGCATGACCCTTCACAGAAAAAAAATCTGTTTTTTTTTTTTTACACCAAAAAAAAACCCCTTTATTTTAAAAGATCACTTTCCAGTTCACCTTAAAAAGATGTCAAATGCAAAATGGTGAATCATGCCAAAAATCAGGGAGAAAGCAATTCACCATCCTATCATTGAATACACTCTTGGCGAATCCCAGTGAAAACCCCATTGAAATACACCACCGAATTGCAGCGAGCATGAAACGGAGAACTGGCCGGCATTCACTGTTCGCTTTCGGTGTTAGACTCGTCATCTGTGACTCTCAGTCATTGCAGCTCTGCGGTGGGAGTGGTGATGGCCTGGGCAAATGCCGACATTGGTGGAGACTGGGCTGGGGCCGGAGCCATCCAGTGGGCCACTTTGCAATTCTGGCAAGCAGCCAAGCTGCTCCTGGGGCTTGAGCGGAGTGCGTGCGCCGGGCAGGAGGGCAAGCTGCCTGCAGTGCTGTACTGCCGGGACCTCTCCTCGCCCGGTGCCTCAGGGGGAAATTGAGGCACGCCATCATGATGGCACCAGGATTTGTCGAGCCCTGCCCATTCCCTCTCCAGTGCTCACCTTGCTGCTAGCGCTGATTGTTCTCCTCGCTGCACTGCACTACCAGTCTGCCACTGCTCACTCAAGTATAAACCGAGGGGGACTTTTTCAGCATACAAAATGTGCTGAAAAAGTCAGCTTGAGTATATGGTATATTATTTATATGCGGCAAATGATTGGGGTGTCCCATCTTGTTTAAACGCTTTGATTGCCCTCCTTTTTTTAGCCATTTCAAATTTGACTTTGCCATTAAGCCATATTGGCTTTATTTTGACATTTGTTCTTTTTTTTTATCCTAGGAATAAATTTATCAGTTCCCTCCTGCAGTATTTTTTTTAAGTTTGCCACCTTTTAGCAGTATCCATACCTCTGAATAATTTTTTCCAGTTTGTATGCCTTAAGGACTCCTCAAACTTATCAAAGCGGTTAAACATTTAAATAAGATAACGGTCAGGAAATGTTTAAACCTATCATAATATATAAATACACAAACCTAATAGAACCAGTCCTACACTTTCTAAGCTCACAATCTCCCACTTCATGGTAAGGCTCCCATCTCTTCCTCCTGGCAGCTGCTCTCTGGTCCAGTGTGATGTTTGACGGCTCAGATCGGTACAGTAAATGTGGTAAAAGAAGCTGGTACACTGGGCATGTGCAGAAGCTCTGCTCTGTCCCTTACACTGCATGATGTGGTGGCAGCCCTAGTGATCATATTATATACCAGTGCTACTGTTTTCATAATTTAAGGCACTTGCCAAGAGGAGGGGGGTTTCCGGGCAACCAGTACCCCCCCCCCCCCCCCAGCGTTTGCCTATGAGCTCCTAACTCTCAGTTTACAAACATAGCCTGTAACAGTTAAGTGCTGGTTGGTTGGTATTTTGGGGGGATTTCACAATAAGCAATATTATAAATAATGTTGATCAAAAGGTGTGTATGGGGATGTAGAGTTAACGTTAAATCATTCAATGGTACGTAATAATTCCAATTAACCCCAGAAAACGTGTTTTTTTCAGGGAATTATAGGCAAATATTCAATGGTAAATGGGCCCCTATGAGATGTAGGCTTTTCCTGTGAGTCAGACCATATTTTTAAAGCATTTACATTGCAAAACAAGGTCGGTTTTGCCTTTCAAATGATTTCCACTTAAAAATACAGGCAGACCAGCAGGGATTCCCAGACAGCTGGAATATTGCAGGGTATTACATTTTGCCACTGTATTCTACTTTTTTTTTTCCCCTGTCCTGCTTTATACACCATAACCTGCAGCCTTATGTTCTCCTGCAGGAGTACAAGCCTGTGTCGTAAAGAGACTGGCAATCTGATTCACAGCGACACTGAATGGGTAAGTCCAACCTGATTGAAAGCTGGTACTGGGATTTTATTATGGTGAAGTATAGACGTGATAGGGGTAAATTTGCTAAAGCTTCTAAAAAAATGACCAACCAATCAGATTCTGTCTATCATTTTCTAGGATGCAATAGAGAAATTATAGACAGAATCAGATGGGTTGCTATGGGCAACATCACCTCTTTTCATTTTTAGAAGCTTTAGTAAAGTTACCCTGCTAGAGTATTAAGCAAATTCTCATTTCCACGTATAAGAGTGATGGCTGCTTTGTGAGTTCTGGGAATCCGGTGTGCCCCCTCAACAACTCCCATCCACCCACTCATCTACAGTAAAGAGAAGGCAGGAAGGTGTCTTCTCTTCTTGGAAGTATGTGCCAGGAAGTGACATCATCGACCAGATAAGAAGCTGTCAGTGCCGGGGCACAGTGGAGGGATGCCATGTTATCAATAAAGACACAATGTTTGTCACTATGGGGCAGATGTATTAAGCCGTAACAAGAGATAAATGCAAGGGTGATAAGGAGAGATAAATGTCCAGCCAATCACCTGCTAACTGCCATTGTACAGGCTGTGTTTAAAAAAATTCAGTAAGGAGCTGATTGGCTGGACATTTATCTCTCCTTATCACACTTGAATTTATCTCTTGTTAAGGCTTAATACATCTGCCCCTATGTCATCCAATTTTTTTAGGCTCTCCCTCCACCCTGGTGCTGCTCCCGAGAGGGAGCATCCATGTTCCTCAGCAGGGGGCGTGGTGGAGGCAGAATGGGAGCATGGCAATGGGATTGTGTCATCGCCCGCCCCTTCTGTCTGATCGGTAGCATGGCTGTGCATGTGGATGGACGGGAAGCGGAATGTGGGAGCCTACTTTCCCAGGTGGGGAGGCGGGAGTGCCACCCGCTTTTCCGGAGCTCCTGGCTGATACCATAGAGTAGGCAGGTATGCCTTGGTGCCATGTGCCGCCTGCTAACGTTCTTCTGGTGGTAGCAGTCCTCCCGGTTAAGGGAATGTTATGGCAGGAATCAATAAGTGCATTTCCTGGCTGTTGCATGAACATTCCGACCTTTGTTACTAACGTAGATGTTTCGGGGTTTATTTATGTCACAGAGAGGGTGTTACCCCATAGGGTTTATTTTGCTATATTCAATCTACTGCAGAGAATATTCAGTTTTTGTTTTGGGTGGATTGTGGATTGTAAGAGGTAGATTTACTAAAGCTTCTAAATCATATAATAAATGTTGCCCATAGCAACCAGCCAGATTCTATCATTTTCTTTGCAGAATAATATTGAAAAGTAATAGATTGTCTATTTTAGAAGTCTCAGTTAATCTACCTGTAAGGGACATGAGCTTCTTATCTTCTAAATAGGAGAAGTGGAGAATCTAGCTCCTAGTTACTATTTTCTAGATTATACCAGACTCGCATTGGTTGCTATAAGCAACTTAAGTCCAGTTTTGTAAATAATATCTCTATAAGGCTTGATTTTATATGTCAGCAATTGTAATCAGCAGTGTTTTGTGTCTGACAGCAGCTGCCATAATTTAGTAGTCTGCAACCAATCACTGGTCTTTGCCTACTGTTCATTGCTTGAGCATGAAATTGTCATTTGTAAAGGTATTTTATTTTAATGAGATCACGACAGACTTATGCCCCATTGACACCAACACCGGGCCACTGACAGTGACACATTCTCACATTTTTTTAAACTGCTCCCAGGAAAGTTGAAAATTGAGCACAATGATCTCTAAGTAAACTTGGGGACTGTGGTTTGCTGCAGTTGCTTGTGCATAGCAGACATATGTTGTATGTAAGCTGGTGTCACATCAGCATTTTAGAAGCCGCACATTTCCAAATGCTCACATGAGCATTGTGTGTTTTTCTGCCTGTTAGGTGATTATTCGGTACTTATGTAGTAACTGGGCTGCCGATTTTTTGATTGTATGCCTTAAGTTAAGGCATACAATCAGATGCGATGCGATGCGATATCGCATCGCATCGCATCCGATATCGCATCCGATATCGGATGCGATGACCCGATTTTTCCATAGGAATCAATGTTAAAATGATTCCTATGGAAAAATGGGTCCTTTTCATACCCCTACTATCCAAGTGGGCATGGAGTTGGATATAAACCTGTGGCGAGCGTAGCGAGCCACCGAGCCCGAAGCGTGGCGAGCGAAGCGAGCCCCGCGAGGGGACGGTATTCGTCCCCTCGCGGGGCTCGCTTCGCTCGCCACGCTTCGGGCTCGGTGGCTCGCTACGCTCGCCACAGGTTTATATCCAACTCCATGCCCACTTGGATAGTAGGGGTATGAAAAGGACCCATTTTTCCCATTGAATTCCATGTTAAAATGGACTCAGTCCATTTTAACATTGATTCCTATGGAAAAATCGGGTCATCGCATCGCATCGCATCGCATCGAATCGCATGGTCGCATGCGATGCGATGCGATCTCCCGATCCGACCCGATTTAGAAATCGGCAGCCCAGTTACTACATAAGTACCGATTATTCTGTACATTTTAGCTCAAATAATTCCTTGGTGCTTCAATTGCTTTTTGCCGCTTGCATGTGACAATTTAAGCATATTACATTCATTTCTGACAGCATATTTTCCCATGGACTTGGTGAAAATCATACATGTTGTGTTTGTGAGCATAACCAATCAGCTGGGGTGCCAATATAGAGAAGATCCCTTAACGTGGGTACACCAGGGCTGCCTATCCTCCCCCGGAATGTCCCCTTCCCAGCCCTACCGGAAAGATGGGCAACCCTCCCGGATATCTCTCCCCCCAGAGATGCAAATTGTGTCCTTTAGCCCTGACCCCTCCTGAAAGACCCATGAATCGCGGGATTTGCTGTACTGGGGGGCGGGGCTTGATGACATTTACATCAGGCCCTGCCCCCCTAAGTGCTGCTTAAAGAATTTAAAAGTAGGCAACCCTGGGGTACAGACTTAGCAGTATATCGTCCACTCAAGGGAACAGATGATATGTTGCGAGCAGGTCGGCAGGTGTGTACACCCGATATGCCTTGGCTGTGCTTCATGGCAAATGCAATATGTCTCTGAACGACATCATTCATAGGCATATTGGGCCCTATTCAGACCTGATCGCACAACTGCGATTCAGACAGCGGCTGATTACACTGCGCATTCGTGCGGCCTGTTGTACGCATGCACAAGACTGTCCTGTGATTAAATCCTGCAACTATTTATATATGCACACCGTTGCAAGGTGATTGACAGTAGTAGGCACCTGGGGGTGGAAACTGGCCATTTAGTGGGAGTGCTAAGAAAACCGCAGGCGTGCCTAGGAAAACGCTGGGAGTGTCCGGGACTATGCTAGAAGGGTGTTTGACATCAGCTCCAGCCTGAATATGCCTTTTTCCATTGCACCGCCAATTAAGTCCAGGGCTACGCGGCGCCTGCGATGAGTTGTGGGCCAGTGTAAAAACCATTAGATGGTGAGCCTGGTACGATGGGTTTTGGACATATCCGCACAGCGTGCACATTGAATAGCAAGGTGGGACTTCAGTCTAGCAGGGCGGCTCCTTAACTGAACGCTTCCTGAATTTGCGGCGGAGCGATGATGTCTGAATTGGGCCCATTGGGTATACATACCTGCTGACCCACTTGCAATATGACATCAGTTTGATCAATTTATCTCCCAGTGTGTAAACCACTTAAGGCAGGCATGTCCAAACTGTGGCCCTCCAGCTGTTGTGAAACTACGCATCCCAGCATGCCTTGCTATAGGTTAGCATTCCCTAATAGCAAAACTGTGGCAAGGCATGATGGGACTTTCACAACAGCTGTAGGGCCATAGTTTGGACATGCCTGATTTAAGGGATCTCCTCTTTCTGATACAACAGCTGTTTCAAACGCTAGTAATCTCGGCAGGTCAGGCTGTGTGGGAGGCGGGGGGTTCGGCGATGACGGACGGGGAGGTATCGTACAGCAGCGGGGAGCTCCGTCGGAACAGGGCGCGTGAGCATCTCATGCGCCCATGTCTGACAGATGACAGGGCCTGACGGCTGGCAATTCTATATCACCAGCCCTCACAGAGCTGAGAGGGGCTCCATCTGTGTGACAGGACCAACATTTCAAGTGGCAGGCTGCAAATAGATCCGCAAGGTATGTACCAGCCACAGATATCTGCAGTTTTTCTTTGCGATATAAAGCACAGCTTCCAAAACGTTGGTGTGATTGCAGCGCAAGCAAAGAAAATGAACAATTCTGTCTGCACAATAGAATTTTCTATTTGCAACAAACTTCCAAATTAGATGATGTAATTGGGCTGAAATAAACTGTATCTGTAGATGTAACAATGTATATACAAATATACTATAAATGTAAACGCTTCAGGTAATATTTCTGAAACATGTGCACAGGCAAAGTTCTTTAATCTATAGCAACGAATCAGATCATTTTGTTAGAATTTTCTACACTGGAACAGAAAAAGTGACAGAATCTGATTGGTTGATATGGCTTACAACAACTTCAGCAACACGTATTACTATGGATGTCACAAAACGCTGCTTTCATCTCTCACTCCAAGGCAGATCCTGGTGCTTTCAGTGATAGAACACGGTGGGGTCTCCAGATGGATAGTCCTTCTGCGGTGCTGAGGGGCACAAATCCCATCAATAGGGGGGCTGTTAATAGCAGAGCTTGGGCCATGGTGGGGCAAGGCCGAAATTGGCCAAAATCCAGCCCAGCGACGGAAGAAAAAACGGCAACAACTGCAAATATAAATGGGAAAGTTAATTTTTTTGTCCCGAATGTCGGCACAGTCGACATGGACACTGAAATGAAGCACCGCGTCCCCTCGCTTCGGGCACACTATTTTATTCTCCCACCACGCCTTAGTGGATGAGAGGGCATGAAATACTGCCTGTCGGCACATGACGGCTCGAAAAAAAAGTGAAAAACCCCATGTTGACCTTTTAACTGTCGACCTTCCCCATGGCAACATAGAAACATAGAATTTGACGGCAGATAAGAACCACTTGGCCCATCTAGTCTGCCCCTTTTTTTAAACATGTTACCTCAAACCATATGTGATCCTTATTTTTTTGTAAGGATATCAATATGCTTATCCCAAGCATGTTTAAATTGTACTACTGTATTTGCATCTACCACCTCTGATGGGAGGCTATTCCACTTATTTGCTACTCTTTCTGTGAAGTAATTCTTCCTCACATTTCCCCTGAATCTTCCTCCCTCTAGTTTCAGTGCATGTCCTCGTGTTCTGTTGCTCCTCTTCCTGTGAAGAATGTCTCCCACCTGTATCTTGTTAAAGCCCTTGATATATTTGAAAGTTTCTATCATGTCCCCCCTTTCCCTTCTCTGCTCTAAAGTATACATATTAAGATCTTTTAGTCTTTTCTGGTACGTTTTGTGATGTAGGCCATGCACCATTTTAGTTGCTCTTCTTTGTACAGTCTCTAATGTATTTATATCCTTCTGGAGATATGGCCTCCTGAACTGAACACAATACTCTAGGTGAGGTCATACCAATGACCTATACAGTGGCATTATTACTTCTTTCTTTCTACTGCTGATACCTCTCCCTATGCAACCAAGCATCTGACTTGCCTTCTTCATTGCTTTGTTACATTGCCTACCCGCTTTTAAGTCCCCTGAAATAGTGACACCTAGATCCCTCTCTTCCTCAGTAGTTTCCATTATGGTGCCATTTATACTATATTTAGTCTTTGGATTTCTGAGACCCAAGTGCATGATTTTGCATTTTTTGGCATTAAACTGTAGTTGCCATTCTCTTGACCATTCCTCTAATCTGCCTAGATCCTCAATCATTTGTTTTACCCCTCCTGGTGTGTCTACCCTGTTGCATACCTTTGTGTCATTTGCAAAAAGGCACATTTTACCCTCAATTCCATTTGTAATATCACCAATAAAGATATTGGTACTTGTGGAGTATCACGGCTCCCATCGTATGGCATCGTATACCATATGTAGTGGCATACGATGGCATACGATGCGATGCGATGTTTTACCGATTTTTGAGCATTTTTGTTCAAAAATCGTATGCCATCGCATGGCATCGTATGCCATATGTAGTGGCATACGATGTCATACGATGCGATACGATGTTTTACCGATTTTTGAGCATTTTTGCTCAAAAATCGTATGACATCGCATGGCATCGTATGCCATATGTAGTGGCATACGATGTCATACGATGCGATACGATGTTTTACCGATTTTTGAGCAAAAATGGTCAAAAATCGGTAAAACATCGGATAACATCGTATGCCATATGTAGTGGCATACGATGTCATACGATGCGATACGATGTTTTACCGATTTTTTGAGCAAAAATGGTGAAAAATCGGTAAAACATCGCATGGCATTGTATGCCATCGATGCGATACGATGTTTCACCGATTTTTGAGCCATTTTAGCTCAAAAATCGTATGCGATCGCATCGGATGCCATACGATGGCATCCGATGCGATGCGATGGCACCCGATTTTGCACTGAAATGCATCAGAATGCATTGAAATGTGTATTAAAGTAGTGAAATGCCCCCAAATGCCATTTTTCATAGTGCACCACCCCCACTATCAACGTCAACCCGAAGCGTGGCGAGCGCAGCGAGCCCGCGAGGGGCGGCGGTACGCGTCCTACGACCTTTTCATACCCCCACTATCCACGTCGGCGTGGAGTTGAGAATAGAATAGTGTGGCGAGCGCAGCGAGCCACCGAGCCCGAAGCGTGGCGAGCGCAGCGAGCCCCGCAAGGGGACGCGGATACCTGTAAAGCCCGCGAGGAGACGCGTATAGCTGTGAAGGTATCCGCGTCCCCTCGCCACGCTTCGGGCTCGCTGCGCTCGCCACACTATTCTATTCTCAACTCCACGCCGACGTGGATAGTGGGGGTATGAAAAGGTCGTAGGACGCGTACCGCCGCCCCTCGCGGGCTCGCTGCGCTTGCCACGCTTCGGGTTGACGTTGATAGTGGGGGTGGTGCACTATGAAAAATGGCATTTGGGGGCATTTCACTACTTTAATACACATTTCAATGCATTCTGATGCATTTCAGTGCAAAATCGGGTGCCATCGCATCGGATGCCATCGTATGGCATCCGATGCGATCGCATACGATTTTTGAGCTAAAATGGCTCAAAAATCGGTAAAACATCGTATCGCATCGATGGCATACGATGCCATGCGATGTTTTACCGATTTTTCACCATTTTTGCTCAAAAATCGGTAAAACATCGTATCGCATCATATGACATCGTATGCCACTACATATGGCATACGATGTTATCCGATGTTTACCGATTTTTGACCATTTTTGCTCAAAAATCGGTAAAACATCGTATCGCATCGTATGACATCGTATGCCACTACATATGGCATACGATGTTATCCGATGTTTTACCGTTTTTTGACCATTTTTGCTCAAAAATCGGTAAAACATCGTATCGCATCGTATGACATCGTATGCCACTACATATGGCATACGATGTTATGCGATGGCATACGATTTTTGAGCTAAAATAGTCAAAAATCGGTAAAACATCGCATCGTATGACATCGTATGCCACTACATATGGCATACGATGTTATGCGATGGCATACGATTTTTGAGCTAAAATAGTCAAAAATCGGTAAAACATCGCATCGCATCGTATGCCATCGTATGCCACTACATATGGCATACGATGTTATGCGATGGCATACGATTTTTGAGCTAAAATAGTAAAAAATCGGTAAAACATCGTATGCCATCGTATGCCACATGCGATGCGATTTTTAGCATACGATCTGCATACGATGCAGGTCGTGGGAGCCGTGATACTCCACAAGTACCAAGATATTAAAAAGCACCGGTCCAAGTACAACCCAATGCTTGTGTTGACCTAATGACCCTGTCGACCTAACCTATGTTGACCTTCAGTGTAGTAGGCTCCAAGCTATGACCTTATGGGGCCTACACACGTAGCTATTTAGTGTGTAGTGGCCATAGCGATAGAGATGCGCGGCCCCATGTGTCACTATCCCCCGGCGATTAATATCCAGCATGCTGGATAATTAATCAGTCGGGGCCAGTGTTCACAGTAGAGAAATCTGGCCCTGACAGAACGCTCAGCAGACAGAGCTGACACATTCTTTAGTGATCTAGCAATCGCTCAAAGTGCACATCTAAGATGGATTTTGTCAGAAAGAGTGAACCAAAATAACCCCCTATGTCACTACCTACAGTATATCATTAAAAAATATATTAAACAAGGTGAGTCCCAATATTGAACCTTGTGGGACTCCACTTTGGACCTTTCCCCAGCTGTAATGTATGCCTTTTACCACTACTCTTTTTCCCTGATTGTGCTACCAGTTGCAAATTTTAACTCCTACCCCTAACTTAGCTAGTTTTATTAATAACCTTTTATGAGGCACCGTGTCAAAGGCTTTAGCGAAATCAAGAAGAATTACATCAACAGATTTCCTGAAGTCCACCCCCCTACTGACTTCTTCATAGAAGCTAATTAAATTAGTCTGACATGATCTATTTTTGACGAACCCATGCTGAGCCTTACTTATCACCTCCTGTTCTAAGAAATTTTGGATACTATCTCTTATTATTCCTTCTAATATTTTCCGGTCTATAATTTTCAGGGTTAGTTTTGCTACCTTTCTTGGTACTTATGTAGTATCTGGGCTGCCGATTTTTTGATTGTATGCCTTAAGTTAAGGCATACAATCAGATGCGATGCGATGCGATATCGCATCGCATCGCATCCGATATCGGATGCGATGACCCGATTTTTCCATAGGAATCAATGTTAAAATGATTCCTATGGAAAAATGGGTCCTTTTCATACCCCTACTATCCAAGTGGGCATGGAGTTGGATATAAACCTGTGGCGAGCGTAGCGAGCCACCGAGCCCGAAGCGTGGCGAGCGAAGCGAGCCCCGCGAGGGGACGGTATTCGTCCCCTCGCGGGGCTCGCTTCGCTCGCCACGCTTCGGGCTCGGTGGCTCGCTACGCTCGCCACAGGTTTATATCCAACTCCATGCCCACTTGGATAGTAGGGGTATGAAAAGGACCCATTTTTCCCATTGAATTCCATGTTAAAATGGACTCAGTCCATTTTAACATTGATTCCTATGGAAAAATCGGGTCATCGCATCGCATCGAATCGCATGGTCGCATGCGATGCGATGCGATCTCCCGATCCGACCCGATTTAGAAATCGGCAGCCCAGATACTACATAAGTACCCCTTTCTTTTATATTGGTACTAGGTGATTCATCGCGCCCTACGGGCGCTCTTCACACCGGCGTAAGGGGCTACGCCCCTTAATTTGTGAACATTTGTATTGTGAGAAATATGGTTAGAATTGTATGAAAGATGCCCTGTATTGCAGCTTCTGGCAGTGGGTGAGGGTCCAGCGTGGCAGCACAGGAGTACCGGACGGTGGCCCTGAGTCAGTGTCTCCTCCTACTGGGTGGGAGTTAGGGTGCATGAGAGCAGGAGGCTGGGATATGAGGCATGATAGGGGTATGTGGGCAACACAGCGTCAGCGATTACCCAGTGGTGGAAGTTATGGTTCAGGAGAGCAGGAAGCTGGGTAGTGATAGGGGTGTGTGGGCATACGGGGGACTAAAGAGGGTGGTGGACACTGTGCAGCTTCTGCCAGTGGGTGAGGGTCCAGCATGGCAGCACAGAAATACAGGAGTCAGTGTCTCCTCCGACTGGGTGGGAGTTAGGGTGCATGAGAGCAGGAGGCTGGGCGGTAAAGCATGATAGGGGAATGTGGGCAACACAGGGTGAGCGGGTCTCCACTGGCGGAAGTTACGGGGCAGGAGAACAGGAGGCAGGGCAGTGTCCTCCCACATTGATGGCAAAAGTATTCAACATCGGCCATAAACCATTGATTATTTGAAAATCATTGATGGTCGATGGGCATCCCTAGAACTGGAGGAGGGTGGGGGACAGTATGCAGCTCCCGGCAGTGGGTGAGCGTCTCCTCCCACTGGGAGGGAGTGAGCGTGCATGAGAGCAGGAGGCTGTATAATAGTGGTATGTGGGCAAGACATTGATAAAAGTTGTGGCGCTGGTGCAGAGGGCAGTGGGGAAACCTGCAGTGCGGCAGCCAGGGCCGTATTTCCCACCTAGGGGCGGTACCTGCTTGTGGTGGTACAGGATCCCCCATTGTCACGGGGGTACGTGAAATGCGGGTCGGGGGCCGCGGTGGTCCGCTGGGGGGTGGAATTGCCGGAAGGGGGTCTGGGGGGTCTGCAAATTGCGGGAGGGGGGGTGGTGTGTGGGGATCCGCGGTTAGTGGGAGGGGGCGGGGGTCCGCAAATCGTGGGCGGGGGCGCGGGGGGGCTTGAATCGTGGGAAGGGGGGTCCGCAAATTGCGGGAGAGGGGTTGTCGGGGTTAGTGAATTGCGGGAGGGGGGGTTGCGGAGGTCCGTGAATTGCGGGAGGGGCGCGTGGGGTGCCGTGAGTCAAGGGGGAGTGGTGCGGGGGTCCATGAATCACGGGAGGGGTCATGAATCGCAGGAGGCGGGGGTCGTGGGGAGGCTGCGAATCGCAGGAGGGGGGGTTGCCGTGAATTGCATGAGGGGGGCGTGAATCAAGGGAGGGTGGGCGCAGGGGAGTGGTGCGGGGGTCCGTGAATCGCGGGAGGGGGCATGAATCGCGGGAGGGGGGGTCGTGGGGGGTTCCGAATCGCAGGAAGGGGGGTATGGGGGGGTGCCGTGAATTGCGTGAGGGGGGCATGAATCGCGGGAGGGGGGGTCCCCGAATGTGTGAATTACGGGGCGGTCGCAAATCGCGAGAGGTGCCGAGAGGGCCCGCAAATCGCGGGAGGGGGGCGCTACGGGGGGTTTCGTGAATCGCGGGAGGGGGGGTCGTGGGGGGTTGCGAATCGCAGGAAGGGGGGTATGGGGGGGTGCCGTGAATTGCGGGAGGGGGGCATGAATCGCGGGAGGTGGGGTCCCCGAATGTGTGAATTAGGGGGCGGTCGCAAATCGTGAGAAGTGCCGAGGGGGCCCGCAAATCGCGGGAGGGGGGCGCTACGGGGGGTTCCGTGAATCGCGGGAGGGGGGGTCGTGGGGGGTTGCGAATCGCAGGAAGGGGGGTATGGGGGGGTGCCGTGAATTGCGTGAGGGGGGCATGAATCGCGGGAGGTGGGGTCCCCGAATGTGTGAATTAGGGGGCGGTCGCAAATCGTGAGAAGTGCCGAGGGGGCCCGCAAATCGCGGGAGGGGGGCACTACGGGGGGTTCCGTGAATCGCGGGAGGGGGCGGCGCGAATTGCGGGAGGGGGGTCGCAAATCACAGTAGGGGGGGGTGGTGCCATGAATCGCGGGAGGGAGGGTCGCGGTAGGCCCTTTTAATGCCGGGAGGGGGGGTCGCAGGGGTCCCGCGAATCGTGGGAGGGGAGGATGCAGGGGTCCTGCGAATCGCGGGAGGGGGCTCGCGGGAGGAAGGGGTCGCTGGGGTCCCGCGATTTGCGGGAGGGTCGCGGGGGTCCTGCGTTTCGCGGGAGGGGGTGGTCGCGGAGGTCCAGCGAATCGCGGGAGGGGGTGGTCGGGTCTGGGACGGATATTAGACAGCACTTACATCGACAGCCATTACATCGACACCATTAGTTCGACAGCTCAATAGGTCAACATGGTTTTAGGTCGACATACCATTAGGTCGACATGTCATTATGTCGACAGCTCATTAGGTCGACAGCTCATTAGGTCGACATGTTTTTAGGTCGACACTGCCATTAGGTCGACAGAGTCTATGTCGACAGTCAAAAGGTCGACATGGGGTTTTTCACTGTTTTTTGGCCGAAATGTCGACACAGTCGACATGGACACAGTTTGAAGTGTACCGCAGCCGCTCGCTATGCTTCGGGCACGGTGCCTCGCTGCGCTCGGCACACTATTTTATTCTCCCACCACGCCCTAGTGGATAGTGGGGCATGAAATACCGCCTGTCGGCACATGTCGGCTCAATAAACAGTGAAAAAACCCATGTCGACCTTTTGACTGTCGACATAGACACTGTTGACCTAATGGCAGTGTCGACCTAAAAACATGTCGACCTAATGAGCTGTCGACCTAATGAGCTGTCGACCTAATGAGCTGTCGACATAATGACATGTCAACCTAATGGTATGTCGACCTAAAACCATGTCGACCAATTGAGGTGTCGAACTAATGGTGTCGATGTAATGGCTGTCGATGTAAGTGCTGTCTAACAATAGTCCGGATACCGGGGTGGTCGCGGGGGTCCCGCGAATCGCGGGAGGGGGGTCGCGGGGGTCCCGCGAATCGCGGGAGGGGGGGTTCGCGGGGGTCCCGCGAATCACGGGAGGGGGGGTCCGCGACTCGCGGGAGGGTGGAAAGCGGGGGTCCCGCGAATCGTGGGAGGGGGGGTGCGGGGTCCTGCGAATGGCGGGAGGGGGGTCACGGGGGTTCCGCGAATCGCGGGAGGGGGCGTCGCAGGGGTCCCGCGAATCACGGGAGGGGGGGTCGCGGGAGTCCCGCGAATCGCGGGAGGGGGGGTCGCGGGAGTCCCGCGAATCGCGGGAGGGGGGGTCGCGGGGGTCCCGCGATTCGCGGGAGGGGGGGTCGCGGGGGTCCCGCGATTCGCGGGAGGGGGGGTCCCGCGAATCGCGGGAGGGGGGGTCGCGGGGGGGTCCCGCAAATTGCGGGAGGGGGGGTCGCGGGGGGTCCCGCGAATCGCGGGAGGGGGGTCGCGGGGGTCCTGGCAGAGGGTAGGGATGTGCAGGAGTAATGGTGGATGGTGGCTGTGGAGTAATGGTGGATGGTGGGCGTGTACTGTAGCCCTGGCTGGGCGGGGTGAGGTGATGTCAAGGGGGTGGAACGTTAGACACATGAAAGTGAAACTGTTCTACACAGGAACGTTCTCCACAGGGGTTGAGTGACAGATCTGGCTAAATATATAAGAGATTAGCTATGCGCCAGTCCCTTGGTACCATCCCCAAGTTCATTGATTTCTTGAACATCAGATATACCATATATACTTGAGTATAAGCCTACTTTTTCAGAACATTTTTATGCTGAAAAAGCCCACCTTATATTCGAGCGATGGTCCCACTTGGGTCAATACATTTTCCCATTTTTTGTTGTTGTAAAATTGTGTAAAAGTGCCTTGGCTTATATTGGTGTCGACTTATACTCGAGTATATACGGTAATAGTATTGCTATGACAGAATTCAATTATTTTAGTATCCTAGGGTGTATTTCTTCCGGACCAGGAGATTTGTTACTATTTTGGTCCTGCAATCTATTTTTGACTATTTTCTCACTCAAACATACAGTTTGGGAGCAACCAAGAGCTGAGCATTTAATCTGTGGGAGATCCTCTGAAGATTCTTCTTGTAAATACCAAAGCAAAAAAATTCATTGAATAATTCCGCTTTCTCTTTTCCTTCTATTACCAGAGTACCCCCTGCTTATTTTTAAGTGGGCCAACACTTTCCTTCCTCAACCGTTTCCCTCTTATATAACTGTAGAATTTTGGGGGGATTAGATTTGCTATCTGCGGCTTTTTTATGTCCAGTCTCTAATTTAGCCATCTTGATTGTATTTTTACATTTCTTATTACATTCTTTATATGCGGCAAAATTAGTCGGGTGTCCCATCTTTTATAAATCCTTTGAATGCCCTTTTTTTTTAGCCATTTCAAATTTGACTTTGCTGTTAATCTACATCGACTTCCTTTTGACTTGGAATAATTCTAGGAATACATTTATCAGTGCCTTCCTGCAGTATTTTTTTTTTTTAAAGCTTGGTAGGTAGGATGCAGAGGAACTCATGGGGATTTTTTGTCTCTGTGTGGTTGGTCACCCCTGATCTGAGAGCTCCACATAAACTCTTACCTATAAGAGACTTTTATAAATAGTATGAAAGCCCAAATATATCTCACCGTGCATGCGGTAGCCGCTCCCGGAAGCCCTCGGTACAGCAGATGACCAGCAGGGGGCTGACACAGCTATGAGCGTATCCCATGCAGATTGCAGCTTGATTGAGGTAGAACGTAGAGCTTGATGGAGGACCAGTGGAGAACAGATTAACAAGCTGCACTGCATGGAAAGGAGCCCAGCAGAACAGAAAAGCAGCGACAATAGCCAGAGCCATTCGGGTGACCCTGCGGCTACGCTGAGATGGAGCCCTTTGGACTCTCTTCATAACCCGAGAAAGGTGGTGGAGGGTGAGCGAGTACAGCACTACAATAATTGCCAGAGGCAGGAGGAATGTCAGGAGACTGTGCATCAGTGTGTACCAATAGAGGGATGGGGGTGCTCCAGGAAGATCCAGTACACACAGAGCCACACCTTCTCCCCATCGTACTCCAGAATACAGAAGTGCAGGAGTACTGAGGAGGAGCGAGCATAGCCACACGCAGCCCGTCACTATCCATGTGCAGCGCACGCTCCGACGTTGGCCCATGGTGGCCGAGTGCACAACAGCCACATATCTGCCAAGAGACAAAAGAAAAAGCACACATTGTCGTTAGTGCCCTGTCCAGGTACAGGACCATTTCATACAGTCTCTGTTGTTCAAACAACTTAATATTAAAATGTTATTTATAACATGCAGATTTTTTTGTAGGGGCCAACCTGGCAATACCTGAGCGGGAGGCCCAGACGGTAACAGCTGTAAATTGTATTATTGTGGCCCTGCTCTCCCTACTGTATAATATTGTGACTCACCATAAATCTCATCATTGTGCCGCCAGACTGCTCACCTCCAGGAAGTGGGCAGAGACATGAAGCTGGTTTCAGTGGCTGAACTACCTTTGGTGCATGAGGTGTAGTGGACTAAGGGGCTCACTGCTGCCCCTGTCCCCCTCTTCCTGTCACCCACTGTTTTTCCCGGTCACACTCCGGGTGGCGGATGACTCACTGACAGACGGGATTCCGCCAGTCATTTCTCCAACATCGGACAGTTGGAAATACGACTTGCATGGGCAGGCCCCCCAAGGAGGGAGAATAGAATAGAATAGGTGGTGAGCGCAGCGAGCCTTCAAGGGGCTTCAATGCGCTTACCCCCCTACCCCCGTCAGGCTCCTGACAATTGGTATTCCGACGTCAGAATCCAGATTGTTAGAGCGTTATACCATACCTTCTCCCTGTCACCCACTGCCGTGTTGCATATTGTGAATGGGATTGGGGTGGAGTAGGGGGGCCCAAATTATATTTTTGCACGTAGGCTCACCACTCACTCACTGCCTGGTTTACTCTGACTTGGGATCCCAGGAGAATTTTCAAAAGCTTGGGTGTCCCCCAGACAATCTAGGACAGTAGATAAATATGAAATACTAGTAAGCCCACACAAAGCAAATGCTTCGAAAGCTAGTCTGCTACCTTGTGATTACCTATGTGTTTGTGCATATGTGAGAGAGAAAGAGATGTAGTTTCACTAGCTGCCAACAGATGGCAGTGTTTTGGAGACACACAACCGGACAGAGATATAGATGACAGTCATTTAACAATGTTTGCAGTTTATCAGTTAAAAAGAGTGTCATTAACTATTACATTACAAAATGATGACTGCACTATCTGATAATCAATATAGTATGATCAGTGCCCATGCTGTGTCTGAGTAATGAAGGATGCTAATCTTCACTATTGCTATAGGTTTTATACAATCTCAGCTTGCATTTTAGAAGGAATAGAATTGTAAATATGTGTTTATGCTACATTTATTAGAAGCCGTGCTTTCCAAGTTTGCATCTGATCGGAAGAACTCCCATCTTAGTAAATTTCTCCCCAAAGTATCTTATGACAGCTCTGGATGATTAATTATGACTAGAGACCGGATTATGTGCATTTGCATATGCATTTGCATATTTGCCCGATTTTCAGCAGAAATTGCATATCTGACCTAAATGTCCTGATGGTGCATATTTGGCATAGCGCGGTCGGCGCGGAGCGTTCACCCTCACTTCCTGACTTTTTTTTTCTTTATGTGAGGAAACGCCGCTGATAGGCTGACAGAATCGCCCATCAGAGGAATGGATTGAGCGGCCTGTCAGCGCGGCGGGGGGTGGGATGTGGGTGGAAGAGCTGATACGCTGCAGTGTGTACTGTAGGCTCTTCCAGCTACATCCCACACCCGCCACGCTGACAGGCTGTCCACCTCTGCTGACACGCGGGGAATCACTGCGCGCCACACGGGTGCTGGAGGTTTCGAACAGTGGTGCTTCTGGACAGAACACTGACCTCAACCAACGGATGGCAACGGTAAATGTAACTTACAGCACAGTTTCTGCTGGGGCATTACAGTATGTGCGGTTTTGCTGGGGGCATTATGTGCACTTCTGCTGGGGGCATTATGTGCACTTCTGCTGGGGGCATTATGTGCACTTCTGCTGGGGGCATTATCTGTGTTATACTGCTGGGGGCATTATCTGTGTTATACTGCTGGGGGCATTATCTGTGTTATACTGCTGGGGGCATTATGTGTGTTATACTGCTGGGGGCATTATGTGTGTTATACTGCTAGGGGCATTATCTGTGTTATACTGCTGGGGGCATTATCTGTGTTATACTGCTGGGGGCATTATCTGTGTTATACTGCTGGGGGCATTATGTGTGTTATACTGCTAGGGGCATTATGTGTGTTATACTGCTGGGGGCATTATGTGTGTTATACTGCTGGGGGCATTATGTGTGTTATACTGCTGGGGGCATTATGTGTGTTATACTGCTGGGGGCATTATGTGTGTTATACTGCTGGGGGCATTATGTGTGTTATACTGCTGGGGGCATTATGTGGGGTATACTGCTGGGGGCATTATGTGGGGTATACTGCTGGGGGCACTAGGTGTGTTATACTGCTGGGGGCATTATGTGGGGTATACTGCTGGGGGCATTATGTGGGGTATACTGCTGGGGGCATTATGTGGGGTATACTGCTGGGGGCATTATGTGGGGTATACTGCTGGGGGCATTATGTGGGGTATACTGCTGGGGGTCATTTACTACTTACTAATTGTATGCTGATTTAAATAAAAAACTATAAAATTTCACTTTATTTTGTATTTTGTATTTAGCATATTTTGACGCTTTTCATGCATATTTTAAGTATTTTTCATGCATATTTGCATGCATATTTCAAGCTTTTTATGTTGCATATAATCCTGTCTCTAATTATGACCTATAGGCATATGCTCATTTGCCATAACCAGTGGCGGATTGGCCATTGATGTTACTGGGAAGTTTCCCGGGAGGCCACCCACCCATGAGGCCATTGGATCCCCGGCTTTTTACATGTAAATTTAAATAATAAAAATCACAGGAGCAGGTGGGCAGAGGGGAGCCGTGCCTTAGGGGCTCAGAGTCTCTTTGTCTGCCAGACAAATTTACTGGGCTTCTATGAGGATGTCAGCAAAAACCTTGATAATGTAAACGCAGTAGATGTGGTCTTCCTTGATTTTGCAAAAGCTTTTGATACAGTACCACACAAGAGGTTGATAAATAAAATGGAGGACCTGGGACTAGGTGCAAATATCTGTAGATGGGTAGGGAACTGGCTGTGTAATAGAGAACAAAGAGTGGTTGTGAACAGTGCAGTATCAACTATGATACCAGTACTAAGTGGAGTGCCACAGGGTTCGGTACTGGGGCCCATCTTGTTTAACATTTATATTAACGATATCGGGATGGGGATTCTCAGTGATGTATCCATCTTTGCTGATGACACAAAACTGAGTAGAGTTATTGAATCAACATACTTCAAAATGATCTTAACAAACTAGATGAGTGGGCTTAAAAGTGGAAGATGAGGTTCAATGTGGATAAATGCAAGGTTATGCATCTCGGGAGACGTAACCAGTGTGCAAGTTACAACCTAAGCGGGGAGGCATTAGGTACTTCAGCACTTGAAAAGGATCTAGGAGTCCATATAGATAATAAGCTGGGGTGCAGTGTTCAATGTCACATTGCAACAAAAAAGGCCAACAGAATTCTAGCATGTATTAAAAGGGGCATGGAAACTAGGGACTCAAAAGTAATTATGCCACTGTACAAGGCATTGGTTAGACCACACCTTGAATATGGAGTACAGTTCTGGGCCCCACACTATAAAAAGGACATCATGGAATTGGAAAAAAACCCAAAGAAGAGCAACAAAGCTTATTAGGGGAATGGAGAATTTAAGCTATGAGGAGAGATTAAGCAAGCTAGGACTATTTACACTAGAGAAGAGACGTTTAAGGGGGGACATGCTCAACATGTACAAATATATCAGGGGCAAATATAAGGAACTCTCAAGCACCCTTTTTACTGCAAGAAAGGAATCTAGGACACGAGGGCACGAATTTAGATTAGAGGAAAGAAAATTTCATTCCCTCAAAATAAAAAATTTCTTTACGGTCAGAGCAGTCAAACTTTGGAACTTCCTCTTCCTGGAGAGGTGGTGTTGGCAGATACAATAAATACGTTCAAAATAAGGTTGGACAAGCATTTATTGGATAAAAATATCCAGGGGTACTAATAAGAACCATATTCTGTCTTTTACAAGGGATAAGCTATTAAAACGTAGGTTGAACTAGATGGACGCAAGTCTTTATTCAGCCGTATCTACTATGTAACTATGTATAAAGACCTAGACCCTGCACCCCTCCAAAGATGGCCACCGCCTGGTTTGGGACGGATGCAAGTGGTCCAGAAGTGAAAATTCCAGGAGTTCTGGTAAGCCGTGCACACCCCCAGGCAAGCATGTAATCCCCCTTTGGCCACGAGCTTGTAACTTCCCCTGGGTAATGAGCAAGTAACTCCCCCTTGGCAATGACCAAGTAACTCCCCCTGGGCAACAAGCATGTAATCCTCTGTGGAAACTAGCATAAAACCCCTGGCAAGGAGCATGTAACCTCTGACATTGTTCATGTAACCTCTGACATCCTGCATGTAAAAAAGCTGCTGGTTATCAGTGAAACGTGTCGGTGAGGGGGTTACAGCACAGACGGAGGTATCTACCCATTTAGGAACATTTGGCTGATTTTCCAGTGGACAAAACACCGCATCCAATTGAGGAAAAAACAGGTTGTCCTGTTATCTAATCACTCCAGCGGCTGACTTCCACCGGCTTCTTGCTGCTTAATTCTGGAGGGGACACCAAGACTCCAGCGGCTAAATTCCAGTTGCCACTTGCTGCCTATTATTGGAGAAGACACCAGGACCTTCTGAATGGAAAGCCCATAGTGGTAATATCCACTTAATCCAAGGACTCTCATATCAACTACCAGTACCGAATCCTCCAGCGGTGAGATATCCACTATTTCCGGCATAAAGACATTCAGTTGTATGCCAAATCAGAACATTATTATGCCCCACTGTGCCATTCCCCCATGCCACTGTGCCATTTAACTATTATATATAATATTGCAGTGATTTAATTTTCATGTTATCTTTTAAGTGATATTAATATTTTTACAACAATAAAATGTTTATGTGCATTTAGACAATCCCGCTTGTCCTTACATTCATGGTTAGATAACCCAAGTGCTGCTTTTTTCTCCCTTTCTTTGTATCCTGCATGTAACTCCTGGCAACGAGCATGTAGGTAAGAGGCAGTTTTGTGGCATAATATGCAATAGGTATTATGGTGTGTTGTATAAAAAGTAATAGGCATTAAGGTGCGTAGTATAATATGTAATGAGCATTGTGACAATTGGGGTTATTCTAGTTGATACGCTCCCCTGCTTGTTCACACAGGGGAGCGATGTTGAGCGACTCCGCATGTACATAAACTTTTCTGCGCATGTGCAGACGCTTGGTGCGAGCAGGCACAGCATACTGCTTGCTCGCTGTCCCATTCGCACCTGTCAGTGTGGGCGTGGGGCGGCGGCGACAGGCTGCGCCCATGGGAACGCAAAGCGTTTCATGGGTGTTCCCATGTAAATGGGCCGATGGTGCTGTGTGTGATGTAATGTGAATTGGTACTTATATGTGGCAATGCCCCTTCCCCACACCCTACGTTTTTGCAGAATCTTAAGGAAAGTTAGCCAAAATTGCACAGTTTTAGGGGCTTGCTATACCGATACGCATACCCGGAATCGCAAGTAGAAATAGACTGTGCAGCACACTCTACTTCTACACTATCGCAGGAGAGCAATGCATTTGTTGCCCATCGTCACGCCTCCTGTCATGCTGGCTCCGCCCATTGTTGATTTTGTGTTGCCCACGTGAGGCCATTTCCAGAGATTTTCCTGGGACACTTTTAGTCCCCAATCCACCCCTGGCCGTAACTGCTATTATGATGTCACAGTACCCACGATGCATCTAATAAGGGCTTGCAGACCTTACTCCTACAGTACTTTAATTGGTTGCACTGCAGTGTATAATTTAGTCCTATGAACTTAATACATGGGGGGGGGGGGAGACTGTGTGCTGTTAGAATACTGTCTGCACTTAGGGCCTGCTTCAGAGATGGACGGATTTGCACTGTGTCCTTGTAGGCAGCCGCTGTGCAGTAATATGCTAATGGGGCAGGAAGTGTCTTGTGTAAATAGACAACCCATGTGATCTGCTGCTGTATCTGGAAACACAGCATTATATCTTTCTACGTGAACATCAGTCACCTGAGCAACCCCTGGCCTCAGCATGCCCACAAAATCATGCCCCCATTCTCTGTAATGCTGGCTGTACCTGCCAATTCCCTGCCAGTGCTTAGCAAGCACTGGAATCATTGCTGCAGTCACAGCCATGAGCAATGCACATCCTGCGCAGGTATCAAAACATGGGAGATCAATGAATCTGGCCCATAATGGGCAGCGTTATGCTTACACTGCAATTTATGGTTGATCCAGGACAACACCCCTCTTCCCCCAACTCTAAATATGTCTATAAATTGAAATTTGTCACAAGCACCACCCTGTAGTGGAACGTTTATTTAGCATGGTGCAAAATGGCACCATCTCGCTTAACACCTAACTCTCAATGAGTATTTTATCTTTAACACTACTTATCCCGCGTCAGGTATGAAATGCGAGCTGCTATGCCTTTCTTCAGTAGCTGTTATAATTACTTCCGCCGCTAAACTGTCAGGCATTAGGCGTTTGCAATCCACTCAAGTCCTGTTCCACTGATCATATAAAAGCGTTTATTTTTCAAGTGTTTGTTCTGTTTCATTTGAACAGCCTGTTCATCTCCCACCTTTTGTATTTGCTTGGTTATATGCGCAGCCCAAACATAAATGCGTCTCTGTTTTGAATAATGAACAAGTACAATATATGGTAGCCATACTTAAGGTGCATACACACTGTCCACCGTGCATGCAGACCGATGATGGGGGGGGGGGAAATCGCTGGGCTGAAAATCGTTCAGTGCATACATACTTAGTGATTTTCGCACGTCCAATCGATTTTCCCAGGGGTTGGACGACTTTACATAGCAGGAAGTTATGGAAAGCCATCCACCCCATCGCTCATCTGAGCGTGGGTGGCCAGCGATGATGCGCGAGGGTGCATCAGCGCTCACTGCTCACCGCTGTCCCGTAAGCACTGGGCGGCTTTTCAGCTGAAAGCAGCTTAAGCGAGAAAACTGAGTTGCTTTCAGCTCAAAATCGCCCAGTGTGTATGGGCCCAGTGTGTATGGGCTTTTACACTGGTTGTTTCTGTACAGTTATAGAAAAGACAAATAAACATATCACTGACATTGCCTGTGCTTTCCCTTTAAGACACAGATGTGAGAATTCATGACCGTCACCAGTAAAGTGTCATTGATGCTGTTTTTTTTCCCCTCATTGTTTGATGCAGTTATGTAAATCACCCAGTTATTAAATACTCCCCCTCCTTTGTTCATCCAGTTTCTCAGAGCAACTTAGAGTCTCACTGTCTCTCCGAAATACCTTATATTAAAGAAGGTTGTCGCCTTCTCTCCACATAAAGGGCATCATCTCCTCCTTCTTTTCCAAGTAATATGTAAAACCACCAGGTCCCCAATTTCAAGTACGTCATGACTCAGTTAGAACTACAGCCCTCAGATGGTCTATTTCTCACAAGAGGTCTATTTCTGGAGCTAATTCTATGCAAGAACATACGTACTAGGACTAAAGATACCTTCAGCTCACGTCTCTTCATAGTCTGAGACTGTACAATCTTTGGGAAATAGCACCCAACTGTACCTTCCAAGAATCTGGAATAGATTTATATATATATATATATATATATATATATATATATATATATATATATATATATATATATATATATATATATATATGCTATTTTATGTCCCCCGCCCTGGGTCAGTTCCCCTCTTGTTTTAAGCAGGGTAACACACCGACCACCCGATATCGTCTGATCCACCCAATGATTGTATAAGTGAGGATGCAGGCGCGTAGATGATAAATGGCTTAAACATGTTTGTAATGTTCCTGCAGTTACCGGATCAGGAAGAACCTTTTTATGTCCTGTTTGGTATTTTTAATGGTGACCTCTCGGTCCCATAGAAGACCTTAATCCACTGGTTCCCAAACTGTGTGTCCCCTGGCACCCTGGGGGACTTTCTGCGGTGCCCTGGTTTGGTAGCCCGTGACCAGTTCAAATTATTTATGACCAATGTATTAAGCAATTTGCGGACAAACAGAAGTGATTCCTGACCATTACCACATAACTGACCTTAAGGATTAGATATAAACACAATTTACTTCATTGACTAATTTTTGTACTGATTTTATCAATGAGACACTTTTGGCCTAGGGGTGCCGTGAACAAAAATTCTCATACTCAGGAGCACCGTGATTGAAAGCTTGGGAACCTCTGCTAATCACTTCTATATTTCTAGCTCCGTGTGTCTACGAGGGTCATATGGGGTCAAGCTGGGGACACACTGCTCGGCTGATTGCCTTTAACCTGGTCAGCCGAGTGATGTAAAGGCGTGGGTCTAGAATCTCCAATATACAAATTTACCACCCTTCAGACTTTTGGAGCAATATAAGACTAGAACACTGCTTCCCAAACTCGATCCTAAAGACACAATAAAGGGTACATTTACTAAGCTGGGCGATCTATTGAAGATGGGATGTTGCCCATAGAAACCAATCAGATTGTATCTATTATCGTCTGCAAGGTGCTAGATAAATAAGTAGATTCTATTTGGTTGCTATGGGCAACATCCCATATTCAATAGAATGCCTATTTTAGTAAATTTACACCTAACAGTCCTGGTTTTAAGGTCGCCCATGCTTAAGCATTTATGGTCTGCAGTACTAATTAGGTCACTTGTGCTCAAGCAGGAATATCCTCAACACCTGGACTGGTGGTCTTGGGGACTGAGAAGCACTGCCTCCTGGAAGATCCAAATCGGTGGTTCTCAAATTCGGTCCTCAGGACCCGACACCGTTTACGTTTTTTCAGGTCACCCGAGAGGTGCGCCTATTACTAACTGATACATTTTTAAAGATCCACAGGTGGCGTTACTTATTTCACTTGATTGTAAAACGTGCACTGTGTGGGCTCCCTGCATTAGTCGCAATCATTCCCCCGGAACGTTGAATACGGGGAGCAGCCGGCGAGGGGGTTAAACAGCAAGGTTCGCTTGTTTTCTACAATCCCCGCGGTTTAACCCCCTTGCTGGCCGCATTGAATACGAGCCTAAGACTTCACATCTGGCCAATCACCCGCACACTCCAGAACTGTTACCTGTCCACACAGAGAGCAGTGATAATGCCTACACCAGTGATCTGGTTGTTGAGGTCCAGGGCGGTCACAGCACGGCACAGGATATCTCCAAAGACCCAGCCTCTATCATGGAGCAACTGATGGATAAGGAGAGGCATCCCAAGTAAGGAAAGGAGGTCAGCCAAGGCCAGGTTCACCACATACAGGTCAGACACCAAGGTGTGTCGGCAGCTGAGTAGCACCACTAGTACCAGTCCATTGCACAGAACCCCACAACCACAGATCATCCCATATAACACTCCCCACCCAGGACCACGTAGTGACACCACACCTGAGGCGGGAGGCAGAGGTGTAGGAATCCAAGGCAGGGAAGGTGTCATCCTGCCAATAAAGGTATTTGTGAAAAAAATGGAAAGTTAAGAGGCTTTAGGATATGCTGTTAGTTTTTGCGGTATCCTTCACATATTTTAGATTGTCAGCTCTTCTTCTCTTGATAATTCAGTTTATCCCATGTGAGCATTCCATGCATTTGTTTTTTTCTTTGCTTCGATTTGAAAGCCCCTTTATTCGGGGTGCTATAAGGATACATACATACAGAGAGACCCCCTCATTCTCGCACTCCTTCCCTGTCTGCCGTCCACTGTTATACGTGTGGACAGATTTAGCTTCCCCTCTCTCCTCCTCAGCTTCTCATTGTGCATCCAGTGTGCCAGACCTAAAGCAGAAATATAAGGGTCAGATAGACAGTAATCCACTCCCTCCCACGCAGAGACATGACACCTGTATGAGTGTGCCTACAGAAATGTCAGCTATACAATAGCTTCCCAACAACATGCACATCCTTTCTGCCTTCATTGCCAACCTGATGCAATGTACACAAATACACTCTGCTGTGACAGGTGGGCCATGTATAACACTACACAACACTACCTATACAATACAGCAGCTCCAGCCAGCGTAGTGGCACTGCATTAACCCAGCGTGCGATTCACTTACTGAAGAACTGCATAATATACGCACAGACACACACATGTGTGTGTGTGTTTCTCACACCACAGTATTTACACACAGATCAGTGGGTACAACAGTTGGTATATACGCCACACACACACCTAATTAAATCCAAATAAATTTCTGTGCCAGTAACTTACCTCCCACAGCTGTGTCTGTGAGCGTGTGATCATCTGCGTGCAATAATGGAACGCAGACACTGGATCCCTGCTCCGATCACCTGTGGCTCGATTGGAAGTATTAGGCAAATAGTGAGGACGGATGTATAATAAGTAAGGAACGTACATTGTAATCTACTGCTAGCTACCCCTCTGTGCCTCCCACCCCCTCTGCTAATAAACCCATCTTTCCCTCCTGCTTTTTCTAGATATCCTTTCTAGCAATCAGTTTGTGCTCATTGTCTCTCCTCCCCCTGCTTTCTACTTGACAATTCTCTCCCTCCGCTCACCCATTTACCCTCTCTTTTTAGCTTGCTGTTTGTGCCCTCTCCTTTCAGCCGCTCTCTTTCATTCCGCAGTATCTATTATTCCTTAGTCACCTTTCCTGACTCTCCATTTCATGTCACTTGCATCTCCTATCATATAATGCTACTGGCGAATTTTCTCAGTGCTTACAGTTGTCTCCATTCTGTTTTCTATTCTCTCCCCCAGCCCTTCTATTCTCTCTTACCTCTTATCTATTGTCTCTCATTTACCTCTATTGTCCCTATCATACTTTCTTCTTCACTTCATTGTCTGTTTTCAATACGCCTGCCTTTCTCGCACAATATATTTGTTTACTCTGTCTTTTTGTTTCATCTGTGTTAAATGTTTTAAAATGATCCTTTCTTGCGTTATTCCCCTATACCAGGGGTTTCCAAACTATGTGCCTTGGTGACCTGGTGTGCCACAAGATACCTGCAGGGGTGACTTGGGTTTGTGGTCCAGAACCAAAACCATTATTTATGGTCATTGATAGTCAAAACCAGTGCTGGCGGCTGCCAATGATAATGTGTACAGTACAATTCAAACCACAACTATGTCCACCCTCATATAATGGGACCTAAGGGTATAAGTTACCGACAATAGGGATTCTCACCGTTGTTTCTCCAACACTGGAATGCTGACTGTCGATAACTCATCCGGCACCCAGGGTGAGAGATTAACGCAATTTACTATAAATATTTGTTTTGAATTTATCAGTAAGAAACTCTTCCATATTTTTCTCCTATTCATCCTTTTCCATTCTGATAATACTCTCTTTGCTCTTCTCTGTCTTCTATGCCTCAGTCCTAGCACCATATTTTTTTTTTATTCCACTTTTTCATTCTGTCCTAATATAATTTATGCAGCCGTATCTGACTATCATTCATTTCCTGTCTATTGCCATTACCTTATTATTATTATTTTATAACCTCCCACCGTCCTCTCCAGATTATCTCTCCTGGTAAACCTTCCCTCTATTTCATTCCGTCACTTTATTGTCACTCTTAAGTTTCCGACTTTCTTCCCACTCTTGGGTTAGCTCAGTTTGGGCCTTATTCTGGTCTGTGCGGCCGGAGCCGAATATGCGGCCAGGACCGTGCGTCCTAAACCCCGCCTTCCGTACGGATCGCTCACTCCGTCCGAATGCGGTAAGCCGCTGACCGCACAGAGCACGAGTGGATTTCTCATGTATACACCTCCTCCATCTTTGGGAACCTCCCCCATCATTCGATGGTCGCATACCATCGAATGCAGGACCGAGCGATCAGGCAGCTCCCGCGAGCTCAGACCACTTGGGCATTTCTCCGTGCAAAAGCATGGATCTGGGCGGGCAGCTGACATCCGGCAATGTCATATGTCCGCCCCCTACACGTGCGTCACGGCCGCATTACCATACGTACACCCAGCGTTTTCATGGGAATGCCCATGAAACGCGGGGCGTATGCATATGTTAATGAGACCAAACAGCCCTTCACGCCCCTCTCTTACCCCTGTTCGTAGTGTAAACAATTCATGCGGAATTTGGACGTATGTCCCTTTCGCGCATGCGCAGATATGCCTCTGCACATGCGCAGACACAAAACATCGGCGGAACGAACGCACGCGGACATATCCGCACCAACCAGAATAAGGGCCTTTATATCTCTCTCTCTCTCTCTCTCTATCTCTCTCTCTCTCACTCTGTCACAATTTACCATTCTCCACATCCATCTTTAATCCCTTTCTATTGTTCTATCCCTCTTTCTCTTACTCGTCCTTATTCTCTGTTATCTTTTGTCTCTCTTTATACACTTTCCTTTATGAACGTGTATTAATGTCTGTGCTTCAAGTAGAACAATCTTGTGAAAAAATGGTTGTCCCTTTAGCTGATCAAAATTGTGTGATCACTGATAACGTTAGTCTTCTTTTATAATGATTTGTTTTACACCTCTTCAGTGAATGCATTCATGTAAGTCACAAAATGGATTCAGATTTTCAGCATCTCCTCAAGTCAGAGTGCTCCGTGCCTCAGCTGATTCTTGCAGCCAATCTATGTCCTGCTTCTCCTATATAATTCCTTCCAGGTCTTCAACTCCCTTCCTGAGCAATAATTAAAATAGCGGTACTTGTTTCCTAGCACGGCCACACCGATTTCCATCGGGGTGGTCGTGTCGGAAAAATCGCGTCGGTCGCATCGCATGCGATTTGGTCGCATGCGATGCGACCGACCCGATTTTTTAATTGAATCAAATGTGAATAGGGTCCCTGGGACCCGATTTTACATTGGATTCAATGTAAAATATTCCCTAGACCCCCAATTTTATACCGTAAACCCCACCCCACAATTGACGTGAACCCGAAGCGTGGCGAGCGGCGGCGGTGCGCGTCCTCCGACCTTTTCATTCCCCTACTATCCACGTCGGCGTGGAGTTGAGAATATAAAGTGTGGCGAACGCAGCGAGCCACCGAGCCCAAAGCGTGGCGAGCGTACGCGTATAAATTCACAGGTATACGCGTCCCCTCGCGGGGCTCGCTGCGCTCGCCACGCTTCGGGATCACTTTATATTCTCAACTCCACTCCGACATGGATAGTAGGGGAATGAAAAGGTCGGAGGACGTGCACCGCCGCCCCTCGCGGGCTCGCTGCGCTCGCCACACTTCGGGTTCACGTCAATTGTGGGGTGACGACGGGGCCATATATAATGTGAAATGGGTCATATTGGCCCATTTCACATTTTTTACTATGTGAGATGGACTTAATCAAGTCCATCTCATCTTGTGCCATTATAATGGCACAAGACCGACGCGATGCTCCCGATTTCAATGTTAAAAAATATTTTAACATTGAAGCCTATGGCAAAATCGGGGGCGTCGGGGCCAATGTTAATGGTCCCGACCGACGCGATGCCCGCGATTTTTCCTTTGCCGGCAAAATGGACCTGACTTCAAAGGAAATCGGGTCCATTGCGGGCATCGTGTACCTTAACTTAAAGGTACACGATGCCCGCGATTGTGGCCGTGCTAGGAAACAAGTACCAAAATAGCTCATTCCTGACTCCAGATTGAGCAGTAAAGGCCCCCATACACTAGCCGATTTTGGTCAGATTTCTGCCAGATCAGTCGGATCTGGCAGAAATCGGACCAAAATCGGCTAGTTTGGATGTCCCCTCAGATCCGATGCGCGGTCCCGTGCACATCGGATCTGCGTCGGGTGGTCGGACCTGCTGCACGTCCGACCACCCGACTTGGGACCTAGTGCGGCGGTAGAGGGAGCAGGGGGGGCTGGGGACGCTGCGGGGGACACAGGCGGCATAGAGCCGCGCAGGGGGAGACGGCGGGAGCTGTCAGTATTGAATAAAAAAAAAAAAAGCCCATACAATGCATGGGCGGCCTGTGATTGGCTGAGCGCTCTCTCAGCCAGTCAGCAATTGGCTGAGAGAGCGCTCAGCCAATCACAGGCAGCCCATTCATTGTATAGGCTTTTTTTTTCTACCATTGACAGCTCCGAGTCCCGCCGGCTCCCCCTGCCCGGCTCTATGCCGCCTGTGTCCCCCGCAGCGTCCCCAGCCACCCCCGCTCCCTCTACCGCCTCGCCGCACAGACGCTGGGGGGACACAGACGTGTCACCCGCAGCGTCCCCAGCCCCCCTGCTCCCGCCTCGCCGCACAGACGCTGGGGGGACACAGACGTGTCCCCCGCAGCGTCCCCAGCCCCCCCTGCTCCCTCTACCGCCTCGCTGCACAGACGCTGGGGGGACACAGACGTGTCACCCGCAGCGTCCCCAGCCCCCCTGCTCCCTCTACCGCCTCGCCGCACAGACGCTGGGGGGACACAGACGCTGTCCCCTGCAGCGTCCCCAGCAGCGGGGGACACAGAGTCCCCAGCCCCCCCCCCCCTGCTCCCCGGGTTTTTTTACATGTGATAAATCGAGACGATTTATCACATGTAAAAAATGGCACATCAAGTGCCAGTCTAATCAAGCTCCCCCGGGGAGCAGCCGGGGAAGCTCAGGGGGAAGTCGGGGGCGACTTGTCCTAAGGACAAGTCGCCCTAGTGTATGGGGGCCTTAAGACTGCATATTCTAGTTTATTACTGTGTATTTGTGTTGTTGGCTTTTCTTCCAAGACACTGAGGGGCAGATTTATTAAGCTTGGAGAAGAGATAAACTGGTGATAAAGCAGAGAAAATGTAAAAGGAGATCAAGCACCAGCCAATCAACTCCCAACTGTCTTTTTCAAACACAGCTGATTGGCTGGTGTTTTATCTCCTTTTACCTTTTCTCCGCTTTATCTCCAGTTTATCTCTTCTCCAAGATTAATACATCTGCCCCTGATTTCTCTAAATCAGCTAAAGGCCCACATACACTAGCCGATTTTGGTCAGATTTCAGCCAGATCAGTCGGATCTGGCCGAAATCGGACCAAAATCGGCTAGTTTTGATGTCCCCTCAGATCCGATGCGCGGTCCCGTGCGCATCGGATCTGCGTCGGGTGGTCGGACCTGCTGCACGTCCGACCACCCGACTTGGGACCTAGTGGGGCGGCGCGGCGGTAGAGGGAGCAGGGGGGGCTGGGGACGCTGCGGGGGACACAGGCGGCATAGAGCCGGCGGGAGCTGTCAGTACGGAAGGAAAAAAAAAAAAAAACCCATACAATGAATGGGCAGCCTGTGATTGGCTGAGCGCTCTCTCAGCCAGTCAGCAATTGGCTGAGAGAGCGCTCAGCAGCCAATCACAGGCTGCCCATTCATTGTATGGGCTTTTTTTTTTCTTCGGTACAGACAGCTCCCGGCTCCCCCTGCCCGGCTCAGCTGTAAGTAATTGCCGCAGCTGTGTCCCCCGCAGCGTCCGTCCCCCCAGCCGCCTCAATGTCCCCCTGCCCCCTGCTCCCTTTACATTGCAGCTCCCCTGGAGTTGCAAATGATACATCGCATGCGATGTATCATTTGCAAAACTTGGCACATCAAGTGCCAAATCGTGTGTCCCCCTCCCGGGGAGCTGCAGGGGGGAATCAGGTCCGACTTGTCCTTAGGACAAGTCGGACTAATGTATGGGGGCCTTAAGTTTCAGTAAATGAAGCTAAAGATCTTACCTGTTACCTGCTCAGTGCAGCCCCAGCTGCATTTCACTGATTTCTCTTCAGTGAACTCAAGTTCTTACCCTGCTACAATCTGCTTCTGAAACCAACAGCCGTGTTTATGAAAATGCATCCTTGTGAGTTTCTTTGCTAATAAAGCTTCATGCAAGGGCATTTTAAGATCCAGGCCCCCTCCTCTCTGCCGGAAGCGCAGAGTCTGCGCTATAGAGAGCTCAGACTCTAAGGGGTACATTTCCTAAGATGGGAGTTCTGTTGAAGATGGAATGTTGACCATAGCAGCCAATCAAATTCTCTAATTATTTATTTAGCACCTTCTAGAAGATAATAGATCGAGGGGTAAATATTCAATAAATGTGTGCTGTGCGAGCCCCCTCTGTAAGCTCATTCTAAATTACATTATCAAGTTCTGTGCTGCTAGCATCCACATTTCCCGATTTCTCCAGCAATTTCCTACAACAAGCATATATTGTATGTGCTTTTCCTCAGCCTTCTATCTAAGTATAAGCACTACATATACACTCTGTCTTTAATAGCCTGGTCCAAACCATTTCTGTTTCTAGTTCAGCTCCAGTATACTGTGTCATCGTTTCGAAATCCAGTTTCAGTCCAGTCTCCAGTGTATACCAGCTCCTGTACCAGGAAACCAAGTCAGAAGGTCGCGACCTGCGTGTGGGGTGCAGCCAAGTCCAAACCACCTTGCGGAGGTCCTTGACGAACAATACCGGCGCATTAGACTCAGCACCTATGCACTGTGGCTAGTCAATTCCATAGTATGGATAAAAGTCCATTAGTCTACTCATGAAATGTGATCGCTACCCAAGAATAGGAATACATTGGTGAATTGGTTAACAGGAAAATCACAGATTCATAATAAAAAAAGATTTAATATTAACAGTATTAGTACCGTGCTTTCCAGTATATTTGTTTCAGAACGTAAATCACAAATAGAGGATTGTCCAACTCTTAGAGAGAAAACCCCATTTTATGAGCTATGGATATATCCAATAAATTCTTTGCTGTTTCACTTTTCACAAATGCAAGAATATCAGTAATAACAAGAATCTAGTAAGTAACTGGGAGGAATGTTTTCTCTTGCGGAGATATGTAGATATCACCTAGTGTTTGCTTATTTATTTAGGTAAACTATACAATCATCATCACTACACTAAAGACACAACTGTTGAGTAGGAATGTGGTTAGCATCCTGGAAGAAGGGATGGTGGCAGTCACAATACTGGACATTGGCATCCTGACTACCACCAAAAGACCGGCACTGGAATACCATCATCTGCAATTCCAACAATGGCCTAGCATTAATGCTGCCTGCATGTTCACTTTTGGGATGCCAGCTTTGGAATCCCAACTGCCAGCATCCCAAAATTAAATATGCGGGCAGCGTTAGGTTGAGTGGGGAAAGGTTAGGGTTAGGCTGTGGGAGAGAGAGAGTTTTAGCGGTAGGTACTTAGAAGGGGAAGTTAGGGTTTGGCTACAGGGTGGGGTTTTTTGGGTTAGGCAGTAGCAGGGTCCAAAACCCTACAGATATTAATAAGGAACTACCAGGATCCATAGGTTTCCCATATCCAAAATGCTTGGGTAATTTGGACATCAGTTTTTCCATATTTTGGAATATTTGCATACCATAATGCAATTTTTTGAGGATGGGTCACAAGTCTAAAAGCAGTTTCTGCAGAGAACCATCAGGAAGCACAGATTTTAGTATTTTAGATGCACTCAAAAATATACGTATTTCTCTGTCATCCATCCTGGTGACACAGCTAACCATGGGATATAGGAGTGTCCTCAGGAGCAAGGCACCTATGCTGACTTCTTTGAGAGGTAGGCTTCTCCCTTCTGCGTCCCAGCATTCCTCAGTTCGTTTTAGGTGCCCACTGAAGTAGGTGCTGTGCTGACTGGCTGCTGACTGTAGCCGTTTTTTGTTAGATAGCTAGGTGTTTGTTATTTTATTAATATTCTCTTAGTTAGTGCAGGTGTACAGTGTGTAACTTCCAGAGGAAGTTTATGCATGAGAGTGCAGCAGAGGCTGACAGAAGCACATCCTGTCAGCTCTCTGCTCTCTCTGCACAGCGCTTACCCTCCAGGAAAGGAGGTTTCCTGGGCCCTGGGGTGAGTCCTGAACCGGCTCCCTGCTTAGGGAGATCTTGGGGGATTGACCCCCCCCACTATGGTGCCGCCATTTTCCAGGGCTTATAGGCAGAAATCCAGAAATGGAGTTGATGTCTATTACAGGAGTCCAGCACAGCTGGATGCTTCCAAGTGGTCCCGGTCTGAGGGGAGACACTTGAGGTGAGGAGAAGCACTTGGTAGGTGCGGCTGAAGGCCAAAAGGCTTCTCTCCCCGCTGAAGCAGAGACGTGGTCTCTACCTACACTCTGTTCTGGCGCCTTTTCTCTGCAGCAACAAAACGCGTTTCTCCGCCTTAGGGTCAGCGGCTTCCTGAGGAAGCCGCTGACCCTAAGGCGGAGAAACGCGTTTTGTTGCTGACCACTGATAGCCAGATACCATCTCCGCAGATAATCGCTGCCACACTGACCAGAGCAGCTGTTGGACTTACTGGTGATGCAGAGCTTTTCCATCTCTACTCCGTATTAAACAGGAGAGCTCCTCTCATTCTACAGAGGTAATTTGTGTACCTAACAGCACGGACACTAAACAAGCCGGACACACCATCTGGAGATTTGTCTCCTCCAACTATGCGGGACTGGTAACTATACAAAAAGCCTTGCTTGCACAAAATTTGTCGCTTTGATTGACTTTTAAATCCAGCCTCATATCAGCAAATCAAGCTATAAGAAAAGCCTCTTTATGTTAAATGTTGTGAGTCCTGTTCGTCTTTGTCTTGCAATTGCAAAATGAAATACTTATGAAGTGCACATATATGTATTCTTATTGTTGATATTTTATTTATTTTTAATAAAAAAAATTTACATTCTGTGCAGATGCCTGACATTGTGCACTGTGTGTAATCATGACAGAAAGGTGTAGTGAGGCTGCTCTTGGGGAGGGAGCGCCTGCCATGTTAATTAACTGCAGGTTTTGCTGTGTTAAATTAATAGTTGAACAGATGGATCAGGGGGATTTGTGCCCTTCATGTGAGTCTGTGCCCAGTGGGGCTCAAGCCCAGAGGTCTGAGCAGCCTAAACCTGCGTGGGCGGCTGCCTTGGGGAGATCTATAAATGCCTTGGTACAGGCTTTGAATAGGCAGAGAGATGATCTAGTGAAATCTCCTAGGCCTTTTTCCCCCTCTCAACCTTCTGTGGGCTCTATCACCCCCTGTCAGGGGGACCCTGCTTTACTGCAGGTTATGCAGGACACTGCTCAGAGTGTCCATAAAATTAATGCTTTCATGGAGCAGCTTGCCAAGGCTCCTGAGGTTACTTCCCCCAGGCACCCTTTATCTACACCTCCCCTGCTGAATTTAGATTCTGATGATGAAGGTGTGTGTGCCGAGGATACCTTTTGGGACCAGAGGGAAGAATATGAGTCTTCTGTCCCTGGGATTGAGGACTTGGGGCCTTATTCTGATCGGTGCGGATATTCCCGCATGCGGACGGACCGCCGATGTTGATCGTCTGCGCATGTGCAGAGGTCACTCTGCGCATGTGCAGGCGATTTCGCCGCACGGATTCTTTATACGCCGCACAGGGGGCGTAGAGGGGCGTGAGGGGCTACTTAGCCTCATTACCCTATGCATACGCCCCCCGTTTCATGGGCGTTCCCATGCAAACGCGGGGCGTATGCATGGTAATGAGGCCGTGACGCGTGGGTACGGGGCGGGCATCTGACATCGCCGGATGTCAGCTGCCCGCCCCCATACATGATTTCACACGGACAAGTGTCCGTGTGGTCTTGTGTTGCGGGACCTGGTGGAGCGTGCGGCCCTGCATTCGATGTTCGGCGACCATCGAATGCAGGGGCAGCTCCCAAGACGGAGGAAGCGTATCCCCGTCCAATTTCATGCGGATCGCCACATATCCGCGTACGGACGGCAGGTGGCGATCCGTATGGAAGGCGGGGATTCGCCTGCACGGTTGCGGCCGCATATTCTGATCGGGCCGCACCGATCAGAATAAGGCCCCAGATCCTAGCAGTTAAGCAGACTTTGAATCTCTCAGATGAGGATAAAGTGCCAGCTCATAGTGTATTTAAGAAACTGCGCAGGGATGCAGTTACTTTCCCCTCAGGTGAGGGCATGAAGGTTTTACTTGGAGAAGCATGGAAAAAGCCTGATAAGATGCTTCTCATGCCCAAAAGATTTGCAAACATGTATCCCATGCTAGAGGAGAATGTAAAATTATGGGAAAAGACCCCTCTGGTGGATGCAGCTGTTGCCAGGTTGTCTAAATCGACTGCTTTACCTGTCCAAGGGGTGCTGCTTTTAAGGACCCCGTGGACAAGAAGATTGAAGGTTGTCTTAAGGCTGTGTTTGAAGGGGTGGGATTTTCCTTACGCCCTATCATTGCGTCTGCTTGGGTATGCAATGCCATGATGAAGTGGGCTGATACCTTGTGTAATCAACTTCAGCCTGACACAGAAGCTTTTGCTTTGGCTGAAAAGCTAAGGTGTGCTGTGGAGTACGTTTGTGAACCTGGGGAAGAAGGTGCCAAGATGGCGTCAAAAGTGTCAGCCACCTCCGTGACAGCTAGGAGAGCTCTCTGGCTTAAAGCTTGGGAAGCTGACGGTGAATCCAAGAAGTGTCTAGAGGCTTTGGCTTTTAAAGGAGAACTTCTTTTTGCGGCGGAACTTGTTTCCATTATTAAACAAACCACGGGGGGAAAGAGCACTTTCCTTCCCACCAGGTCTAAGCATAGAGTGTCGTGGTTTGGGGCTTTAAGCATGTCCTTTCGCTCCTCCTTTCGAGGGGGTGCATCCAATAGAGGACAAACAGGAAGGGGAAAGTTTCGCTCTAGCAAGGGAAGGGCACCCAGATCCCGTTTTGGGGCCTTTGCAAAGAAACAGCCCTCTAAAAGTGAGGATAAGTCCTCCACATGACGGGGCGGAGACTCCCCATTCTGGGATCAGAGTGGGGGGTTGCCTCCTACAGTTTCGGGATGCCTGGACCTTCTCCACCACGGACCCTTGGGTACTTTCCATCATTTCCCAGGGTTACAGGATCAATCTCAGGGGTGCCCCTTCAAGGAGATTTCTTCCTACACCCCTACCGCAAGAAGCTCGATTGCAGAAAGCCCTCTTGGGGGCCGCAACGTCGCTGTTCGAACAAAGGGAGTGGTGATCCCGGTACCTCAGGAGGAAAGAAAGAAGGGATTTCATTCCTTTCTTTTCTTAGTCCCCAAACCAGACGGTTCTTTCAGACCCATTCTAAATCTGAAATCCTTAAACCTACACCTGTGGGTGGACCACTTCCTGGTTCCTGTCACAGTGTAGGAGCCACAGCACTCTGTGTAGGTATCCCGCATCTCCCAGACCCCTGTAGTGACTAGAAGGGGAATCTCGGCTGTGAGGGCACGTCCCCTGTCCGCAAGCCTATGCCACCATTTTAAAAGTAAGAGGGGCCCGGCACTCACTTGTATTTATAAGTCCAAATATTTGCTGGGGTAGCCTTCCCACGATGCAGGACATCAATTCACAGGGTAAGACAAACGGGCGGCACTCTCCAGTCTTATTCAGGATAAAACAAGCATTTATTTATCCATATAAAGGCTTGTTTTAGCCTGAATAAGACTGGAGAGTGCCGCCCGTTTGTCTTACCCTGTATATGAGATTCTGCGCTTTCTGATTATAACAAAAGTGAAATATGGGTGACTTAATTCTGGACACACGACTCTTTGAAAAAGCCCCTAGTGGTGTGAAACGTGTCAGAGGTATACCTACTTGCTGTGGATCCAAAAATCCCCCCTGCACCAATTGACATCTGGAAGCTGCTAACACTGCTGTGGGTGTGGTGTAGGGGTATACTTCTGATTGGGATGTCTGCGTCGGTATTCTGACTGCCGGCATCCCATTCCATCCCTCTGCTGAGGGTCAAGAATGAATACAGTTCACACATGGCACTGCAGTATTAACCCCTTGAGTGCCAAGGGAATTTGTCCAAATAGGTGTGAAAATTGCCAAGCAAACATTTTTCTTCAACCCTTTGAGTGCCAACGTAGCTGTGAGAGATCCTCAAAATATCCGTTTAAAATGCCAGCGCCGCTCACAGCGACTGTTCTTTTTTTTTTTGGGGTGCAATATTTAACTAAACTTCAATCAATTGACTCTGCTGTATTTGTATGTGTTTATACTAGAAGAACAGTGGCTGTGAGCGATGCTGGTGTTTTTCGAGGATCGCTCACAGCAACGCTGGCACTCAAAGGGTTAAAAGATTATATTATATTGAATTAACAAACAGCATATGAGCCACATTTCTGGATTATGCAGGATCTCATGGTAATACAATGTGTATATGTGCACACACACACACACACACACACATATACATACTTAATCCAGCTCTGCTATAGCAACCAACCAGCTGGATGTAGCATTTGTCAAGTACATTCTATTAAATCATGCATAGAGACTGATTGGTTGCCATGGGCAACTTCTGCACTGGTCCACTTCACTCTTTTCACTGCTTGGTACATCAGCCCCTAATTATAATATAGTAGCAATTAAACAACCCTCAATACAGTGTGACATTTTTTGTTTCCCTGATCGTGGACTGAAAGTATATTAACCCCTTGAGTGGTGGGTAATGGCTGGGGCAGGACAAACCTACCAGGGCAGGTTTATCCTGCCCCAGCAAAACCCACCACAGAAAGATGGAAGCCCCCCCCCCCCCTCCGCTTCCCTGCTGCCGCTCTCACCCCTCTCCTCAGCCGCCTGTCACATTGAGCAGTGACGTCGGCGGTAGGCTGGGGGATGTTCGCAGCTCGGGAGGACTCGGGTCCCCCCGAGCCGCTCCGATACCCGAGCCTGCCGCCGACGTCATGAGTGACGGGCTGGCTGGCAGGACATAGGACCTCCGGGGCACTGTTCGCCAGAGGAAAGGTGACGGGGATGACGACGACTGGGGGATTTGTGGGGGGGGGGGGGGGGTGCTCCAGAGGTGCTGCGCCAGTGGTGCACACCTGGACACCACTGGCGCACACCTATTCTATATAAGTGGTATGCCCGGAAAAACAGCCTAGCTGAGCCCGGAAAATTTCCGGGCATACCACTCAAGGGGTTAAATCTTTCATCTTTCTACATGCAGACACACACACACACACATTACTTTTATGGACTAAAAAGGCAAATGGCACAGTAATTATCACTAAACATTTAATGTAAAACAGTAAAAAGAAAAAAGTTTTTATTAGGCATTTTCATGTTGGATGATATGAGCGCCTCACATCCGAACGTGGGTAATTACTTCTTCCATGTCCTGAAATAAAAACAATAAAACAAAGTTTTAATAATAATAATAATAATAATATCTTTATTGTCATAAAATGCCCACATGTAATGAACATTAAATGAAATTCAAATATAAGCAATACAGACAAAAACAATGGAAAAAAGAGGTAACACTGGAGTACGGGATTGTGCAGGGATGCAGTTACCATCCCGGCGGTCGGGATCCCGACCGCCAAAATGCCGACACTTTCTCCCTCCGTGGGTGTCAACGACACCCCTGGAGGGAGAATAAATTAGTGTTCCGAGCGTAGCACGTCCCCCCCTTGTCGGCATTTCGGCTGTCGGGATTCCGGCGTCGGGATTCTGAACGCTGGGATCCCGACCGCCGGGATTCAATACTGAATCCATTGTGCATGATTCACAGTTGGCACTAAGTATTTAAAGTGCGGATTGCCACCGAAAAAAAAAACTCTCTCTATATTATTTGGTTTTAAACAAGACTGAACGGTATCGCTTGCTTGAAGGGAGTAAGGAAAACAAATCACCACTCGGGTGAGAAGGGTCCCTCAGGATAATATTTGTCTTTGAGAGAAGCCGCTTCCCAAATATATGTTGTATGCTTGGTAAGGCAACCCCAATTATTTTGCTTGCAACTGATACTACCCTCTGAAGGGATTTACGGTCAGCAGCAAAGCAGGGACCGAACCATGCCACAACACCATAGGTAAGAACACTCTCAATGACCTAATGAACCGGATATAGAACTGTATGTACAGTAATTTATTTAAGCAGCTATGATATAATTTTATCCTTGCTAGACCTCACTTCCAATTGAATTCCCTCCTAATAGAATCAATTGATCTAAAATCTGTTCTGTTATTATAATAACAAACAAATGCTCTGTAGTACGGATGGTGTAATGGTTAGCATTGCTGACTCACAGCACAGAGGTCATGGGATCGATTCAAACCATGTCCCTAACTGTATGGAGTTTGTATATTCTTCCCGTACTTGCGTGGGTTTCCACCGGGTACTCCGGTTTCCTCCCACATTCCAAAAATATACTGGTAGGTCAATTAGCTCCCAACAAAAATAACCCTAGAATGTCTGTTTGCACGTGTCTATGTGGTAGGGAATATAGATTGTAAGCTCCACTGATGTGAATGTTCAAAATGTCTCTGTAAAGCGCTGCGGAATATGTGTGCGCTATATAAGAAACTGTTAATAAATAAGTAAATGCTTTGTAGGGATTTACCTTTATCAACAGAGTTTTGTCGTTGTCATTGCAATGTAGGAATATAGTCTGGCTCAGCAGAGCGTACAATTTTTCCGTTTGTACCACATTAAATCCTCTACTTTGAAGAACAACTTTTTGTAAGAGAGCCTTTTTTGTAAGAGAAACAATGAAATCTCAGTTAGAACAGAAGATAGCAGGGGATCCCTCCTTCGCAAACTTGCATTTGTTTGGTGTAACAATTGTACGCTGAAAAACATATAAAGGGTCTGATTCTGCTTGACACGGTAAACTGCGAAGATTGCAGTTTACCGAGCGCCAGAGAGCCCACCCTGCCGAATACCCCCGCCGCCGTTTCGGGATGTGTTACAAAAACACATATATATTCAATATATAGTACAGGTATGCCACTGATTTTCCAGCAACCGATGGTCCAGAACCTCCTTTAATCCCGGTGCCGGGGGAAGTTAGTATTGTTAGGTCTTTGGACGTAGAGGGGACTGTGGGAGGGCTTAGAAGTAGTTAAAAGGGCAGTGGGAGGGTTTTGAGAGGCAGGGGGGAACGAGTTACAGGTGGGAAGGGGGGGGGGGGGTCGTGCTGCCCTGTGAGCCGGAGACGAGCTGCTGGTGGTGTGGCGGAGGAGCAAGCTGGGCTGCGGTTGTCACAATGCTTTAAAATGGTATCACTGATAATCAGGCAAATTCGGTAATCTGTGCTGGAAATGAGGATCCCGGATAATCAGTGTTCAACCTGTATTTTTTTGTGTGTGTTTGAAAAAAACACAACTTCAGCAATAAAGCAGTATTAGCAAATCATATGTATAGTGTATGTGTCTTTGCACACTGTATATAATATATACATACACAGAAATATACTTTACGTGGTGTTGTGTTATTCAAGTGCTATGCTGAGGCCATAAGTGTTTCTATAGTGTTTTGTAGTTAAAGTGCGATAACAATAAAGATACCAAATATATTGGACCTGCAGAGACAGGACATCATTGGGATCTTCCTAAATGTGTTTGGATTGGTTGCTCTTGCTTGGGATCTTAACCAAGCCAGCTGTGGGTAAGAGATTCCAATTTAGTGCAGCAACTATTGGGACTGGTTGGCACAACAGCACAAGTTGTCAAAATATATACATTTTTGTAGTAGCCAATGATAACAACCAGCACCATCCATGTAGTTTTTGTCATGAAGGCTTCCTCTGGGACTTGTAGAGTTTATCCAGGAGAGGAACGCATTCTGAGCTGGGGCAGTTAGAAAATTTGAGTAGATTGTGTTATTGGGGTTCTCTGGTTACAGTTAGGGTGGCTGCCCTGGGGAATCTCACTGCACACAATAGGTTATTTGGGAGTTTTATTTAGAAGTTTATCATTGGGTCAAATTGTCATGTGACCATTTGGTTTGGTTTGGTATAAGTGACCCTTGGGCCATCACCATGGCCCTTATTCTGATCGGTGCGGCCGGATCCGAATATGCGGCCAGGACCGTGCGTGCGAAACCCCGCCTTCCATACGGATCGCCAACTCCGTCCGTACGCGGTAAGAAGCTGGCCGAACGGAACGCACGTGTATTTTTCACGGAATACGCCTCCTCCATCTCAGGGAACCTCCCCCATCATTCGATGGTCGCAGACCATCGAATGCAGGACCGAGTGATCCACCAGCTCCCGCAACCTCGGGCCACACGGACATTTTTCCGTGCAAAAGCAGGGATCTGGGCGGGCAGCTGACATCCGGCGATGACATATGTCCGCCCCCTACACGTGCGTCACGGCCGCATTACCATACGTACGCCCAGCGTTTTCATGGGAACGCCCATGAAACGCGGGGCGTATGCATATGGTAATGAGCCCAAATAGCCCTTCACGCCCCTCTCCACCCCCTGTTCGGGATTTGGCCGTACGCCCCGCTCGCACATGCGCAGAGACGCCTCTGCACATGCGCAGACACAAAACATCGGCGGCACGAACGCACGCGGATATTACCGCACCGATCAGAATAAGGGCCCATATAATTTCTGCTGCTTGTTGTTTCAGCTATGTTTTATGCTAATTTGGCATCTACACTCTCTGTATGTCGGGTGAGGCGGGTAGGTTGCAATGATGCTACTGCGGGACTCACATTGTTTTCACACAATAGTAATCAATGCATAATATGTCTACCATAGGGAAATACATTATTTCCAAAATTGTACTTTTTCTTTACACTCTAAGGGCAGTATTCAATGAGAAAGTTCTCCGTGTTTTATGGAGAATTTTTGCTTTTTTCGCCTTGGACGGAGCATTTTACTCTCCAAAAGCGAGCAACCCTATTCAATGTGAAATATTCTCCATCTTTCTAAGTGATTTTCTCCGTGTCTCTCCGTGTAGCAATTCTCCATCTTTTGATGGGGAGCTGGAATGTGAACTTTTAAACTAAAAGGTTTTTTTTTTAAATTTTGGTGTAAAAAAATCAGGTTTTTTTTTTCTGTGAAGGGGCATGTTATTTTTATTCATGTGCTTATAGCACATGGATATATATTTAATTTAAAAATATATATTTTTTTAAATTTTTTTTTTTTTTTTTACACAGTGCAGCCAGCAGGGGGCCGGAGCGCTCGAGCCGCTCATTAGATATTCATATATTCACTGCACCCGATCGTTAATATGCACGATCGGGTGCAGTGAATACTGGGTCCCCTGCTGGCTATAGGGGGGGGCAGCCTGTGCTGCCTGGGTCCTGGGGAGCCCCCCTCCCCACCACATTCCTCTGGAGCAGCCAGGGAGACTTTAATCTCTCTGGCTGCTTCCGTCCCCCGGCTCCCTGAAAGCTCCCTGCCGCGGACGCTGGTCCGCTGCAGGGGTTAAGACTCGCCGCGAGTGGCGGCGAGCATCAGCCACATTGAATAGTGGGTAAAGTGCCGTGACGGAGAATCTCCAAACATGGAGAATCTCCGCTAAAACACGGAGAGTGCATGGAGAGCGAAATAAAACGCTCTTCATGCACAGAGAACTTTCTCATTGAATACTGCCCATTGTAGTGATTATGTCTTGTTATTTTTTTTTATTATTTACATATATTATTTTTTCTCCTTTATATGACTCTTATCTGTGTTGCTCGTATAATTAGTTTGCTAAATGAAATACAAAACTATAATCTAGCCTGATCCTTTTGCTGGAACTATACTGCGATATTACACTGTAAGGAACCTTTGTATAAATTAATCAACATTGTTGATGTCATTTTTCTTTATTGCTAAAATATCTAAGCTATTTTATCCATGCATCATTCACTATTACTATGTTTTATATTTATAGACTGTAAGCTTGCAGCAGGGCCCTCCTACCTCCAAGTCTGTCTGTTGTTACCCAGTTTGTTCTATCACTGTCTACTATTGTAAAGTGCAATGGAATCTGCTGCGCTATATAAGAAACTGGAAATATATAAGAATAGTCTCTCTCTCTCATTCTCCCATTATCGTCTGTGATTAGCGGTTCCTTTACCTTACTTTGAGCCTTATTCAGAGATACACAGAATGTTCATGCTTTATGTAGAGTAGTGTCTTTGCCACTGTGTGTGTGTGTGTGTGTGTGTGTGTGTGTGTGTGTGTGTCTATAACTTGGGCCTGCAATGGAGGTCACAGAGAGGATTTTTCCCACAGTTATTCAGTAATGGACCTTTTGTGGAGGTAATGGGGACGCAGCGACTTAAGCGCAGACATTTCACAGCCATTTCTGGATCTGGTCACATCTTGCAACTGTGATCCCATATATAGTTGCCAAGGCTCCAGTATCTGACCATGCCGGGTGCCCATTGGGTCAACTCAGAAAGTTGATGTTTTACCGATGTGCAGTCGATGTTTGTGTACAAATTCACAGCTGCAATGGCATTTGCCAACATCTCTGAATCATGTCCATTTGTTTCCTTCTCTAGTTTTGACTCCAATCTCTCACTCTAATACTCAGTCAGTCAGGTTTTCGCTCTTGATGTTTCTTTGCAGGTAATTCGATAACCTGTTAAGCCATCATTAGTCAAATCACAATTCAAACATTGTTTTCAAATACTGGTTGGTATGATACTAAAGCTGGGTACACATTAGATCAGGGGTCCTCAAACTATTTTGCACCGAGACCCCATCAGACAAAAAAATAATTATGGGACCCCAAAAAGTTACTGCAGAAGGTCATCACATCACATGTGCAGTCAGCAGACAGCACATACATGGCAGCACAAAATTATGGGAGGAGTCTGACATAACAGACAATACAACAGATTTTTCAGACTCCTTGAATCACTGACTGAGATAACAAAAGTCATCAGCCTGATGGTCATCAACATGGAGTCGTGACCCCATGCTGAGAAGGTCAGGACCCACAGTTTGAGAACCGCTGCACTAGATGATGTGTACCCAACACAACAGTGTAGGCTACGTGGAGGTTAAGGGGACTCTGTATCAGCGAATGTATGTGCACTTACCGATGCAGGGAACGATGGGGTGGTGGCATCCCTAGCGTGGTCTTCTGATTGACCCTTCTGCAGGGAAAACCAGAAGAGGTCGCTAACGACTTTGGGGGTGCACAGATAGTGCATACACCGTGGACAAACCGTGTTGTTCCGAACCATTGGAGCTGGGCAAATCATTCAAAATATTGTCTAGTGTTTTACAAAATCATCCTGTTACCATGTGCACAAATGTTCCCCTTCCCGACCTGTTTTTTCCTGTGTAACTCTTCTCCCATTTTATTAAATTGTTTTGTTTTCTTATTATGTCACCTTTTGCTTTGAGTGGCTTACTACCATGCTGTTCCTTAGCTACTGCTGGAACACGCACTTCATTGCATTTTACTGCTTGTACATGTTCATGTCTTTCTTGTCATTGTTTCTTTGTTGCTTATTGTGTTCCATTATATTACTCTGAGCTGCAACGCTTTATTTATTGGCATATTGACATGTTTGCTTATGTTTAATAAAAAAAATTGTTTGTACTTCGCTTCAGATTTCAAATTAGCAATAACTTCGTGTTCAGAATAAATGATATAGAAACTTTCCAGCAAACAAATGCAAATGTCACTTCCACTGGGATCTTTCCAATATGGGTAGTGCAGTAAGGCAAATACCATATTTAAAACTACCATCTGCATTTGCTTTAATCCTTCCATACCTAGAGGTCACTACACTGGACAGTTGTTTTTAAGTTATTATGTTCTCTAGTAGCTCCCTTCAGACATTTACTAGTGCATTGTATCCTCTTCTTTGGGTCTCTACTAAAACTAGAAGGTGTGCCACTTGATAGCAGTGTTTGATTCCTATAAATGCATAAAATGACTGAGAATAGTTCACAAGCACTGAACACATCAGGGATTTGTGCAAAATCTGTTTAGTTATTGAATTCTAATAAGTATAATTTTAGGGCACAACAGTTGATTTATTTTTACACAGTTGATCTATCCTCTTCAGTGGACCTTGCGCAATACAATGCTCTATTAGAGTCATGCGCAGGTCTTGTGTGGCACAGGCATTTCCCTGTGATTTTCTAGCTGCCGCACTATTTGCTGGTGGTTTCTGCATAGCTGTGTTGCCAATTTGGGACTCCGGCAGGTAAGTACTGAAAAAATTGGGGTCTGCGGGCACTTTTGTTACGCCCCCAGTTTCCCCTCCTTGTGGGTGCAGAGGGGAGCTGGCAGTAGCAGGCAGCGGCGGCGCGGGGGGACCTGCGGTGCTATCTTCAAGCCACGGTCAGTGGGTTCCCTGCGGCGCTGTGTATTGAGTTGGGGGAGTCCCTGCAGTGACTTGGAAATAACTTGCGCTATCCGCCGGGTGGCGGCGCGGGAAGTGCTTCTGATTTTGAAACCACTGGCCGCACGCTGATTGGCTGAATCTCAGCCAATCAGCGTGTGGCCAGTGTTTTCAAACCCAGCAGTGCATCCACCGCCGCCTCCCGGCGGATAGTGCTAGTTATTTGCAAGTCGCTGATCTCAAGCTTAAACTAATAGTTTTGTTTTACTTTTTCCCCAAAGGGCCAGGACACAGACCACAGCTCTGCTTCCAACACCCATGAAGCCCTGACTCTGTGTTTTGATTGGCCGACAGTTCAGTCAAACAAAATGGAAGACCATCGATAGGTAAAAACATTTATTCCGTAGTATGACATTATAAGTGGCCAGTTGGACTATTGCCATAGATGGAAACCACTGATATCAAAGGCAACAATGGCCATCCCTACCATGATAGGCAGACTGCAGGGAGGAAGCACTAGTCCTCTTCTGTAGGAACATATGTATTTACTATTTTATTATTAGATATTTGCATATGCCCTAAACATTTACAAGGAAATCTATCTACAGATAAAATATGACCCAACATATATAAATATAATGATCATTTTGACAAAAACATATTTGCACCCATCACAAGAGAATGTTCATATTACATGTTGCAAATGGATTGTTTATGTGCAATCTGATTTTATTGAAATCAACAGGAAAGGACAGATAAGAAAAAAAGAGACCTACAGGATATGGCAATATTGAACCATAGCAGGATGAGCAATAGCACAAATATAACAGGAGAAACACAAGGCCTAGATCTATCCGTAAAGACACCTAATAATCCTGTATTAAGTCCAAATATATTATAGACTGAAGTATATAAAAAAAACAATAACAGGATTATCAATAATAAAAAGATGTAACAAACAAAGAATAAAAATAATAAAGAGAACGGAAAATAAGAAGCAGAGAAAAGGCAATGGAAAAGAGGGAGTTAGGTGCTGACCGTATCTATGAAGGCACAGCAGTGGGGGAGGATGTTACATGGCAGAGAAAAGGCAACGGAAAACACTGGCCGCACGCTGATTGGCTGAGATTCAGCCAATCAGCGTGCGCCGTGCGGCCAGTGTTTCCAAAACAGAAGCGCTTCCGCATAGCCCGGCGGATAGCACTCGTTATTTCTTATTGACTGCAGGGACCCCCTGCTGCCAGCTTTACAGCGCCGCAGGACAGGTGCCTGGGCGGCAGACACCGGGGCGCCCCCACCCCGACTTGCCTGGGGCGCTCCGGTGCCTTGCACCGGCCCTGGGCAGGACTAAAGGCACAAGAATGATTTCGGCAACTTGCATAGTCACCGAGCTTTTCGCAAGGATCGGGGGGGGTGGATGGGGGTCGCCTATAGGAATGCCCAGCATTTTATGGGCATCCCCATGAAAATACTGGGCATTCCCATGGCTATGCGGGCAGGCCAATGCAGGACGTCAGCCGCCCGCCCTGTCTTAAAGCAGGCACGCGCAAATAAGTCAGTTCAGACTGACTTTTATTTGGGAAGCAGAGAGAAATCATTTGATGGTCAACGATCATCGAATGATTTCTCCTGCAGCGTAGGCATGCAAGGGGATGTATTTTTATTACACATCCCCTCGCATGGTACCGCGGGGAATTGGTAGCGGGGTGGTGGCTATTCAGCAGGGTGGTGTCTACGGTGTTCGGTAAGCTGCGATACTAGCATCTTACCAAACTAACTAGAATCGGGCCCTTAATTATAATCCATATTTAATATAGGGCCAATGTGTTAGTCCGAGGATTGTTCTCCAACCGAGTCCCCATAGATTTTATCAAGTTCAAGTGGGACAGTGGGTGGTACTTATGTAATATCTGGACTCCCGTTTTTCTTATAAGGCCGCGTCCCCTCGCGGGGCTCGCTGCGCTCACCACGCTTCGGGCACGGTGGCTCGCTGTGCTCGCCACACTATATAAAATCAACTCCATGCGTAGTTGGATAGTAGGGGTATGAAAAAATGGGGTGCATTTAACATGGGAGCCCAGATAATACATAAGTACCCAGTGGGTCAGTTTCCTAATAGCGGGACTGTGCCACTAAAATAGGGACAGTTGGAAGGTATGAGTTTCATCCCTGTTGGCAGTCATCTACACTACAGTCATACAGTGGCTTCACCGGAAGAGAAGCAGGAAGGTAAGGAATACGCAAACGCATAGAGAAGCACACACACTGTGGGAGAGGGCTGGAGTAATACAGACAGCTGCCAGCAAACCAGAGCACCTGCTTAACAAAGAGAAAGACAGAAAGCAAGCACTCGGATTTAGGTACAAATAGAAGCCGGTCTTTAGAAAGTTTGAAACATACAGTAGCATTTATAGATACAGTAACAAACATAGAATGACAGTAGGTCATATACAGTTTAATAGTCCATCTAATGGGTACCGGCCGATACCAAACACAAAATAAATAAATATTATAAAAATATGAATAAATAGCTACTAAAATATCCTTTTAAGGAGAATAGGGTTATTGCCAAAAGATCCCACTTGATAAATCCACTATTGTCAGCCTTAGTGTGTTAGGACTAAGAGATCAGCCATTCTTTAATGATGTTAGTATACAGGGAGTCCAACAATGTAAACAGTCGGGATTAATTATTTCAACACTGTCCACCAGTCCTCCGGTTAATATGGCTAGCCAATGGTAGTTTCAGTAGTAAGTCAAAAATGGTAATAATAGAACGGAACAGTTAATTGAAACTTATATTTACCAGACCCTGATTATTGGCTGGGTGGCATGTAGGGAAAAAGAAAATTCATCAGCAGCAGTGGTCACAGAACGTACTGGATAGTTGGAGACAAAGCTCTGGTTTGAGTTTAGGCTTCGATAGGCCGGCCGGCAATTCTTCCAAGTAGTAAAAAGATTCAGGAGCTGACGCATTTCCCCGCTTACTTGTGTCAGTGACTTTCTCTTTCTTTCTGTTTTTCTCTTTGGGCCTTATTTTGGTTCATTCTTTCTGACAAAATCCTTCTTAGATGGGCAAAACCATGTGCACTGCAGGGGGGGCAGATGTTACATGTGCAGAGAGAATTAGATTTGGGTGAGTAATTTTGTTTCTGTGCAGGGAAAATACTGGCTGCTTTATTTTTACACTGCAATATAGATCTCACTTTGAAGTAAAACCCCACCCAAATCTAATTCTCTCTGCACAAGTAACACCTGCCCCACCTGCAGTGCACATGGTTTTGCCCATCTAAGAAGGATTTTGTCAGAAAGAATGAACCAAAATAAGGCCCTTTGTCTGGCTCACCGGGATTGGTAATCCCATTAAGTTAGCAGCTGGTTTATTAGGTTCACTAAACTACACTGCTTTTGCCAGCCAAGTTTCTGTCGCCCTCATGGGCCAACTTGCTTTAGTACAACTTTTATAATAAAAAATATAAATCAGTCACCGAGCTGTGCGCATATGTCAGAAATATTGGCACTCATTGAATACACCCCCCCCCCCCCCAAAGCATTTTCGTAGGTTGTTTGTTAGCCCTGCTCTTGCTGAACCTCCTTGCAGAGCGCCATCCCTAATTTAGAGGCCTGTGATATATCAAATTCTGATATTTAGAATAAATGTTGAAAACTTATGATGCCTTGGCCAATAGCAGCCTGCTTTACCTTAAAGTAGTACATACTTAGCCGTCTCCATGTCTTGTACGCCCAGTAGTAGATGCAGGTAAGGAATACTTTACTAGTTTTTTTACACTCCTCGGGCTGGACGAGGCTATGTGTCAGGGGGCGGGACGAGGATGACGTCACCAAGCCTGCCCCCATGACAGTCAGCCTTGGCAATTTGTGGGTCCGCGGATTGGGGGAGGGTCTAAAATGACTGGATATGATGCGATTCGCGGCATTTTAGCCCCACCCCTTCCCTGTGTACCCCCGAAAATTGTAACTTGCTGCAGTGGGGAAGGGGGGGTGTGGGGGCTGCGGGCAATGTGGGAGACTTGGGGGGCCAGGAGGGGGACCCGATTTGCGGGAGCTTCCCGGCCATTCCGGGAGGGTAGGCAAGTATGTGGTAAGGGTCAGGGCATGCAGCAAAGAATGATGATTTGAGAAAAGTATGTATAAGAGAGAGACCCAAAGTGCAATGATGCTTTGTGCAACCACCTGTTAATAAGGACCACCAAATCCTATGTAGAGCCATATCAGTGAAAAACAGGTCTGGTGCTCAGTTTAGCTTTTTCTAAAAGAGACAAAAAGCTACAGATATGCAGAATGTGTAATGATTGCGTTCATTTTACTCCTCACAGAAGGTCCTTCTGTTTCACAGAAATGTGTCATTAAAGTGTTAAAATGACAACATACTTGGTATGCAGAGACTAAATATAAAACCAATCATAACAGCCATCATAGCATAATCTGTTGAGGAAGGCTGTCACTTGATTAAATACATAAAATCCTTTCAACCCTGCGCCTAACGCAGACTTGATCGCAAAGCACATTTTTTTCTCAAATGGACAAAACCATGTTGCTCTGCAGATGGGGAAATGTAACATGTGAAGAGAGTGAGTTACTGTATTTTGTTTCTGTGCAGGGTAAATACTGTCTTTATTTTTACACCCAAATTTAACTCTCTGCACATGCTACATTTGCCACACCTACAGTGCAACATGGTTTTGTCCACTTCTCCTCTGGCTCACCTCACTTCTCCTCCCTTATCACTGTCTGCTTCATACATCTACCCCTTAGTGCATTACACTGTAGGAACATAGACAAAAAAGGGTAGGAACTTATACCACTTCCAGAGGAAATGTCATCCCATGTGACAAAAAAATAAAATAAACAACCAGTATTTTTAAACAGAAAAATTTCCCTATAGATAAAAAGTGACCTAATGCAGCTGGTGGAATAAAAAGAGAAATTTTCTTAAAACTTTAGTAAATATAAAAAAAGAAGTAACCACCTCTGTTGTGTCAACCTGAAAATATAAATAATGTTACATTATTCTAAAAGTGCCTCAAAATCAATACAACATTTTTAAGTACAACACCATATCAATAACATGCAGAGAAACCCCCAGAAAAGGCTAGATAGCCATAACATTCCTCCTCCTCATTATAATTCCATAAATAAGGTCCCTTGTGTGTCCCAGATGGAGTAACAAATAACCGCTATTTCTTTTTGGCTGGTACCAGCCCTCCCGCAGGTCCTAGTTTTGAATACCCATCTTATAAGCAAGGTCCTTGTTGACTTCTCAGTTTAATTAAAATGTAGTTCCTGGCTAAATTACCCTCGGCAGGAGATTTGAGACAGCTGTCACTGCATCATCAAATAAAGTGCATGTCCGTCAGATTCCAGTAGACAATATGAGAGTAGGTCTGGATAATAAGTGAAAATTTAGAATGTACAATATACTCTCCTTTTACTTATGCTCAATCCTCCGTTTCACTTTTCCTATATTTTCTCTCCTATCCTTCTGGCGAGTCCTCGATGTTAGATATGAAAAATAAGAGACATGCAAAAATCCAATGTGTAAAATACGTATTTGTAGAGCTGTGATCAATTATTCAAATCGCATCACGTGAGCTTACATCAACTCACTAGTGGTAAGCTGAGACACACGTATAAAGGTATCTTTTATAATGGGATGTCGTACCACTACTCACGATCAAAGGTAGCTTTCCACGTATATAATGGTTTCTTTAAAACGGTTTTCTCTCAAAATAGATTTTATTCAAACAATATTCATAAAAATAATCCAAAACATATACACTTTAGACAGATTTCTAGGTAGAGGCAGTGATAAAGTGTAGTCTACACACAAATTTCCCAGGGATCCGGACCTGAAAAACGTGTGGACAGTCACTTACCCACTTACCTCTTCCTATACAGTCCGGTGTACAAGGGTAAAACAGTTAACAGGCACTATTCCAGGTACAACATGTTTCGAGACTCCAGACTGTAACAGGAGGACCCGGTTTTAAAAGATCTAATCCCAGACAGACCAAAATTTATATATAGAAAATCAGCTAATTTAAGAAACCATTTGGTCCGAAGCAGCCTACCAGAGGAGAGGAAGAATTTAATCCGCACAAAGGGATTCCACAGGTGTGGCTCTTGTATGGGCTGTCGGAATATATCAGCAGAAACTTCGAAAACGACGGAAATTACAATTAATAATATTCCCTTCAAAATAAGGGACTTCATAACCTGCGATACTTCGAACATCGTATATGTTGTTGAATGCCAATGTGGTCTGTTCTATATCGGGAGAACTACCCGACCTTTGAAAGTTAGAATCTCCGAGCATCTGCGAAATATTAAAAAAGGCCTCCCCACACACCATCTCTAAAGTCATTTTAAAGAACAACATCAGTGCTCGATAAAATTTATAAAGAGATTCCTGGGCATACAGAATATTGTTGGAACCTGGAGAAACAGGAATGTTGAACAGATACTAGCAAGGACAGAAATGAAGTTCATTTTTAAATTCAAAACCCTTACACCATTGGGCTTGAACCAAGACTTTGAACTGAAATGGTTCCTCTAAGCAGTATTCATTCACTGCCCCATTTCTTTATTTTCGGCCCATTTTTTCCCCAGCTTTTAGCACTTTAAAGATGTTGGTTGTCTTTATGTCAAAAAGAAAAAAAAAAATTCTGATGTCACCAATGAATTTTGTATGCCATAGATTTTGTATACCATTAGTTTTTTATACCATAAGTTTTCTATACTTTGAAGCTTTCTATATACTTCAAGTTTTTCTTAAAGCATTCTCCATAGCAAAAGTTTTTATAATATCCGGTATTTTTAGTGAGTTTTAAAACTGAATATTCACCCGTTTTTATTTATTTATTATATTTATTATAGATATTTAAATCCGCTATTTTTGCACAAGAAAAGCCGACTATTGATATAAAGAAATCCCATTGTAGAAAATGCGGGAGAATGGAGGACGCCAGATACACGAGGCGAATCCCCGCATCCCCCGGCGGAAGTGACGTCACGCTGGGCGGAAGTGTAATCGCCGTACATACGGCAGAATGTAGCGGCGGCTGCAGGGACATATATTAGTTGGAAGGGATCAACCACGCTCAGGGACTTTAGGAGTGATTAAGCTTTGTCCTCAGTATGTTTGTTGATACTGCTTTATATGTTTTGGGAGCATTAAAAGATTCCTCCGTGACCAGAATCACGTCACAGGAAGTAAACTCACTGGAGGGTATATAAATGGATCCTGTCAATAGCACTATCCAGGGACCTGAGGAAGAGACTGGAGTCTTGAAACATGTTGTACCTGGAATAGTGCCTGTTAACTGTTTTACCCTTGTACACCGGACTGTATAGGAAGAGGTAAGTGGGTGAGTGACTGTCCACACGTTTTTCAGGTCCGGATCCCTGGGAAATTTGTGTGTAGACTACACTTCATCACTGCCTCTACCTAGAAATCTGTCTAAAGTGTATATGTTTTGGATTATTTTTATGAATATTGTTTGAATAAAATCTATTTTGAGAGAAAACCGTTTTAAAGAAACCATTATATACGTGGAAAGCTACCTTTGATCGTGAGTAGTGGTACGACATCCCATTATAAAAGATACCTTTATACGTGTGTCTCAGCTTACCACTAGTGAGTTGATGTACGCTCACGTGATGCGATTTGAATAATTGATCACAGCTCTACAAATACGTATTTTACACATTGGATTTTTGTATGTCTCTTATTTTTCATATCTAACATCGAGGACTCGCCAGAAGGATAGGAGAGAAAATATAGGAAAAGTGAAACGGAGGATTGAGCATAAGTAAAAGGAGAGTATATTGTACATTCTAAATTTTCACTTATTATCCAGATCTAATTACCGAGAAAGGGGCGCCAATTTTGGAGTAATACATTTTTTTTTTCTTTGCTATATCTTGTATTGAGGATTTTGGGAAAATATCCCTTTACTCTGAATAGGCGACCCAGAAATCATATTAGCGCCAGGAGATTAATCCAAAACCCTTCAAAATATGAGAGTAGGATCCACACTTTAGGTTCCTGTGTCTGAGGCACTGTTCTCAAAGGATCTTTGCATTATCGACTTATGTGTGTCAGATGTCTGCCTCCTTGAACACAAGTGATGGATTTCAGATGCCTTTAATTAAGGTCTCTATACAAATCCCATCGGCTGTCACATTTGCATATTTCCGCACAGCTGCTGCATACTGAACAGCAGCTGGGACAGCATTTGTATCAGGCCAATCATCAAGTAAAATAATACTATGCATAGGGTAATAGGAAGGAAAAGCACCTGCTTTACAAGAAAAACATTGTTGCCTATTTACCGTTTGATGAAGACCATTTGGCCAGAAGACTGCTTGAGGAAGGAGTCAGAAAAGGAACCTTAGAACGTAAATGAGAATCGTTAGGCTTGTAGAATATGAACAGCGACATCAGAACCTCATCCCCACTGTGAAACACTGTGGTGACCATCGTATGGTTTGTTTGATGTTTGGCTGACATGAGACCAGGACAGTTTGGGGTTTATTTACTAAGATGAGAGTTCTATTGAAGATGGGATGTTGCCCATAGCAACCAATCAGAATCAACTTATTTATTTAGCACATGTAGAAGCAACATCCCATCTTTTTTAAATTAACCCCTTTGTCTTCATTTATGGATATTATTGATTGTATGCAAATTATACAGATGAGCTGAAACTCAATAGAAGGTGGATCTAGAAGCAAGACAATGACTGTCAACCCACGTCAGGCTGAAATAGATTGGCATTTGTAATGGCAGAGTCATATTGCAAACCTTAATTCAGTAGAAATGTTGCATTGTGTCCGGAGCTTGACTGACAGAAAGCCGGCAATAGGGGGTGAAGAGCTGGCGTTTTCTGGGTGTGGTGCTCAGGCGTTTATGAGTTGGGTCTGTGACGTCAGCGATGAACACTTCCACCCTGTCTCAGTTGCATTAGTGGAAGCCTCAGACCTGCTCAGAAGGTAAAAACTCTTCAATGGCTTGGGAATTGCGAATGGATGGCGATTAGAGATCCAGTCGCAATTCACTCGCAATTTAGTCTTTCGTTCCAGGCGGTGGTTTTCACCTCACAGTCCACTGCGAATTCTCACATTAGTGATCCATTCTGAATTAGGCCCTTAATTCACAACTTACTGAAAACATATATATAAATTCAATATTGGGTTATTGTGATCAATAAGTTATTGAAAATGTATATACTTTTGTGTGTTATTGATTCTCTTGGTTGCCTTTATTTTTATCCCTCAGATGATGATCTAAACACATTTATGGTCACATATATGCAGAAATTCAAGCTCTAAAGGACTCAACCCTGTACCAACTACTGATAGGCGAGATCTAATTTACATAACTACTGCACTTATCTGTTACTGACTCACAGGTAGCACACCAGCTCTTAATGGTGGTAAGGTCACAGCAGAAGAACGCAACGAACACTTATAATACTGTCAGAATTTCACAGACTATTTTATGTGCATGTATGTGGTCACTTAGGGGTCACTTGTGGTGCCGGGGAATGGGGGAGCTGTCTTAACAGTTAATTACAGTTCTAGTCCAGGTATTATAATGTGAATTAGATGTGGTCATTACTGAAACAGCCTGCTCCTATTTTTATAGATATTAAATATGAGAAAACTATAATACACATAAGAATTCTGTTGATATTAGGTTTGCTCTTGAAGCACTGGCATTTACTTCTCTATATATCAGAGGGGAGAGGGGGGTAACTAGTACTTTGTGGGCCCCAGGGGGTGGGGGGGGGGGAGAGTAAGGGGTGTGATAGACAAAGAGGGTGTTGGGGAAAGAGATAAAAGGGAAGAGACAGAGAGTGAGGGAAAGTGTCAGGGAGAGAATGGGTGAGAGACAGAAAGAGAGAAGGTATAAGAGAGAGAAAGGGTGTCAGGAAGAGAGAGGGGTATAGACATGGAGTAAAAGACAGAGGGAGTCAGGGAGAGTGAGAGACAGTACCTGGTAGATACTCTGAGAGAGGGAGGAAAGAGAGGGGATGTGTGGGAAGGAGAGAGATAAAGGAGAAAAACAGGAGGGGGAAGAGTGAGAGAGAAGGGGGTAGAGGGAGAGGAGGAGATAGAAGAGAAGGGTAGAGAGAGAAATAGGGGGGAGGAGAGGGAATGGGGAGAAGAGAAAGGGGAGGAGAGAGAAGGGAGTAGAGGGAATGGGGAGAAGGAGTAGAGGGAGAGGAGAGGGAATGGGGAGAAGAGAAAAGGGAGGAGAGAGAATGGAGAGAAGGGAGGAGAGGGAATGGGGAGAAGGAGTAGAGGAGGGATTGGAGAGAGGGAGAGGAGGGGTGGAGGGAGACTATGGTTTTGAAACAGTTGTGTCACTGTGTCCCTCCTAATATCTCCCTTCCCCATGTACAGGTTGAGACAGGGTACCATGCTCTGTCCCTTCCTCACCCACCCCCCTCGGTGCATTCAGGGGCTGTTTATCTCTTCATTGGAGGGTTTGTTTGTATAACCAGTGCTGCTGGTCACCCAGGTTCCTGTTTTCGCCAGGTCTCTCACACATGTTGGATAGGGTTGAATTTATGGAAGTTATCCAAAATGCTGAATCAATCCTGCATTATGCTTACTGTGTGCTCAAGGCTTTATTTTGTCTGTTACTGTACTACCAACATCCTCTGTATTATGTGCATTGTTGTTGTTTTTTTAATGTCTGTAAAGCGCCTTGAGTCCTGTTGGAGAAAGTGCGCTATATTAATTAAACTTACTTATGCCTCTGCTGAGTATAGGTCTCTGTGACAGCTTTATATATCACCTCTCTCTGTCAGCCTTTATGGTCATGCTCCCAATTCTCACTGTCGTGTCAAGAACCCCCCCCCCCCCCCCCCCATAATTAGCATGGCGTTACAGTGCTATAGAATGGGAAGCCAGAATATAATCAGAAAACCCACAAAATTCATTCATTCATTTAATAAAAAATAAGAATAATGTGGGTTAGGAAGATTTGTGTAAAATGTTTATGTCTAGTATAATGAGATACTGTGTAATTTTATATATATATATATATATATATATATAATTGTAGAATGTGTCACACCTGTAACAAGTGTGTGGGTGGCATGTGGCACCTCTCGGCAGCTACCCTCACTGGTTGATGAACTAGATTTTCTCAAATCAGATTTCCATTGATTTATCATTACTAAGTGGTATACAGCGATAGTCACTCTGCTGCCTCTCACTGGCATTGGGCTTAGACTCAAATAAATTAAAACAGTGAAACAATACACAGAAACAGCAACGGTTTCTGAAAATCTAAATATTGGAGTTATATTTAAATTTTTTCAGTTGTGTGGATGTTGCATTGTGTATTTCTTTATTTTATTAACATTTATGTATTTCTAGCAAATGTCATTGTATTTTACAACTAGGAACAAAACATGAATACAATTACATTGAATAATAACAGGCAGAGGGGTAAGAGGGCCCTGCTCACAATCTGTAGGGAAATAGGGATTAGCTATATGAGGGTAAGTGTTACATATTGCATATTGGTCTTGTCATATTGCAGCTGCTGCTGAGTTATATGATCCAGTCACATAGTAATGTTGCCCTGGGGTCAGTGGGTTGAGAGAGTGTAGAACGAGAACGTTATTTGTGAGCTGTGTGGAGGTGAAGTAATTGGGCAGAATCAGAGGCGGATTGGCCCACCGGGAAACCGGGCCGTTTCCCGGTGAGCCGGACCAGATTTCACTCTAGCTGGGCCACTTACCTTGGTTAGAAGCGGCCGCAGCCCAGCCGGGTCATAAATGGCAGCATTGCCCAAAACAAATATGGCCGCCACCGCATATATGCATATATTAAATGCACATATGCGGCGGCCATATTTGTTTTGGGCTATGCTGCACTGTGTGAGCAGCTGCGTCCACTGGATGTCTACGGAAGCGCGGTAAGTAGTGCTAGTGAGCTGGCTGAAGAGGTGAGTTTTCAGGGAATGCTTGTAAAGGCCCACACACACTGGCCGTCCTGCTATGGAAAGTCACCCGGCCCCGGGAAAATTACTAAAATGGGCAAAAATTGTTCAGTGTGTATGAACTACAAATTCCATATGAAAGACAATTTCCCGACAATTATGTAAATGTACAGAGGCTTCTTTAATGGTGAATTCCTGCAGGGATGGGTTAATGTAGGGGGTTATTCTGACCTGATCGCTGTTGTGGAATTTGCACGCCGATCAATCAAAGAATGTCTGGATCGCAGCATGCATACGCAACGCCAAACAGTAATGAAAACACAGCGATGAATCTGTTTGCAATCCCCCTGCAGTTTGATTGACAGGAAGTCTGCATTTGCACAAGTATACGCAGCCTAGCATACAGGTCTGAATCAGGCCCCAAGTAGAGATGATTATGCAGTCCAAAAGTGTGAATTTTTATATTTTTACTTTTGCAATGGATAAATGTTATATAATTGTGGAGAAGAAGAATTGGTGGGTATTTGGTTTCATAGTTGTAATGAAACTTCATTTTTACAGCAACCAGTACGTAAATGTAGCCTCCCCTTGACATGCATGATGGGTACTTATCTATATTTTGTATATGCCTAACATACTTTAGGTATTATTAAAAAAACAACATACTTTAACTTACGATCATTTATGGTTGGTTTAAATGTAAACATATGCCAGTATGTCTCAAGGGTGGGCCTCATTCCCCTATTTTGGTAAACATATATTTGTATGTATTAATTACAGTGATATGTTTATCATATTTTGGCTTGAACAATATAAAACAACATCACTTAAACTTACCTTACGAGAAATACTGGGGTATGAGTGCTCCAAATGAACGTCATCCCCCCCTCTGCGCATTAAGCACTGCCCTAGAAGTTCTAGGTTCAGCTTCCTCCATGACTGCTGCAAAGTCTTCTATATCTGCATTGCTTGGCCCAGGGCAATGTTATAAAGCAAGTCTGTATGATTATACCTACTTTAGTTGGCTGGGAAAATCCAGTTGGGTCCAAATAGGACCTACATATCCTTGGTGCTGTAGGTGTGTGTGTGTACATACCAAAACAATATTAAATGTACAGCTGCCTACGCACTGTGCGGTCCAGTTTTTTTGGACCAATGAGTAACCGCACAAACAATGGTGCAGAGAGGGGAAGAGTGGCTACTATTTACCTGGGTCGGTAACCATCCAACCCCCCCCCCCCGCCATGCACATTAGGCAGGGAGAGAAAGCATATGGCCTCTCCTGCCCAGGCTCCAAGTGATGTCACCATACCCATGCCGCTAAACTCACTGCACAGAGAGTGAGCGGGGATAATGGAGTGCAAGGAAGCTAAGAGGCACACAGGGACAGGTGGCAGACAGAGACGGCACAGAGCAATGGGTCACTGAAGGGGGGGCGTGTACTAATTACCCCCTCCACACTGCCTATCAGCGGCTGTACCAAATTCACAGCTCTATGGATGATAGGGGCAGCAGTGAGCTCCTTTGTTGTCAGGGGTCCAGAGCACTGCCCCTGCTGCAACAATGGTTGTTCCGCCTCTACCCACACATACGTTTTGTATATAAACAGGATAGGACAATATACATTGTTCTGTGCAGTCCTAATTTGTACAAAATTGGTCGTTACCCAACATTATGATCGCAAATGACCAGCTTAAGTCCTTCAGAAATACATTCTGATAATATCAGCACAATACAGCTGCTTTGTGATTACTGATTCTTACTGGACATATATGTGTTTAGGTACAAATGTACAAATGCAGATTTTGCAAGGACATTAAACAATAGTAAGCCCAATGAAAGGAAATGGCTCCATATTGTGATCACATACAATATGTTGTGAAGATTATCTCAGGGACTAAAAAACAAAGAATTAGAACAACGTGTGAACTCAAAATTGATGTGTTTGACTAGCACAGTGTATGTACATTATGTTTGCTAATGCTGGCAGTGTGCATGGGGATTGCGTTGGCAGTTTGCTCAATACAGTGGAGGATGTGACGAAGATAAGGGGAACGGAAGAACCATCCTGTTCATTGCAGACCCAGGCACTACCATTAGTTGACCATAGGCGGTCGCTGAGGGTAGAAGGCACCTAAAATGAGTGCGATAATATTACTCGGTTATGTCTTTTAATTCCCTAATGATGCCCTCGCACTGAGCACTGGCTGCCCCACTGTCTCCCTAAATATGTAAAAGAAGAAAAATCGCATAATTTTGTAAGAAAGCTAGAAATACGATTTCATACTTATGATGAGAAAACTATTTGTAGCTCCATCCGCCCCATTGCTAATCTAGTCCCTGTCTGTAAAGTTGGCAGTTGTGGCTCCTCCATATCCATAATAAGCATAAGGTGTGGCGCTGTGCTGTGATGATGTCGGTCAGCGCCACACTGCCAATCTGACAATGATGCCGACCTGCCCTTGCTCCATAAAGATTGGGATTTACCTGCTTGGGTTGCACCCAATTAGAGGGGTAGAGGGTGCCCTGGTAGCTTCTATCTTGGCAGGAGTTAGGTCATTTTGGAAGAGGTTACTGTAAGTTCATTTGGAAAAGGTCAGACGGTACTTATGTACTAACTGGGCTGCCGATTTTGAAATCGGGTCCATCGCATCGCATCCGACCATATCGCATGCGATGCGATGTGATGGACCCGATTTTTCCATAGGATTCAATGTTAAAATGGACTGAGTCCATTTTAACATGGAATTCAATGGGAAAAGGGGTCCTTTTCATACCCCTACTATCCAAGTGGGCATGGAGTTGGATATAAACCTGTGGCGAGCCCGAAGCGTGGCGAGCGGACACAGAATACCGTTTGCTCGCCACGCTTCGGGCTCGGTGGCTCCCTACGCTCGCCACAGGTTTATATCCAGCTCCATGCCCACTTGGATAGTAGGGGTATGAAAAGGACCCCTTTTTCCCATTGAATTCCATGTTAAAATGGACTCATTTTAACATTGAATCCTATGGAAAAATCGGGTCATCGCATCGCATGCGATATGGTCGTATGCGATGCGATATCGCATCGCATCTGATTGTATGCCTTAAGGCATACTATCAAAAAATCGGCAGCCCAGATACTACATAAGTACCGGTCAGACTAACTGAACCAGCCAGCTGTGGGGAGGGGTGAGAGACCCAACCTATGACATCTAAGATTGGTATTTAAGTGGCAGACCATGTCACTTTGCATGCCAACACAGTCCAACAATTACATAACATTGCCAGCATATTGTATTGACAATTTTATTGGAAGTTTATTTGTTGCCTGGGGCCTCCACAAACCTTAATACAGCCTTGTGGGGGGCTCTTCATTTGGTATAGGGGGTAGTTCTCTATTACAGCTGACGTTGATGATTAAGACAGTATGCGGTCACTGAAATGGTGCAATCGCTCCATTAGCGCCATAAGACAATGATAGGATAACAAGTAATAATAATAAGACACTTCTACAGTCAGGATGACATAAATATGACGTGGGTAGTAATTAGCCATTGGTAACATTACTAAGAGAAAATTATTTATTACAAAAGTCCACATTCCGCTCTTCTTGCGTCTCTCCTTGGCTCTATTTCTTAGCCTTCCCCTGAGCTGCCACAGCCTCCATAGCCTTCCTCACCGTCTCCTCATCCCCCAGGAAGGTCATGGGCTTGAGTGGCTTTAAATTGTCATCCAGTTCATACACAATAGGGATTCCAGTGGGGAGGTTAAGCTCCATAATGGCAGCATCAGACATTCCTGCAGAGGGCGGTAGAGAGAGGAAATATTATTTGTAATTGTTCTGATACTAGTAAGCCCGCTTGAAGAGATGTAGTTTTACTCGCTGACAACAGATGGCAGTGTTTCAGAGACACAATTATTACACTAGAAATATATATACATAGATGATCACGCATACACAATATTCAGATGAAATCTTAAAACCAAGCAAATTAAAAATATTGCTCTTAAATCTTTTCTGATGGCCATGTATAGCAGGAGGGTGCTATCTGGGTTGGGTGTAGGGAGTTACAAAAATATACACTGGAGACGTTATTAAAATGCTGTAATCTGGGGGGCGTGGCCTGAACTAGCGGGCTATAGGACATGCTTCTCAGCTCTCCCGCTTCGATCCTTATAATCTATCCTGCTAGGGACCTACCGAGCCACTTCCATAGCCTTCAGGCGCAGCTTATGCTCTATAGCTCTATCCGTGGGAAGCCTCCGAGCCCCTGTCTGCATATTTACCAGCCGGCAGTGTTTGCGGCCTGTCTGTGCCGCGCACCTCTCTGGGAGCCTGTGTTCGCCCTGTTGCTTCCAGGGCGCCTCCTCCGATCCTACTGGCCTGTGGCTCTGGACCCCCAGTGACCTCCGGCACTTCGGGGAATACTCTGCGGGACCCTGACGACTCCGGGCGGCTTGTGGCGATCTGTGCAGGGTGTTAGCTGTGATTGGCGGCCATATTGTGCCTGCATTCATCCTGCTGGGTTATACATCCAGGACTGGAGATCTGGGCGGCGTGCTAGCCGTCGCCTGTTCACAGTGGCTGCCTAACTGCATTGCACCCTGGTGGTCCCCTTGTGCTGGTGAGTCCATCTTCTACTTTTATCCTATGATGGCCATCTCCATGTCTACAATCCTCATGGCGCTGAATGCCTCCACACAGAGACTGCTGCGGATGCTCTCTTTTACAACTGCCACTAGCCAGTTACCCTCGTTTACTCCTGAACCTACAATTGCTGTCAAGGTGGCAGACCCATTCTTTTCTTCTACTTCAGAGATGTTTGCATACTCCCATACTGGCTACGAGATGACCCACTTCTACCCAGTGATGCCCTGCCCAATGGAGAAATGTTATCCTCATGGAGCCGATTGCCATTATGATGCTATGATCCATCCACAGCTTCCCCTGCCTTCCGAATTGAGGACACTGGGACAATCCACCATACTTGTGTGCCATTTACACTATGCTTGTGCTATCCTACTGATCCTTGGCGCGGAACTGTCACTGTATCTGCCTGCCGAACTGACAATAGTGTTTAATACGGTTTCTATACGCAGACTGTCCCTCACGTTACAAATTTCTCTATACCCTTTTTATTTATGTTGGTTTTCTTTTTAAGATACCCTGGTGTTTTCTAACACGTATACATTTCAAATTAATCAGAGTGAGGTTTTTGCTATCCTACATTGCTATGTGTCTTTATATATTTTGTCCTGGTTTCTGTTCTCATACGGCCACTGCCCTAGATGGTCCATACTGTTGATATCCCTCTGTTGGGTGGTTTTGTTTAAAAAAAAAATTGAGTGTGGATCCTTTGGGGGGGGGGGGGGGGGGTGTAAGGTTAAGGGATCCAGGTATACCTAAGTTGGGGTTGGGTCATACAGGGAGGGGGGTTTTAGGGGGTGCCGGACGGGATCCCGACAGTCATTATACGACTATCAAAATGCCGACAGCCGGGTGCCCGACGGCCATCCGCTATTTTCCCTCCTGGGGGTCCATGACCCCCTATAGAGGGAGAATAGAATAGGTGGCTTGCGTAGCGAGCCACCGTGCCCACAGCGCAGCGAGCCCGCAAGGGGCTTTTTTGCGCTTGTCATGCTGTCTGACTCCGGGATCCCGACGTCGGGATAATGACTGTCGGGATCTCGACTGTCGGAGTCCCATACCACACCCGTTTTAGGGAGGTTTGTTTTGGGTTTATTATTATTATTTTGTGTTCCATATATCCTAGATTAATCTTGGTGTGGCTATGGGTTTGTAGGGCAGCAGGTGACTTTAGCAGTAATTCTATGTCTGATGTTATATCCTCTATTTCTAATGAATAGCTGGGCTCGTATGGCGCCTACAGGCACTCTGTGAAGTTGATACTATTGGTGAATATGACACCTATGCTTAGCATCCTTATCTTATCTCACACTGTTTTGATATACCATGCCTTTATACTGATGTACTAAATGTTGCCCTCATTCCATGGTGTCTCATTTTGGGGTGTGATTATTATTTTGATGTGTTGTTTGTCTTTGAAAAATTAAAATTAATTGAATTAAAAAAAAAAATGCTGTAACCTGGTAATGGAGTCCTGTGATGTGCTCAGGTGAGATGTGGCTAAATGTATCATGTTTCTTGTAATTAATCAAATCAATGTCCTTTGCCTAAAAACTGACTTTGGAACCATCTGTTTTGAATGCAAAGTGCAACCTCGCATGCTGTGATAAATGTAATGTTATGACCTCTAGTAAGTTAACTTGGAAAAGCAGACACCAGCATTAAATGAATGGAGAAACATTAGCCACTACATTTAATGTACCTTCAATTGCTTTGTAAAATCTATGCATTTCTCAGGTTAATTACTACTTCCAAGTTTGTCTCTACCATATCAGTGGAAAACAGTGTAGTTTGGCCTTTCATGCCCCTTTCCCACTGCAGCCTTAAAACGGTATATTGCCGATTTTTTAGGGCAAAATACCGTTTGAGGCTGCAGTGGGAAAGCGCCAGAGTTGAAATACCGTTTAAAGTTAAACGGTATTTCAACCTGTTTTCCAAGCAGGGTTTTAGCCGGTAATCTACCGTTTAAGAGGCAATGGGAATGCATCTTAAACGGTTTTACCAGCAGATGCAGCGAGGATGGCTCATATTTGAGCCATCCTCGCTGAATGTGTATACAGCAGCCGGGCTCAAAGATGCGCGGCTTTCAGTCCAGCTGTCTGCTCCCTCCCTTGCCACCCCCCTCCCCGCCCGCAGCGTCATATACTCACCGCTGCTCACCGGCGCCGTCCCGCTGTCGCTCACCGCCCGGCAGTCCTGCTCCCCCGCCCGGCCACACAAGCTGGGCGCCCCGCCCCCCGGCCTGCTTGACCCGCCCCCCCACCTGCTGAACACGGAGATTATTTATCAGCCTGATTATTTATCAGCCGGTAATATATACATTGCTGGCACAGGCCAGCAATGTATATATTACTAGCACCACTGCACACCAATGATTATTTATCAGCCAGTAATATATACATTGCTGGCACAGGCCAGCAATGTATATATTACTAGCACCACTGCACACCAATGATTATTTATCAGCCAGTAATATATACATTGCTGGCACAGGCCAGCAATGTATATATTACTAGCACCACTGCACACCAATGATTATTTATCAGCCAGTAATATATACATTGCTGGCACAGACCAGCAATGTATATATTACTAGCACCACTGCACACCAATGCTGTAAAAACGTTTTGAAGAGCTAAAACGTTTTACCTGCAATGGGAATGTACCATTTAAAACTGTAATCTGGCATTTAAAACTGGCATTTAAAACTGTAATCTGCTGCAGTGGGAATGCTAAATACCGTTTAAGATTACCTGTAACTTAAAACGGGTCTGCAGTGGGAAAGCAGCATTACTAACAGTTTACCAGATGCACTTTTTTGTGTATGATATGTATTTAAATATATGTAACAGTCTTATGTACTAAATAGAATACATATATTTTTTTTTAACCCTGTGAGAAGGACTATGAGCCTAATTCAGACCTGTTATCAAGGCTGCAATTTTTGCAAGTGGATAAAACCATGCTGCCCTGCAGGTGGGGCAGATGTAACATGTGCAGAGAGAGTTAGATTTGGGTCAAGTGTGTTCAAACTGAAATCTAAATTGCAGTGTTAAGAATAAAGCAGCCAATATTTACTCTGAACAAAATGACTCACCCAAGTCTGGGGCTGATTCGGGATTGTTCGTAGAGATTCAAATTCGTCGCAAGCCCCGATGGTTGGGTTTTGTGCATGATCATTTCTTTGCACACCCCAGCACTGAATGGCTTTGGCGAGTTACACACTCACCAGGCCGTTCGTTGCAGGGATGGAGGGCGATCCTTTCTGAATCAGGCACTTTGCCCCTACTTGCATTGCGTCACGGTTTTATCCATCGGCATAATTTGCAGCCTTGCTAACACATCTGAATCAGGCCGTATATCTGTTACACTGCAAGTGTGAGCTGCATTACCACAGCAAACCACAGGGTGGCAGGATGAGGGGAGAGAATGGGAAAAGGCAGCTAAGGATATTTATATATAGGACTTCTACCAGAATGGTAACAGGAAGACCTTCAGTGTAAGAGGTAATGAGAAAGGGGTGTATGGAGTTCAGACCAAAATACTAGAGGGAGAGGATGTAGAATGAGATATAGCTATAGACTGAGACAGTAGATTATAGAAAATAGTGATTTATATATGGAGTGCGGGCTAATATGGGTGAAGGTTAGTCCAACCTTCTTCTCACCCTTACAATAAGGCAAATGTCACTGTAAGTTCATGTTGGAAAGGTCAGAGTAACTGAATCAGCCAGCTGAGGGGAGGGGTGGGTGCGAGATCTAACCTCCAACATCTAAAACTGGCATTTAGAAGGAGACGCGTCAGGGATGTGCCCTGATTATGTGCAGTATATCGCTCACTGAAGCAGGGTTGGTGCAAAACATTTGTCAGCATCAGGGTCCTTCCTCTCTTCATCTGCACATTCTAAACAAGCATGGAATTTACACCACACATATAGGGCAGGGTTGCCTATCTCCCTCCTCCTCCCCCCCCCCTCTATCTCTCTTATCCCTGCCCCCTCTATCTCTCTTATCCCTGCCCCCTCTATCTCTCTCATCCTTGCCCCCTATATCTCTCTCAACCCTGCCCCCTATATCTCTCTCATCCCTGCCTCCTCTATCTCTCTCATCCCTGCCCCTTCTATCTCTCTCACCCCTGCCCCTTCTATCTCTCATCCATGAGCCCTCTGTCTCTCTCATCCCTGCTCCCTCTATCTCTCTCATCCCTGCTCCCTCTATCTCTCTCATCCCTGCCCCCTCTATCTCTCTCATCTCTGCCCCCTGTATCTCTCTCATCCCTGCCCCTTCTATCTCTCTCATCATTTTGCAGCTATGGGGGCATGACCCAGAGGCTCTGTGAGCCTCTAGCCATGCCCCCCAGCCCCCTGGCTGCGGGAATAGACGCTGTGCGCATGCGCACAGCGTTTATTCCCCGCTGCTTAGCAGCTGACAGGGGGGACTCCCAACAGCCCCCCCACACCGCGGGACACTGCCGCCCGCGGGTGGGACAGCGGGACAGGCCCTGACAATCGGGACTGTCCCGATAAAATCGGGACTGTTGGGAGGTATGTATCTATCTCATCCCTGCCCCCTATATCTCTCTCATCCCTGCCCCTTCTATCTCTCTCATCCCTGACCCCTCTTTCTCTCTCATCCCTGCTCCCTCTATCTCTCTCATCTCTGCCACCTCTCTCTCTCATCTCTGCCCCCTCTCTCTCTTATTCCTGCCCCCTCTTTCTCTCTCATCCCTGCCCTTTCTATCTCTCTCATCCCTACCCCCTCTATCTCTCTCATCTCTGCCCCCTCTATCTATCTCATCCCTGCCCCCTCTATCTCTCTCATCCCTGCCCCTTCTATCTCTCTCATCCTTCCCCCTCTATCTCTCATCCCTGGCCCTCTATCTCTCTCATCCTTCCCCCTCTATCTCTCATCCCTGCCCCTCTATCTCTCTCATCTCTGCCCTTCTCTCTCTTATTCCTGCCCCTCTCTCATCCCTGCCCCTTCTATCTCTCTCATCTCTGTCCCCTCTATCTCTCTCATCTCTGCCCCCTCGATCTCTCCTATTCCTGCCCCTCTTTCTCTCTCATCCTTGCCCCCTCTATCTCTCCTATTCCTGCCCCTCTTTCTCTCTCATCCTTGCCCCCTCTATCTCTCTCAACCCTGCCCCCTCTATCTCTCTCATCTCTGCCCCCTGTATCTCTCTCATCCCTGCCCCTTCTATCTCTCTCATCATTTTGCAGCTATGGGGGCATGACCCAGAGGCTCTGTGAGCCTCTAGCCATGCCCCCCAGCTCCCTGGCTGCGGGAATAGACGCTGTGCGCATGCGCACAGCGTTTATTCCCCGCTGCTTAGCAGCTGACAGGGGGGACTCCCAACAGCCCCCCCACACCGCGGGACACTGCCGCCCGCGGGTGGGACAGCGGGACAGGCCCTGACAATCGGGACTGTCCCGATAAAATCGGGACTGTTGGGAGGTATGTATCTATCTCATCCCTGCCCCCTATATCTCTCTCATCCCTGCCCCTTCTATCTCTCTCATCCCTGACCCCTCTTTCTCTCTCATCCCTGCTCCCTCTATCTCTCTCATCTCTGCCACCTCTCTCTCTCATCTCTGCCCCCTCTCTCTCTTATTCCTGCCCCCTCTTTCTCTCTCATCCCTGCCCTTTCTATCTCTCTCATCCCTACCCCCTCTATCTCTCTCATCTCTGCCCCCTCTATCTATCTCATCCCTGGCCCCTCTATCTCTCTCATCCCTGCCCCTTCTATCTCTCTCATCCTTCCCCCTCTATCTCTCATCCCTGGCCCTCTATCTCTCTCATCCTTCCCCCTCTATCTCTCATCCCTGCCCCTCTATCTCTCTCATCTCTGCCCTTCTCTCTCTTATTCCTGCCCCTCTCTCATCCCTGCCCCTTCTATCTCTCTCATCTCTGTCCCCTCTATCTCTCTCATCTCTGCCCCCTCGATCTCTCCTATTCCTGCCCCTCTTTCTCTCTCATCCTTGCCCCCTCTATCTCTCCTATTCCTGCCCCTCTTTCTCTCTCATCCTTGCCCCCTCTATCTCTCTCAACCCTGCCCCCTCTATCTCTCATCCCTGCCTCCTCTATCTCTCTTATCCCTGCCCCCTCTATCTCTCTCATCCTTGCCCCCTATATCTCTCTCAACCCTGCCCCCTCTATCTCTCTCATCCCTGCCCCCTCTATCTCTCTCATTCCTTCCCCCTCTATCTCTCATCCATGAGCCCTCTATCTCTCTCATCCCTGCCCCTTCTATCACTCTCATCCCTGCCCCTTCTATCACTCTCATCCCTGCCTCCTCTATCTCTCTCATCCCTGCCCCCTCTATCTCTCTCATCCCTGCCCCTTCTATCTCTCTCACCCCTGCCCCTTCTATCTATCCTTGCCCCCTCTTATCTCTCTCATCCCTGCCCCCTCTATCTCTCATCCATAAGCCCTCTGTCTCTCTCATCCCTGCCCCCTCTATTTCTCTCATCCCTGCCCCCTGTATCTCTCTCATCCCTGCCCCTTCTATCTCTCTCATCCCTGCCCCCTCTATCTCTCTTATCTCTGCCCCCTCTATCTCTCTTATCCCTGCCCCCTCTATCTCTCATCCATGAGCCCTCTGTCTCTCTCATCCCTGCCCCCTCTATCTCTCTCATCCCTGCCCCCTCTATCTCTCTCATCTCTGCCCCCTGTATCTCTCTCATCCCTGCCCCTTCTATCTCTCTCATCCCTGCCCCCTCTATCTCTCTTATCTCTGCCCCCTCTCTCTCATCCTTGCTCCCTCTATCTATCTCATCCCTGCCCCCTATATCTCTCTCATCTCTGCCCCCTCTATCTCTCTCATCCCTGCCCCTTCTATCTCTCTCATCTCTGTCCCCTCTATCTCTCTCATCCCTGCCCCTTCTATCTCTCTCATCTCTGTCCCCTCTATCTCTCTCATCCCTGCCCCTTCTATCTCTCTCATCTCTGCCCCCTCGATCTCTCCTATTCCTGCCCCTCTTTCTCTCTCATCCTTGCCCCCTCTATCTCTCCTATTCCTGCCCCTCTTTCTCTTTCATCCTTGCCCCCTCTATCTCTCTCAACCCTGCCCCCTCTATCTCTCTCATCCCTGCCTCCTCTATCTCTCTCATCCCTGCCCCCTCTATCTCTCTCATCCTTGCCCCCTATATCTCTCTCAACCCTGCCCCCTCTATCTCTCTCATCCCTGCCCCCTCTATCTCTCTCATTCCTTCCCCCTCTATCTCTCATCCATGAGCCCTCTATCTCTCTCATCCCTGCCCCTTCTATCTCTCTCATCCCTGCCACCTCTATCTCTCTCATCCCTGCCCCCTCTATCTCTCTCATCCCTGCCCCTTCTATCTCTCTCACCCCTGCCCCTTCTATCTATCCCTGCCCACTCTATCTCTCTCATCCCTGCCCCCTCTATCTCTCATCCATGAGCCCTCTGTCTCTCTCATCCCTGCCCCCTCTATCCCTCTCATCTCTGCCCCCTGTATCTCTCTCATCCCTGCCCCTTCTATCTCTCTCATCCCTGCCCCCTCTATCTCTCTCATCTCTGCCCCCTCTATCTCTCTCATCCCTGCCCCCTTTATCTCTCTCATCCCTTCCCCCTATATCTCTCTCATCCCTGCCCCTTCTATCTCTCTCATCCCTGCCCCCTCTTTCTCTCTCATCCCTGCCCCCTCTTTCTCTCTCATCCCTGCTCCCTCTATCTCTCTCATCCCTGCTCCCTCTATCTCTCTCATCTCTGCCCCCTCTCTCTCTTATTCCTGCCCCCTCTTTCTCTCTCATCCCTGCCCTTTCTATCTCTCTCATCCCTGCCCCCTCTATCTCTCTCATCTCTGCCCCCTCTATCTCATCCCTGCCCCCTCTATCTATCTCATCCCTGCCCCCTCTATCTCTCTCATCCCTGCCCCCTCTATCTCTCTCATCCCTGCCCCTTCTATCTCTCTCATCCTTCCCCCTCTATCTCTCATCCCTGCCCCTCTATCTCTCTCATCCCTGCCCCTTCTATCTCTCTCTCTCATCCTTCCCCCCTATCTCTCATCCCTGCCCCTCTATATCTCTCATCTCTGCCCTGCTCTCTCTTATTCCTGCCCCTCTCTCTCTCATCCCTGCCCCTTCTATCTCTCTCATCTCTGTCCCCTCTATCTCTCTCATCCCTGCCCCTTCTATCTCTCCTATTCCTGCCCCTCTTTCTCTTTCATCCTTGCCCCCTCTATCTCTCCTATTCCTGCCCCTCTTTCTCTCTCATCCTTGCCCCCTCTATCTCTCTCAACCCTGCCCCCTCTATCTCTCTCATCCCTGCCCCCTCTATCTATCTCATCCCTGCCCCCTCTATCTATCTCATCCCTGCCCCCTCTATCTCTCTCATCCCTGCCCCTTCTATCTCTCTCATCCTTCCCCCTCTATCTCTCATCCCTGCCCCTCTATCTCTCTCATCCCTGCCCCTTCTATCTCTCTCTCTCTCTCATCCTTCCCCCCTATCTCTCATCCCTGCCCCTCTATCTATCTCATCTCTGCCCTTCTCTCTCTTATTCCTGCCCCTCTCTCTCTCATCCCTGCCCCTTCTATCTCTCTCATCTCTGTCCCCTCTATCTCTCTCATCCCTGCCCCTTCTATCTCTCCTATTCCTGCCCCTCTTTCTCTCTCATCCTTGCCCCCTCTATCTTTTCTATTCCTGCCCCTCTTTCTCTCTCATCCTTGCCCCCTCTATCTCTCTCAACCCTGCCCCCTCTATCTCTCTCATCCCTGCCTCCTCTATCTCTCTCATCCCTGCCCCCTCTATCTCTCTCATCCCTGCCCCCTCTATCTCTCTCATCCCTGCCCCCTATATCTCTCTCAACCCTGCCCCCTCTATCTCTCTGAACCCTGCCCCCTCTATCTCTCTCATCCCTGCCTCCTCTATCTCTCTCGTCCCTGCCCCTTCTATCTCTCTCGTCCTCCCCCTCTATCTCTCATCCCTGCCTCCTCTATCTCTCTCATCCCTGCCCCCTCTACAGTTATGGCCTGGTACATCGTGGTTTACAACGCGCCATTGAGGGCTCTGACTCGCGAGTTGCAGATCGCGTTATGTCCTGCGTTATGTACCACGCCATGCAATACATAGTTTAACCACTGGGTGACTAATGCTCCACGTTAAGACTTTACGCTACGGATTTTTGCTAACCACTTTTCACTACGGATTTTGTCCTTACTTTACGGACAGATTGTTTTGTATTTATTCGCAGAAGCAGCTACGTACGGTCATTTATGTAATTGGTACAGAAGCCATGCTAACCTTTGCTATTGCTGGATGACTACTTAAAACATTATTTGAGGACCTACAGTATCATACTTTACACTACGGATTTTGTCCTTACTTTACGGACAGATTGTTAGTACAGTATTTATTCGCAGAAGCAGCTACGTACGGTCATTTATGTAATTGGTACAGAAGCCATGCTAACCTTTGCTATTGCTGGATGACTACTTAAAACATTATTTGAGGACCTACAGTATCATACTTTACACTACGGATTTTGTCCTTACTTTACGGACAGAGTTATTTTCTTTTATTCGCAGCCGCAGTGACGTACTGGATGGTCATGAACTGTATTTGATTGGTGCAGAAGCCATGTTAACCATCTGCCAGGAGTGAAGTCACAGGCAATAGTGGCCTAGCGGGTAGAGGCACGGCTTCACTATCTCAGTATCAGTAGTTCGATCCTCAGTTGATTACATTATATTTTTATTTTTTAAACGTTTTTTTTCGCAAAATAGATTTAGCTTTTCAGGTAAAACTCCTTGCCTTGAGGACCGTGTTTCGGGATTAAATTCGCTAACCATTGCTAACCAGCCACTTTTCACTACGGATTTTGTCCTTACTTTACGGACAGATTGTTAGTACAGTATTTATTCGCAGAAGCAGCTACGTACGGTCATTTATGTAATTGGTACAGAAGCCATGCTAACCTTTGCTATTGCTGGATGACTACTGTACTTAAAACTTTATTTGAGGACCTACAGTATCATACTTTACACTACGGATTTTGTCCTTACTTTACGGACAGAGTTATTTTCTTTTATTCGCAGCCTCAGTGACGTACTGGATGGTCATGAACTGTATTTGATTGGTGCAGAAGCCATGCTAACCATCTGCCAGCAGTAAAATCACAGGCAATAGTGGCCTAGCGGGTAGAGGCACGGCTTCACTATCTCAGTATCAGTAGTTCGATCCTCAGTTGGTTACATTATATTTTTATTTTTTAAACGTTCTTTTTTTTTTTTTTTTTAAACTAATACAGTTACAGTAGTTGGTGCTTATCAAAATCTTTCGGACTTTTCCACAAACAAAAATTCACAATGGCAGGTCTCCATGTACAGTACACGATAGTTAATACCCATACATACTGCGCTACAGAGAACGGTTATTTTTCGCAAAATAGATTTAGCTTTTCAGGTACAACTCCTTGCCTTGAGGACCGTGTTTCGGGATTAAATTCGCTAACCATTGCTAACCAGCCACTTTTCACTACGGATTTTGTCCTTACTTTACGGACAGATTGTTAGTACAGTATTTATTCGCAGAAGCAGCTACGTACGGTCATTTATGTAATTGGTACAGAAGCCATGCTAACCTTTGCTATAGCTGGATGACTACTTAAAACATTATTTGAGGACCTACAGTATCATACTTTACACTACGGATTTTGTCCTTACTTTACGGACAGAGTTATTTTCTTTTATTCGCAGCCGCAGTGACGTACTGGATGGTCATGAACTGTATTTGATTGGTGCAGATGCCATGTTAACCATCTGCCAGCGGTAAAATCACAGGCAATAGTGGCCTAGCGGGTAGAGGCACGGCTTCACTATCTCAGTATCAGTAGTTCGATCCTCAGTTGGTTACATTATATTTTTATTTTTTAAACGTTCTTTTTTTTTTTTTTTTAAACTAATACAGTTACAGTAGTTGGTGCTTATCAAAATCTTTCGGACTTTTCCACAAACAAAAATTCACAATGGCAGGTCTCCATGTACAGTACACGATAGTTAATACCCATACATACTGCGCTACAGAGAACGGTTATTTTTCGCAAAATAGATTTAGCTTTTCAGGTACAACTCCTTGCCTTGAGGACCGTGTTTCGGGATTAAATTCGCTAACCATTGCTAACCAGCCACTTTTCACTACGGATTTTGTCCTTACTTTACGGACAGATTGTTAGTACAGTATTTATTCGCAGAAGCAGCTACGTACGGTCATTTATGTAATTGGTACAGAAGCCATGCTAACCTTTGCTATAGCTGGATGACTACTTACTGTAAAACATTATTTGAGGACCTACAGTATCATACTTTACACTACGGATTTTGTCCTTACTTTACGGACAGAGTTATTTTCTTTTATTCGCAGCCGCAGTGACGTACTGGATGGTCATGAACTGTATTTGAATAAACGAAAATAACTCTGTCCGTAAAGTAAGGACAAAATCCGTAGTGTAAAGTATGATGTGTAGGTCCTCAAATAATGTTTTAAGTAGTCATCCAGCAATAGCAAAGGTTAGCATGGCTTCTGTACCAATTACATAAATGACCGTACGTAGCTGCTTCTGCGAATAAATACAAAACAATCTGTCCGTAAAGTAAGGACAAAATCCGTAGTGAAAAGTGGCTGGTTAGCAATGGTTAGCGAATTTAATCCCGAAACACGGTCCTCAAGGCAAGGAGTTTTACCTGAAAAGCTAAATCTATTTTGCGAAAAAAAAAACGTTTAAAAAATAAAAATATAATGTAACCAACTGAGGATCGAACTACTGATACTGAGATAGTGAAGCCGTGCCTCTACCCGCTAGGCCACTATTGCCTGTGATTTTACTCCTGGCAGATGGTTAGCATGGCTTCTGCACCAATCAAATACAGTTCATGACCATCCAGTACGTCACTGCGGCTGCGAATAAACGAAAATAACTCTGTCCGTAAAGTAAGGACAAAATCCGTAGTGTAAAGTATGATACTGTAGGTCCTCAAATAATGTTTTAAGTAGTCATCCAGCAATAGCAAAGGTTAGCATGGCTTCTGTACCAATTACATAAATGACCGTACGTAGCTGCTTCTGCGAATAAATACAAAACAATCTGTCCGTAAAGTAAGGACAAAATCCGTAGTGAAAAGTCGTGGCGGCCACTGTTTTGTAGAAGAGATTTTTACGCATGCGCTGTACTGTTTGGGAAAAGTGACATCTGGTGGTCAATGAGTGTAAGTGCAGGTTACATTTACAAGATTACGTTACGTTATAACGCGATCTATAACGGGACTATAGCGCAAGGAGCAGGCGCGATCCAGGCGCGATTTGCATGGCGCACTTTATGCGCAACGCAGCCACGATGTACCAGGCCATAACTGTATCTCTCTCATCCCTGCCCCCTATATCTCTCTCAACCCTGCCCCCTCTATCTCTCTGAACCCTGCCCCCTCTATCTCTCTCATCCCTGCCTCCTCTATCTCTCTCATCCCTGCCCCTTCTATCTCTCTCGTCCTCCCCCTCTATCTCTCATCCCTGCCTCCTCTATCTCTCTCATCCCTGCCCCCTCTATCTCTCTCATCCCTGCCCCCTCTCTCTCTCTCATCTCTGCCCCCTCTCTCTTTTATTCCTGCCCCTCTTTCTCTATCATCCCTGCCCCCTCTATCTCTCTAATCCTTCCCCCTCTATCTCTCATCCTTGAGCTCTCTGTCTCTCTCATCCCTGCCCCCTCCTCTCTCTCTCTCTCTCATCTTTCCTTCCCCTCTATCTCTCATCCCTGCCCCCCTTAATCGCTCTCATCTCTGATCCCTCTATCTCTCTCTCATCTGTTGCCCCATATCTCTCATCTCTGTCCTCTTCTGCCTCTCTCCATCTGTCCCCTCTGGCCATCACTCTCTCTCTTTTCATCCCTGTTCCTCTATCTTTCTCTTGTCATCCCCCATATTTCTCTCACCTCTGTCCTGTCCCCCCCCTCTGCCTCTTTCTCTCTGATCTCTTTCCCATCTAGGGAGTTGCCCGCTCTAAGGGCTAACAGGTACCTTTCCCCCTAAGGGCTAACAGGTACCTTTCCCAAGATATGTGCCCCCATATCTCTCTCTCTCATATCATCCTCTTTTCAGGGCAATCTTAACAGCATTATGGGCTCAGGGCAAAGCAGAGCACTGGGGCATCTACCTACACAACCTCACTTTCTTGGTGCTTCTGACTGATAACTTGTGGCATGATCACTTCACACCCGACATTCAGGGCGTCCACAGGAGGAGGAGCATAGAGAGAGGAGGAAAGCCGGCCAACGCTGGCCAGTGCAAACGGGATCGCCGTAAGCAACATTTTATTTTTTATTTTCTTGTCCATAGGTTGCTCTGGGGCCTCTTTCCCATCCCAGATGCACATGGGGTGTGTGTGTGTGTTTGGGGACAACAGCCAGTGAGGGCTGTGAGAGGAGAGAGAAGCTATCCCAACTTTTGACTGCAGAGCGTCTAGACTGACACATGGGCTGATTATATAATTGATACATAAATAATGTTAAATGGGGAATTCACTTCTTTATACTCTCATACCCCTTTCAGACATGGCATTTCAAAAGCGGTGTAATTTTGCCGGGAGCAGCCTGACCCCCCTTCACACAGAACAAATTACCGGGTTGAAAATTTCTACCCGGTAATTTGCTGAATAACACGGGTATTTCTTCTGTGTGAAAGGGTCAACCCGGGTCATAAATCCCGTGTCCTCGACCCTGGTCAATTCCAGGGTCGGAGACACGGGATTTACGACACGGGTGTGCCCCTTCACACAGAAAAAGTGTTAATGAAATTCCCAGGTGGAACTGCTTCACCAGGTATTTCATTTTCTGGTACTTGTTTCCTAGCACGACGCCCATCGCATCGCATACCATAAGGCATACGATGTGATGCGATGTTACGCAATGGCAGCCGATGTTATACAATTTTAAATTGTATACCATCGCATTGTATGCCATATACAATGGTATACGATTTCAAATTGTATAAGCACCCTAATGGGTGCTTTCAATGTTAAATGTGCCCCCTATTAGATAAATAATTGTATAAGCACCTTAATGGGTGCTTACAATGTAAAAAGCACCCCCACGCCACCTGTACTATCAACGCACACCCGAAGCGTGGCGAGCGTACGCGTCCTCCGACCTTTTCATACCCCCACTATCCACGTCTGCATGGAGTTGATTTTATATAGTGTGGTGAGCGCAGCGAGCCACCGAAGCGTGGCGAGCGAACGCGGAATACATGTAAAGTAATGCGTGTCCGCTCGCCACACTTTGGGCTCGGCGGCTCACTGCGCTCGACACACTATATAAAATCAACTCCACGCCGACGTGGATAGTGGGGGGTATGAAAAGGTCGGAGGAGCGTACCGCTGCGCTCGCAACGCTTCGGGTTGGCGTTGATAGTGGGGCGTGGGGGTGCATTTAACATTGTAAGCACCCATTAGGGTGCTTGCTTATACAATTAAAAATCGCATTGCATGCTTGCATATGGCATGCGATGCCGTACGACTGAATATCGTGGGCGCCGTGCTAGGAAACAAGTACCCATTTTCTGTGTGAAAGGGGTGTTAGAGTAAACTGTGGTAACTGATGTTAGAGGAACATGACTACGTATCACCCTGCCCATTACACCAGGTGGTCCCATGACTGGTATAGGACAATAATATACTAAATCAAACAATGCTATAAGTCCTGATCAGCCAACACATAAAGACAAATTACAGGTGCAGAAGAAATGTAACAGTAGAAACAGACTGCCATTATAGGATGGAATGGACATCTCACCCTCAAGGTGTTTTACAATGCCCCTCAAGCTGTTCCCGTGTGCTGCAATCAGGACCCGCTTGCCAGCAAGGATCTGTGGGGCGATCACGTCATTCCAGTAGGGGAGGGCGCGGGCGATGGTGTCCTTCAAACTCTCGCATGATGGTAGCTCAGATGGAGTAAGGGCTGAATAGCGCCGATCCTGGTAGGCCAGAAAGAGATAGGCAGGTAAATAATAGTCATCTACATTCATTATTTTCATTCTGTACTAGGACAACGTAACAATGTTCACAGGATAGTTCCAAATAGAAGTGAATCTGCGAAGTGGAACCCAGTCCCCAAAGGTCACTAGCAGTGTTGTGGGCAGTTCTGACCTTCACTTCTAAACATGAACTACGTCATTATCGGGCAGAAACACAGACCAGTGCTGATTATAGGGCTAATTTAGAGCCGGAAACTAATTGCATTGCTGCTGTGCGAAAATCTGCCTCAGCCGAAGGAGATGTCTTGAATTTAAAGACGCTCACTGCATATTTTATGATTCTGCAGCGTCAAGTATTGGATCCATTGCTTTACCATCGGACATCTGAGTCATACTTGCCTACCCTCGTTTGGGAGGCTCACGAAAATCAGGTCCCCCTCCTGGCCCCCCGGAAAGGTAGGCTGTTCCCCCTGCGCCTCCTTTCCCCGCTGCACCAAGTCCTGGATTTTGTGGGTCTGCAGCAAAGGGGCAGGGCTAAAATTATGTGAATTGTGTCATTTTAGTCCCTCCCCCAATCCACGGACCCATGGCATGGGGGTGGGGCTTGGCAATATCAGCCTTATCCTCCTGCCCCTCAGGGCAGCAGTATCTGGTCTCCTCTCCAGGAGAAAAAAAAGTAGGTAATTGGGGTCTGAGCATCTCTCAGTTTACTCAGGATAGCATTAGATTAAAGCTGCTTTTGCCACTGCGGCAAAAGACACTAAAGTGGTTGCAGTTGCAGCCACCTGTGACTCGCAATCAGCCATATAGATATAATGTAATATTTTTATATTTCATACATTCTTTAATAGATATTAACTCACAAAGCCAGATAACAATAGCACTGCATTTTATATACAGATTTGGATTGGACAATTGTTCCATTTTGAATTTTAGGGACAAATCTAGTAGTGCATCTATAATGGGTGCTATCACTTCAGCCATTTCTTCAGTGCTTACCTCTGTGAAGTCACACATCTACAACAGGAGTGCTGCAAAATCACTGCACAATGGTGTGGTGGCCTTTTTTTCCCAGCGTTTGGCACATATACAGTGGGGAAATCCCTGTGGTAAAACCTGCTGCACCATTCCCACAGAGACCTGTGAGTAGACTCTCTTGTACAGCACCAGAGTTTATAAGCAGCTATCTCTGCCAGCTAGACTAGGAGTCCTGGATGGATACTGCACGTGGGCCCTTCCTCATGTAGGAGGTCATTCTGGTTCACACGCAAAGCTGCAAAATTCGCAGCTGTGCCTGTCATTTTAATGCCACCCACACGAACCATCCCCCATGCCAAATATCCCCGCACGCAGGGCCGGCAACAGAAATCTTGGGGCCCCATACACTGATATTTCTGGGGGCCCTCACCCCCTCAAGCACTAGTAGTTGTGTGGAGCAGGGAGGAATGGTGGGCATATTGGTGGCAAGGAGTCCCATATAATTGCTGCCCCCAGCGCAGATAGTCTCACTTCTGAATTGACAACTAATACACATTATGCCACAAATCGTGATGCCTACTACATATTATACCACACACCTTAATGCCCATTAGACAATTGATGTTACGCACCATGGCAACCGCCGCACGATGATGATGCTAACCAGGGTTGCATCACCTTTCAAGTGGCGTGAGTTAAGGTGCTTGGTGTTACACACGTTTCCATAGTAACCGACAGGGTAGGATGACGTCATCAGCGGGCGCATCCACTGACGATGTGGTAAAATACATCGAAAACATTTGAACTTCAACTGCATGATTTCCTTCTTTCTTATCCATGTGCGGCCTTTGTGGAGTGTATGTGTATATATATATATATATATATATATATATATATATATACATATACACACGTGTGTGACCAAATTCAGATATTTACTGCCAGTTTGAAGCCATACGTCCTTAGAGGCCAATTCAAGTGCAGTATGTTAAATCAAAGCATTGACAAGAGACTGCTATCCAGACCTGAGCTAACACTAGACACGGCCCCGAGAAGCAGCAGTAGAGACCCAAAGTGCACCCCACATATAAAGATTTCTTACCTTAGATGCTGATGTTTATAATGAGCACCCACAATGGTCTGGGGACATTCGCCGGGACACGCAGCTCTTGGCTGCCGCGCAAACAGCCTGTGGACGGTCCGCCGGGACACGCAGCTTCCGGCCGCTGCTTAGATACACTGACAGCACCGGCTCATGTCAGTGTGTGTAAGCGCCGGCGGCCGGAAGCTGCGTGTCCCGGCGGACCATCCACAGGCTGTTTGCGCGGCAGCCAAGAGCTGCGTGTCCCGGCGAATGTCCCCAGGCATCCCCCATGTACTGCAGGTTCAATTGTCTCAGCGGCACCACGGCCACGCTAACAGTCAGAGGATGAGTGGCCCGGCGGCCAAGCGGGGGCTGAACTTGGGGCCCCTCTGATACTCGAGGCCCGTCACAGCTGTACCCTTTGACCCCCCCTGTCGCCGGGCCTGCCCGCACGCGTGCGTATGGATGTTGAGGGGACAAAATCATTCGATGGTCGACGACCATCGAATGATTTTGCAGGCACTCACAGATGTAAGACACCTCCCTGTTGTCTTACATTTGCAGGCACCCTGTATGGGAAGCTGGTGGGCAGCTGACATCCGCTGCCCGCCCCATGCACCCACGTCATGGGTGCATTTACATGGGAATGCCCAGCAATTTCATGGGGACGTTTCACAGCCCCTCACCACCGCCCCACTCCCCCCGCCAGCACTGCTAGGTGTGACCGGGACGGCAGACAAGCAGTTCACCCCGCACACTCGCACCAAGCGGCTGCACATGCGCATAAAGGTTTATGCGCAGTCGCCCACCATTGCTCCCCTGCCCGAACACACAGGGGAGCGTGCAGACTACAATGAGGGCTGTAATATGTCCCAAGACAAATATGAAAACGACAGATAGTTGGTGGCTATGCCAGCAGCATATGCCTCTTCCAAATACTGAATGAGAAAACCTAAATACTTCTATAAAGTGGTCTATGGAAAACTGTATTCTATAAGTTTTTCTTGAGATACATGGAAAAATAGTTGACCTTGGTTGAGGTGATTGGAATCATTATACCTCATGTTAATCAGCTGGGAAATCTCTGCATAGAAAATAATTTTAAGTCACATTATTCCTTACACAATAATCTCTCATTCATTGCTCAGTACTATGGTTGCAGGGAGAACCCTTGTTCATGTAACAACACACTATAAATGCCTGTTATCATTAGCCACATAACTTTTTTGCCCTTGTATAGCTATATACACCAGAAATGCAGAGACCAACCCGGGAATTAAATTCCAGGGACATTCCCGGGTTGGGCCCCGTTTACACATGCTTTTGAAGGAGGGACATCCTGGGTTGGCACCTTTTATACTGAACCTGGGATGACCCTGCATTTCTATGAGAATGTCATTAGAAATTGACTTTTTTAGGCCCACAAAGATGAGGTAATTAGAGAGAGGGAGGAGAGAGGGAGGGTGGGCCTTTGAGGACATTGCATGCTTTCAGGGGTTAAATAGCACCATACCTCCCAACTTTCCTGCTTATCGCGGGAACGTCCCGATATTTTGGGACATTCCCGCGTCCCTCCCGCCGCCGGCAGTGTCCCGCGGCGGGGGGGGGGGACAGTTGGGAGTCCCCCCCTGTAGTCCGTGAATAGACGCTGTGCGCATGCACACAGCGTCTATTCTTGCAGGCTGGGGGCTGGCCAGCAGCTCATAGAGCTGCTGAGCATGCCCCACAGCGGCGAAAAACGGGGGCATGGCCTTGCTGCAGTGCCGCGATTATAGACCACGCCCCCTTCCCGATAGGCCACGCCCCCGAAAAACCCGGCGCGCACCCTGTCCCGACCGGGCACATCCAAAAGTTGGGAGGTATGTAGCACTGCTGGGGTCTGTTGTGCCACAGAGCTTGCACATTGTCTTCCTGCACACTGTGTGATGCCTCTAAGCGTCTATGGAAATCCACAACAACCGGAAGTTGCCCTGCATAGCCAATCAGCAGAGGCAACACGGGAAGGAGGGACATGTCCCTGCACCTATTATACTGGCCAGTAATACCCCTTTCACACCAGAAAATGCAGGGACATTCCCGGGAATATTGTCACTGGATGATGCAGGGACATTCCCAGGTTGGCCCCTTTCACACCGGGCTAGTCCCTGGATTTTCTGGTGTGTGAAGGGGGCGGGAAGGAAGTGGGCAGGCAGCAAGGAGGAAACGGACAGGCAGCGGGATGGCGGTAATTGCTCACCCCGGTTGCTGGTCCTCAATGCGGGCCAGGGATCCACACAGGCGGCGGACAGTGAGGGCGCCGGAGAGCTGTGTCATCTTCATTCGCTGCTGTCCTGTCATTTGCGCCCGCTGCCTGTGTGTATCCCCGGCCTGAGAGCACACGAGGACTGGCAATGCGGGTAAGTACCCCCTAGCCCTTTCATAGGCCCTTTCAACAGCCCTGCTCCATAGTCTGGGAACCTTGATTTGATTTTGGCCCGGGAACCTTTCACACCAGCACTTGTCGCAGGTTGTTCGCAGGCCCAACCCGGGAAATTTGGCTGGTGTGAAAGGGGTATAATCAGGGCTATTTTTGTGCAGGCTCCAGCAGGAACTGAAGCCCTTATTCTAGTTCACTGTTTCTGACAAAATATTCCTCAGATGGACAAAACCGTGTGCACTGCAGGTGAGGCAGGTGTAAAACCCCACCCAAATCTAATTATCTCTGCACAAGTAACACCTGCCTCACCTGCAGTGCACATGGTTTTGTCCATCTGAGGAATATTTTGTCAGAAACAGTGAACTAGAATAAGGGCCACAGTTCCTGCTGGAGCCTGCACAAAAATAGGCCTGGGTATAATCCTTCAAGGTCCCTGGACCAACCCTGGTAGCTAGCAGTGTTGAAATTCCGGGGCATCAGTCCTGGATTTTGGCCCTGGACTCTTTCACACCAGCACTGTCTAGGGTTGCTCCAGAGATCAACCCGGGAATTGTGGCTGGTGTGAAACTGGTATAAGTAAATAGCATTAACAGGACATATACTAACTTTACACATCCCAGTATTCAAGAAATAAATGATTTCTAGCAAGACATTCAATTACTGTGAGTGGTTTGTAAGAATTATCCAGCAACTGGGTAGTATGGTGACGAGCAGCATGTTTTATTAACCTATATTTTGTGTTTCTGATGGGTAGAAATTGTATCATACTTTTGAAAAGTAGTTTCAGGGAGATTATAGTTGGTAGTAGAATTTTGCACAGTGCCCCATTGAGGGGGCGTGTCATGCTCCACTCAAATGTAGAGATTGCGAAAAGAGATTGTGAACATGGCACCTAGAAGCGTGGGTGTGTACTGCTACATCTGAGAGGAATCTTTTAAAATTACTTATATACAAATGTAGATGATCCCCAGAACAGTTAGTAAGAGTTATTATACTTGGTAAAGTGCTGGGAAATGGTGCAAAAAAAGCACGGTGCTGTAGCACATTGTATGCTTTTTGTACTAGATGCTATGCAATCTAGTACCAAAGCACGGAGTACATCGCACCGTGTGTGGGCACCTTTAGAAATATTATGCGGTCTTACACTGGGGTGACAAGAATTACAGTCACAGTGATTCCTTACCTTGCTGATGAGCTTGTAATACGGGTGATCTTCTCCCATTGGTGGTGGTGGGATATCATAGGATCTTCTCCAGATCTTCACTTGTTCCTCGCCATGCTTCTCTGCGGTTTCTGCCTTGTTGAGTCCGGTCAGCCCCCCGTAGTGGCGCTCGTTCAGCCTCCAGGACCTGTGCACTGGCAGCCACATCTGGTCTGTGCCATCCAGTATGTACCACAGGGTGCGCACTGCCCTCTTTAGAACAGATGTGTAGCAGATGTCAAACTCCATCTTGGCCTCTTTAACAGCTTGTGCCCCTCTTTGGGCCTCCTCTCTCCCTTTTTCACTGAGGTCAGCGTCGAACCAGCCACAGAACCGGTTCTCCTGGTTCCATGAGCTTTCCCCATGGCGCACAATTACCAGACGGTGAGGCATAGTGACTACAAACCAGAGATCGCAGTAACCAGAGTTGTGACTACTTTACCTCAAGCTGGCTACAGCTCTGCCGCAATAGAAAGTGAGCTGTGGCTTGCAAGTGGGGAAACCAAGTGGTGAAGTGATTATCTAAATGTCCTGGTCCCTGGAATGTCCCCCAGACACACTAAGAGTGTCTGTCTCATATACCAGTCTTACTTCTCATGGTAGCCAATCAGAGAGCATTAGCAGGAGTCCAATGAGTGCAGTGGGGAGAGAGAACCTAAAATAGCCTCACCCTTCCAGTGACAGCTGCGTCTGACCTTTAACAGGGCAATGGCAGAGATACCAAGCAAAGGTCAAATATACCTTTACACTGCAAGAATGTCTTACAGGAAATAAGCTGTGTTCTGCAGGGTAATACTGCTGCCCAGCCTTGTGATCATTTAATACGATAGTGCTGGGCATTTTATATTTTACTTATGGCCATTATTATATAATTCGGTGGAAGTGCAGGTGAGTGACAGAGCTTAGATGACTGCTCAATCATTACTCAACAAACCGGGTAGATGTGTTTTTGGGGGTTTTTTTACATCCTTTTTTTTTTTAAATTGCGACAATAAAAACTTTTACTCTTTTATTACATTTTTTTTTTTTAAATCACCGGTGTATCCAAATATTGCTCGGGCGCCCTGTTGATACTGAGTACAACACATAAAAGTTATATACAGCATTGCTGGGCAGTAGAGTTGCCTTGACCAAGCATGCAATGCTTGCATTCACTGACACCACAGCGGTCACATGACCCACTGTGACAAAACACTGCCAGCCCATCACTGACAAGGGGGGTTATTCTGGTTGATTCGCTCGGATACGAATTCGCATCCTTACGAGTCAATCAAACTAGCTTGCAGGGCGTGGGAATGGAGGTTACACAGTAACATCCATTCTCAGGCCATAGACCATCGAAAGACGTGGAAGGTGCACACATATGTAAGGTTGCTCTGAGCAACCTTACATATGTGTGCGCATTCAGGGGGAAGTGGGCAGGCAACTGACATCCGGTGATGCTGCCCGCCCCCTGCATGTCTGTCATGCCCACATTAGCATGAGAACGCCCAGTGTTCTCATGGGGATGCCCATGAAACGCTGGGTGTTGCCATATGCAGGGCCGCCGAGAGGGGGGTGGAGCGGGTACTAATTACCTGGGCCCGGGCTTGCTTGAGGGGCCCCGGTCCGACCCCCTGTCCCTTACATACAACATGTTCTGTGCTGTCAGCAGGCTCAGCATGAGCGTCTCACGGACAGAGTGAGAGCTCATGCTGAGCCTGCTGTAAGCACAGCACATGCTGTAGGTGTGTGCTGAATGGTTGGGGGGATAATAACACTCTCCCCGTAATAATTTTGGGGACGTGACCTAATTGCGGGAGGTTGCCACGCCTCCCTTGATTAGACCACGCCTCCAATTTTACCGGGGCCCGGCATTCCTCTCGGCTGCCCTGGCCATATGCTCATGGGGCTGCCCGGTGCCCCCCGCCCCTCTCCACCCACCTCCCACTGTCCTGGGTGTGTGCAACCGGTGAACAGTCTGTTTGCCATTGGTGCACGCCCCCTGCGTATGCACATGCGCAGAAATGCGCACAGTGCAACCATCGGTCCCCGTGTGAACAAGGGGCGGCAGTAAACAGACCTGAATAAGCTCCAAGGAGCAGCAGTAGCCATCAGTTTCTGTATATGCTCTGGGCCTGATTCTCATGCTGGGACTGGTGATGCGTCTGTAGATGCTGTACGAGGCAGTCTGAGTTTTGAATGAGCGACTGCTTCATTCATTCTTTCCCTGTAAATCTTGGTGCTTGGGTAGCTAGCGATAGTAACTTATTCATTGACAGGCAGAAGGTCGACTCATGAAAAAGGTTGACATGCATTAGGTGGGCAAGGCGAAAATTTTGACAGAAGCAAAACGCAACATGGAAAAGGTCGGCATGGGTTTTTCAAGCCTTTTCGGGTGTCGAGTTAAGGACAGAGAAAAAATCATTAGATGGTCGGCAAGCATCGAACGATTTTTTAGTTATGCGTCTGCATGCGAGGGGATGTGTAAAGCGTGCACATCCCATGCGAGGATTTGTGGGTGGGGGGGGGGGGTTCGGTTGGGCGATGAGCAGGGTTTAGGTTCTCTAGGCTGTAGACAAACGCAGCCTAGCAAACAGGTCTGAATCAAGCACCAAGTTCTTAAGCAGATGTTTGCTTTATCTAAAGTGCATAAGGAACAGTTTGTACAGCCGTATCCTGAATGAAGCGGACCTAGAGCCTAATTTACCTTTGGTTGTAGTTTTGCAAATTCTTGCAAAACTGCAACCTGTGGCGGTAGTCTGTGATTGGCCGCCAGCACAGAGCAAGGTCGCCCCACACGCCGGGTGCAGCCCAGCGATTTGTCCGCAAAATCCTATATATAGAAAGTTAGTTATATTTTGATGCTGCGATATGTGTGACAGCGGTCTGTGCTGTGACCGTAGTATAGGGACAATTAGGGTGAGATGTGATTTTTAGTAAGGATCCAAAATCGCACATTATCGCATTTTTCAAAATCGCTTTTTTTGGGGGGGGGGGGGGGGGAGAATTTGAGTATTTAATGAGATGCGAATTCGCGGTAAAAAAAAATTCTGAAACCAGCCCAGACTCTTGGACCAATCCTGGTGACAAAAAAAATGGGGGTTCCCTGTATTTTGGAACAAGCACCGGGCTCCAACAGCCCACAGTGTCATGCCACAGCCGGGGGACACATTTATTGTAAGGTCCCCCGGCCGTACCATGCGCACCGTGGCTGGCCAGCCCTGGACTGGGTAGCTGGGGGAGTGGGGACCCCCCCCCCCCCAATAAAGGGGTCCCCCCCAGGCTTCACCCGTCCAGAGCTGAAGCCTGGAGCTATCCCTGGCCGGTCCCTGTGATTTAGAAGCACTCATCTCCGATTGGCTGTAGGCGTCTCGGTTCAAATTGTGTATGTAGTTGCAGTCAGCACCAGAGCCTGCCATGGGGAAGACCCTAGCTATGAGATATGGACGCAGACTTTGAATATGATTGAGAAAATGGTACTTGTGTAGTTTCACTGTACTGTCCCCCCCCATCTCATTAGATGAACGAGATGCCTCATTCGTCTAAAAGCTTGTGGATAATATATACAATGCACATTTCATCACAAGTGCCTGATAGATTGCCAGTGTTTGCACTGGATACAAATACGGTGTGTCGACACGTTGGCTACTCAGGAGATTTAAAACATCACTCTGCGGGTATGTGCTATAAAGACGGGGGAAAGCGTCTACAGTCAGCCGGCAGGGTGACTATGGACAGATACGGCAAACTGACTGTAGTCGCATACCCCTTTTATAGCAGTTTGCCGTATCTGTCCATAGTCACCCTGCCGGCTGACTGTAGATGCTTTCCCCCATCTTTACAGCAGCCGGCAGGGTGACTAGGGACAGACACTGTATTTGTGTTTTATTCTATTCCATTCTTCATAAATCTTTAATGTCTCTATTACAGAGTGCTGGCTATAATATTTCATTCAGATCCACATATACCAGCCTCTGGTTTCAGCCAGAAAAGTGACGCCGGCTCACTAGTGCAGCAGCACGTCGCAGCCAGTACTGATGTAAAAAATGAAATCACTTTTGTTTAGGTTCTGTTCTCACGCCTCTTTGTTTTGGTATGCCCTTAACCCAGCCCATTATGATAATTTTGTTTATATATATATCGTGTCAATAGCCCATAACGAGAGAGTGTGTACGGTGGTTCAAACTTTTTCATGTGATTGTTTGGATGGGAGTACATCGGACGTCACAAGTAAAATTGTACAGGTGTGTACGCACGTATCGGCTGTTGTTTGTGGACGGTCCGACGCACCTATGGTCGGTTGAACGGTCGCAAGAAAACAGGGATTGTATAGATGTGTACCCAGCTTTAGTGCTGTGAACGCCGTAGGCAGATCTGGAACCCGCTGCTGATGTCAGTGTCCTCCCCCCCCCCCCCCCCCCACACGGCCTGGAGCCATATACATTTTCCAGGACGCTCCTAGAAAATGCTGACGTGCCTCCCGCAAATGGTGGCCGCATGTCAATCAAGTTGTGAATGGCCTGCAGGGCCACCATCAGGGGGGTGCTATGGGGACACTTGTCCCGGGCCCTACCGCCCTGAAGAAAGGGTAGGGCCTAGATTGCGCTAATGGAAAGCGCCTCACAACACCTGCCAGAGCTGCATTCTGTCCCCTGCTGCCTGCCTCCCCTGCTCAATTCTATTATTGTGCACACCCCTGAGCAACGAGCAAATAATTTCCCCTGGCAATGGGTATGAATTCCCACATGGCACTGGGCATGTAACTCCCCCCTCGGCAACAAGCAAGAAACTCCCTCTTGGCAACGAGCATGTAACTCCCCCTTGCAATGTGCATTTATTCCCCATGACAATGAGCATGTAACTTCCCCTGGCAACGAGCATGTACTCCTCAAGAAAGGAGCATGTAGCCACTAACAAGCATGTAACCACTAACACTGAGCAAAAAACTCCTGGCAACAAGCATGTAACTCCTGGCAACGAGCATGTAGGTAAGCAGCAGTTGTGGCATTGGGGCAGCTGTATTAAGCCTGGCGAAAATATAAACAGGAAATGAAGTAGAGATAAAGTGGAAGGAGATAATGCACCAGCCACAAACTCCCAACTGTCAATCAACACAGCTGATTGGCTGGTGCATTATCTCCTTCTACTTTAGCTCCACTTTATCTCTTCACCAGGCTTAATACATCTGACCCATAATATGTAATAGTCATTATGGTGTGCGACATACAGTAATATGTAATGGGCATTATGGTGTGAGGCTTAATATGGAATGGGCATTACGATGTGGCTTAATATGTTGCAGGTAGGCGGTAACACCTCCCAGCTTTCATTTCATTTTTTTTTTGTTAAAAATCAAATTGATGGCGCCATCCGTGAGGCGACTAGCAGGGTACAGACAAATTTTCTGTCAGAAATATTTTGTGTAACAATGGTTGTGTTGTGTGTGTGTGTGTGTGGGGGGGGGGGGGTTGTTCTGTCAATGTTGTCAGTCCCAGGCCACACAATTTCTGATGGCCAGCAATGACAATCCATCGCTGGCTTTGTTTGTGAGGATGGCTTGCACATGTGCACTATGATCCGTGCACATGTGTGGTCATTTGATTCGATAATCGTCAGGGTTGCGAATTCGCAGACCTGCGTTCAGATCTGAATTAGCCCCCATACTGTAATTGCAGAATTATGCTATTGGGCAGTTGTATTTTTTCGGAGGTACTTCTCAACACACCTGTGGGAGAAACTCCCTTATGGAAATATTGGGATTGAAGGACCTTCTTTTCCATCAGGGACTGATATTGTACACTTTTGTATTGTGGGTGTTAATGTGTTTATTTGTGCGATATTTGCAGGGTGTGGTGAGTGACCCTCTTTTTCATCTTTTTAACCGTTGTAGATTTTACATATGGCCTGCTGGACTGTAGCGCCCCCAGTAAAATCTGCCACCCCCCTCAGTGTCATTGAAGCCAGATGCAGTCAATGAGACTGTACAGCAGGGGTGTCCAAACTTTTTGCGACGAGGGCCAGATTTGGTGAGGTGAAAATGTGTGGGGGCCGACTATTCAGCCTGACATTCTTTGAATCATTAATCACATCAAAATGGTCCCCCCACTCTTCCCCCATTCACTTTATGTCCCCCAGCGTGCCCCCATTCACTGTATGTCCCCCTGCCTGCCCCCATTTGCTGTATGTCCTCCACTCTGCCCCCTTCACATAATATTCCCCTGCCTGACCATCCTTCTCTTTATGTCTCCCAGCCTGCCCCTCCTTCCCTGTATGTCCCCCAGCCTGCCCCTCCTTCCCTGTATGTCCCGTAGCTTGCCCCCCCTTCTCTGAATGTCCAGGGGTTGGACGCACACTCACCTGAAAGCCGCCAAACAACTCTCACTGTGGCGGCCGGCACCTCCTCACTGCTGCAGACAGCAAGGTAAAGGTGCGCTCGCCGGGACCCCACCTTTAGTGTCTTGTGCTGTGCATCCTGCTTCTGATGCTCCGCCCGCTTCTGGCTGGAGGATGCGGGCCACTTTAAATGATGGCACGGGCCGCAATTGGCCCCCGGGCCGGACTTTAGACATGCCTGCTGTACAGGATTCACTGTGACTGACAGCCATTTCTTATTGGAAGTCTTACCTGCCAGTTCCCTACAGGACAGTTAGTCTCATTGGGAGGTGTTATGACAGACTGGGCTGCGGTCTTCCTGTAGGAAGTCTCTCCCTGCCTGATCATTAGCCCTAGGCTGCTTTTATGGGCTGCGTCCAATGCAGTTCATAGAAGCCAGAGGTAATTAAATGAAATTCTAGCAGCAAATAAAAGACAATTGTAGTCATAACAGAATATGAGGAGATTTCAAATAATCATGTAACTGACAGGTGTCACAAATGGATATGGAGTGTGGATATGGACTGACAGCTACGTATCTAATCAAATGCAATGTTGTAATTGAAACATAGAAACATAGAATTTGACGGCAAATAAGAACCACTTGGCCCATCTAGTCTGCCCCTTTTTTGAACATATAAGATTGGGGAAAGGGGTGGAGAACCCGCGCACAAGTAGCACTTACTCAATATAGTGTATAAGATGTATCAAGTAATTTCTGTTAAATTAGTGTTGAATCCACAATAAAGGGGAAATATTGATTGGTACAATTAACCCCTTCACGACATTTGACGTATATATACGTCATGGTCGGGAAGTACTTCCCGACACATGACGTATATATACGTCATGACTTCTAACTGTCACTGCGTCTAGAGACGCAGTGACAGTTAGGTGATGTCTGCTGTCCCTGACAGCAGACATCCCCCCTCGCCGCCCAGGGGGGGCAGGGGTGCCCCCCCCGGTCGGCGATCGCTGTGATTGGCTGTTCAAATCTGAACAGCCATTCACAGCGTTTCCTGTGTTACCGGCGGCTAAGCCGCTCGGTAACACAGGGATCGGTGGTGATCGGTGCTGTCAGGTACAGCACCGATCACCACCGATGTGCAGCCCACCCCTCGCACCCGCCGGGCACTCACCCGGCAGCAGCAGCGGCTCCAACGGCTCCCCCGGAGCGTCTGGAGCGCACGCAGCGCTGCCCTCCTCCCCCCTCCCCCCCGCAGCAGCAGCAGCAGCATCAAGCTGCTGAAAAAGGTTTACAATAAAATACAGTATATGCACTGAAAATATATGTATATATATATATATATATATATATATATATATACATACACACACACATATATATATATATATATATATATATATATATATATATATATATATGTGTGTGTGTATATATATGTATATATATAAATATATATATATATACATATATACACACATATATATATATATGTGCATTTTTCTGTAAAAAATTACATTTTTTTACACAAAAATGCAGATCTGGCTCAAAATTTTTCATTTTCACAAGGAATGAAGGAGACAAAGCACCCCAAAATCTGTGCCCCAATTTCTCCCGAGTACGGCAATGCCTCATGTGTGACCAAAAAATACCAGTTGGGTGCATGGCAGGACTCAGAAGGGAAGGAGTGATTTTTGGATTTTGCAGCACAGATTCTGGTTGAATGACCCCCGAAACACCCATACAGTGGAACCCCCCCACAAGTGACCCCATTTTGCAAACTACACCCTTCAGGGAATTCATCAAGGGGTATAGTGTACATTTCAAACCCCCCGGGGTTTCACCAATTTTGATACAACTGAGCTGTGAAAATGAAAAATTAATTTTTTTTCATTTTCACTGCCCAGTTGTACCACAATTGGTGAAACCCCTGGGGGTTTGAAATGTACACTATACCCCTAGATGAATTCCCTGAAGGGTGTAGTTTGCAAAATGGGGTCACTTGTGGGGGGGTACCTAACTTTTAGCATCTTATGGTGCCTAGAAACCTACATGGTGCCTAAAAAATAATCTCATAAAAAGGAGGCTCCAAAATCAAGTAGGTGCTCCTTCTATTATGAAGCCTGTGGTTTGGTCACCGTGCACACTAGGGCCACATATAGGATATTTATGAAAACCAAAGAATTGGGGGAATCAATTTTTAGTCACATTTCTCTAGTAAAATCTACTGTGTTCCTTAGAAAAATGTATTAAAATTGCAAATCTGCAAAAAAAATGAAATTTTGAAATTTCACCTACACTTTCTTTTAATTCCTGTGAAACACCTAAAGGGTTAACAAACTTTCAAAATGCTGTTTTGAATACTGTGAGGGGTGCAGTTTTTGAAATGGCATCATTTATGGGGGTGTCTCACATACAAGTCACTCAAAGTCACATCATAACTGACCTGGTCCCTAAAAAAATCAGAGTTTGAAATTTTCTTGAAAATTTGAGAATTTGCTATTCATATTTTAAGCCTCCTAGTGTCCAAAAAAATGAAAATGAGGTTGAAATAATGATGGCAACATAAAGTAGACATATGGTCTATGTTAGTTATTCACTATTTTGAGTGGTAAGATTATTTGTCTCACAAGCAGAAAATTTAACATTTTGCAAATCGCAAAATTTTCCATTTTTTTACGACATTTTGGTATTTTTCACAAAAAAACACAGACTGTATCGACGAAAATTTACCACTAACTTGAAGTACAATGTGTCACGAGAAAACAATCTCAAAATCACTGGGATAAGTAAAAGCAAAAAAAAGTTATCCCCACTTAAGTGATACATGCCAGATTTGAAAAAAAGGGCTCTGTCAGGAAGGCAAAAACTGGCTCTGTCATGAAGGGGTTAAGGAAGGAATATCACATTTATGGAGGTGCACCCCTGACAGTAAGTATGACTTTTTCCTTCCTTTCATTAATCCTTTTTTAAACATGTTACCTCAAACCATATTTGATCCTTATTTTTTTTGTAAGGATATCAATATGTATATCCCAAGCATGCTTATTGGAATAAATACATAAGTGTGACATTGGCCAATGGGGGTTATTATAAATTCACTCGCTAAGGCAAATTCACTCTCAGATGGAGATTTACATTTGGGTGAGTTATTTTGTTTCTGTGCAGGGGAAATACTGCCTGCTTTGTTTTTACACTGCAATATAGATATCAGTTTGAAGTACAAACCCCACCCAAATCTAACTCTCTCTGCACAAGTTACATCAGCCCCACCTGCAGTGCACATGGTTTTGTCCATCTGAGATTGAACCAGAATAACCCCCAATGTCCAGAATGCAAATCTGCCAGCACTGCATCTCAGGGACGTGCAGTCGGGGGATGCAGTGCTTCCCTGTAATTTTGTTTAAAATAATACAAAGAATATACCTAGTATTTTCTTTATATTATTTAGCAATGTGTAATTTTTTAATTAGTTTGGAAGGCACCGATAACCAACAAATGTGAGGGGATGAAGCCGGGGGGTCGGGGCCAAGCCGTGGGCTGAAAAAGCCCATTAAAAATAGTTGCAAAAGCGGCACTTCTAGAAGTACTTAATTGACAGCAGCCCCTGTCAATTAAGCTTCTAGAAGTTCCTCTTTTTTCCAGCTCTCACCTCCCCTGTCACCTGTACCCCAGCTCCCTGTCACCTGTGTCCTGTCCTTTTATTCCTGGGGTGGGTGGGGTGGACGGGGGGCGTCGACTGCAGCCAGGGGGGGGGGGGGGGGGCGGCAGGGGATTTCGGTGGTGGTTGTTATAGAGCCTCTCTGTACACAACCACCACCACACGTCACTGTTGCATCATCCATAGAAACATATGCGGAATGTAGCTGTGTCGGTGGAAATGGAGGGAATGCAGCAGAGATAACTGTAATCCGTAAATAATTATGTTGTGCGAACACTTGTTGCGATTCTATAATATAATGTGGTGCCTCTGCTGAGGTAATGTGCTGCCCTCTTGTGGTATGAAAGATCAGTTGTGAGACAGTTCAAAAATATGTTGCCAAGTTATATAGTCCAGGGTTAGGCTGTATATACTTAACATTGTGATATATAGTAGGCAGTGGCGTAACAATATCCCCACAGACCCCGTGGTGGCTTGGGGGAGCCAGTGGCAGAGATGTCACTGGGGCAAGCAGTGCCTCCTCCCCCCACCCTCACTCCGGAGTAATGCATAGAGGTGCAGGAGAGGATGGAGGCTTGAGGAAGAAGAAACAAGGTGCATTCAGGCAGCTCTGTCTGTCTGCGGGTATGTGTTTTAAAAGTTTGGTTATATAATTTTATATATATTTATTAGGGATGAGCGGGTTCGGATCCTAGAGATCCGAACCCCCAGGAACTTACCTTATCCGAGGACAGATCCGAGAAATTCGCCGGGTCCCGCCATTTTCAGGAGTCCAAATCGAGGCCAAAACGTCATCATCCTGCGTCGGATTCGGATCTCTATAAAAGGTCCGGCTCCGGCGCCATCTTCATTCTGCATGTAGAAGTCAGACAGCACGGATGTTGCCGTGCTGTCTGCACAGAAGAAAAACCTATGGGGGACAAAAAAACACTGTGGGGGATATACTAAGGAGGGGCAACTAATGGGGGACCAAATAGAGGCTGCATAAAATAATTGGGGCTGCTCAAGGGGGACAACTGTAAAAGTCGGGAATCTAAAGGTACATTTACTAAGGGGGAACTAATGGTGCAGGAACTTTTGTACATCTACTAAAGGGGAACTACTAAGTGGAAAACTATTCAGGTTACAGCTACTAAGGGGGCATTACTAAGGCTACTACTAAAGGGGGGCTGTTTTATGGGACTACTGTGGGGGACATTTAAGGGGGGCTCTCTGAAAAAAAAAGTTTTTTGTTTTTTATTTAAATAAAAAAAAGGTGTTTTTTTCCCTTAACCTGCAAGGGGTGTTAAGTGTGCCATATCAGTCCAGCTGTGCTGCCCAGTGTCCCGTATCAGTTCAAGGGTGCCCGCATGTGTGCCGTATAATTCCAGGGGTGCCCAGTGTCCCATATCAGTCCAGGGGTGCCCCCATGTGTGCCTTATAATTATATGGGTGCCCCCATGTGTCCCATATCAGTCCAGGGGTGCCCCCATGTGTCCTGTATCAGACCAGGGGAGCTGCCCTTTTTTTATGAAAAGAAAAAAAACGTGTTTTATTTGTTATTTTTAGTCCAAGGGCTGTGAAATGTGCTGTATCAGTCCAGGGGTGAGCCAAGAGTGCCGTATAATTCAAGTGGTGTTACTAAAGTCTGCCGTATTATTCCAGGTGTGCTGCTCTTTTTTTTTAATTAAAAGAATAAAAGTTTTTCTTTTTTTTTTTTTACTGCAGGAGTGTCGCCATGTCTGCCGTATAATTCCATGCCTGCCGCCATGTGTGCCGTATCAGACCAGGGGTGCCGCCATCTGTGCCGTATAATTCCATGTGTGCTGTATCAGGTCAGGGGTGCCCACATGTGTGACGCGTAATTCCTGGGGTGAGCCAAATGTGTCATATAATTCATGGGTTGCTGCCAAGTCTTTTGTATAATTCATGGGGTGCTGCCAAGTGTGCTGTATTAGTCCAGAGGTGATGCTGTGTGCCATATCAGTCCAGGGGTGATGCTGTGTGCCGTATCAGTCCAGGGGTGCTATTAAGTGTGCCGTATCAGTCCAGGGGTGATGCTAAATGTGCCGTATCAGTCCAGGGGTAATGCTACCTGTGCCATATCAGTCCAGGGGTAATTCTAGGTGTGCAGTATCAGCCTAGATTGGATGCTAAGTGTGCCATATCAGTCTAGTGTTTGTGCCGCACACTTGTGTGGCTTATCATAGTTATCCAGCTACCTCGGTGCAACCTTTTGCCCTAAAAACAATATTGTGAGGTGTGAGCTGTTCAGAATAGACTGGAAATGAGTGGAAATTAATGTTATTGAGGTTAATATAGCGTAGGAGCAAAAAATAAAAACCAAAATTCTGCGATTTTAGCAGTTTTTATGCTTTTTTAACAAAAAATCAGAACCCAAAACCCCAAAAATCCAAACACAAAACACTTTGGAGGTGTTTTGCCAAAACCCATCAGAACCCAAAACCCGAAAAGTGGCCGGTGCACATCCCTAATATTTATGTGTATATGTATGTATATATAAATATAATATATATATATATATATATATATATATATATATATATTTGGTATGCCAGCACTCCATTGCTGCTGATGTATATATGCCAGGTGCCCGCCTCAGACAGTCCCACCAGCTGGTGGGTGCTATATACAGAGACCAGGTTGGCAGCACTCACGGACGGATGTAACACAATACACAGAGTCACTATGACTCTGTGTATTATGTTACATCCATCCGTGAGTGCCGCCAACCTGGTCTCTGTGTGTATATATATATATATATATATATATATATATATATATATATATATAGTGACAAGGAATCACATACACTGGACACTGATGCAGTCTGAGTCTTTATTTGCAGCAGGCAACAGCATTCCAGTATGATCACTGGGTTACAGTAGAGCATACAGGTGTCAGCAGCACAGTTCACCAAATTCATCACAGCTTCCAATGGCCCTACCGTAGCCCGCACCCCCAGCCCATCACCTGAGCTTCCATTCCCTTATCAGGAGCCATTTCCCTCTGCCCTGGACAAAGATTTAGCAGAAAGCACATCAGCCCCACCTGCAGTGCACATGGTTTTGTCCATTAGCAAACCTAAAGTACTTTGCAAGTGAACCTGAATCATCCCCAATAAGTAAAGTATAAAAAGTACCTTTACTAATAAAAGCAGCTCACATTGTAGTAAACAGAAATGAGTATAAGTATATAGAGTCACCAGGTGCGGACAGTGATGGGGGATCGGCAGGATGGCGGCCTCCGTCAGGACGGCGGCTGGTGAACGGTGTCGGGTGGCGAGAGAATCGCCAAGATGCTGTAATGAGAGCTGCTCCATCTGTAAGTGGGTATTGAATACAATTTTGATTTGAAAGAAGCCGTCATATATGTATTACTTTTAAACAATTTGAGAAACATAATCAGCGCTGGTTTATTCTTCTTCTATTCGGCTTTACCAGTACTTAGAGGACACAGGGGCAGATTTATTAAGCTCGGTGAAGTGATAAAGTGTCTGGTTTTTATCACCGGCCAATCAGCTCCTACCTGTGAAGTTACAGGCTTGGTTTGAAAAATGACAGGTAGGAGCTGATTGGCCGGTGATAAAAACCAGACACTTTATCACTTCACCGAGCTTCATAAATCTATCTCTGACAATCCTCTGAACCTGCTGCAGTTAGCAGCCCACCTTATCACTATAACAGGCTGCTGGTGGTTGTTCCATTGCGTACAAACATGAATTAAGCCCATGTTCAGATAGGAAGGATGATTGCTTAGTGTTTGTGTACAATATCAGGTGTTCTCAGTCGGCTGTCCATTACATTACAATTATGAATATTTGTTATTGCCTTGCCCTATACATCAAAGGGGCTACTGCCGGCAGTAAGTTAACCAGCTGACAGCAACTAAGGCAGAAGTTCCGGGTTCCAAAAAAGAGCGCAGGTGTGAACTGGTAAACTAAGAGGGCACCTGGACTGGCCGGTAAAGGGATGAGTCCTCATACTCCTGTCAGCCAGTAATATCACTCTGCTGACCTTGTTTTATTGGCAACAAAGATTTAAATTGCTGTGACTTTATTTTCTGCAATATTGTTAATTAGCCCCAAATACTGGTTCTGTCTAACCTAACGTCAAGTAGACTGATGGGTTGATGTGCTGAGAACTCCCTCTAGTGGCTGGAGACAGGCATCATATTGCATCATTGGGCCTCATTTGCGAAAATTCAACCTAATCATATTTCCTAGTACAGAAGCCTCTTCCTATACTTTTAATAAGGAAGCATTTTGTAGCTTACATTTGCACTTTGACTGTGTATAAGGACAGGAAGAGTCCCCGAAGTCTCATGAATGTAATAAAAACTTGCCTACTTTTTTTTTTTTTTTTCATCTCTTGGAGAAGCCCAGGGAGGAGACCAGATACTCTGATGCTTTTCGCGTCATTTTAGCCCTGCCCCTTGCTGCAAACCCGCAAAATCCGGTATTTGTTTCAGTGAGGAAAGGGGGTGCCGGGGAGGGTAGGAAAGTATGATTTGATCCATAAGACAGAGGTTCCTAAATGCGGTCCTCAAGGCAACCTACAGGTTTTAAGGATATTCATGGCTAATCATAGGCAGTTAAATCAAATGGATTGAGCTACTAATTAAGTAACCTGTTCCAAGCTTGGTAATTCTTAAGAGAATAAAATTAGGACCAACCCTCTGGTGGGGGGTTAGAACTTGGGGAGCTCAATATAAGCGGCTTCTCCAGCAGCTGCTTAAAAAAACAAGTTAGTTACTTCTGCATGTACATAAATGGGAAAAAAGAAGAAACAAGCAGCGCTGCAATAATTTAAAAGAAAAATTGAATGGGCTTTACAAAGTTTAATAAGACATCAAATATAGCATTAGTATGAAAAAAACACCATGGTATAAATCAAATATGAATATAAAATAGCACCCACAGTCACAAGATGTAACAATGAAATTGGAGAGTCAGTTCCTATGTGTACCCAAAAGTAGATAACAGGTAGGTATGTATGTGTATAGTTACCGCCCCTATATGTGCTGGCAAATAATACGTGTCCATCCAATGTCCTTGTGGTTGGCCCAATGCTGGTACTAACCACCTATATCCACTGGAGATGTATTTGAGAGCGATGTGGCACTTACTCCTTTTGGTCCCAAGCAAGGAATGGATGGCCTACGGTGCGGTAATGGCTGGTATCCGTTTTATCCCAAATACAAGTCCCAGCAAGGTATGGGGGGAAAGGGGGATCCTTTTTGGGTTGGTTCGGACTTCAATCTAGGAGTCCTGGCAAAAAGTGGGTGTAGCAGCAATCGCTGATGCGTTTCTCCTGGTAGCTTTGTCAAAGGTAGATAGCTGCTCAGTGGTGGCTGGACAAATATAACCTAAGTAATTAGGTCACCTGACCACACAATCTGAATTAGACCATCCAATTAACTAGATATGGGGTTTAAAACCACTTTGCGCTGCTAATGGATGAAAATATAAGATACCACCAGACAGAATGATACTGGACACACTGTTCAATATTTAAATAAATTTATAGAGAAAAATATTAAGAATAAAAAAATACATATAAATTATATCAAAAATTCATACAATAGTATACAATATTAAAAACATTAATCAATATGGTCATGTATAGGTCACGTTTGCAAACTGATATTTATGGAAATACTCCGGAGTATATTGGTGATGAGGATTAGTAGCAGTCATTCATAGCAATTAGAATGCATAAGCAGGGGGAGAGGGGGAGAAGGAATGGGATGAGGGTATTGGGCACAGGTGAGCCAGCAGCACAATCAGATGTAGCTCAGTCAATTCAAGCATAAACAGCAGGTTAGTGCAGAATATGCAATATATCTCACCCTCCGTTGATGTTTTTGAGGGGAGGCGTGTGTCGGGGAGCGTCTGATGGTAATTTGCTCAACCTGACCACAGTAGAAAGATGATGCGGGGAGCTTGTTGGATCTTACCGCTCAACCCGGAGTCCAGTGATAGATGTGTATGTCCAGATAACGTCCAGTACGGGCGGCTGTAGTGGAAGCCAGATAGCGGGAGGTAGCGGGAGGGGAACCTCGACCGCCAGATGGTATTCACTCGCTGCTGCCAGATGACGGTGGATCGCAGAGATTTCCAAAGGACCGCGGCAGACCAGCTCGTGTGATGGGCGGTGAGAGGGGAGACACAGAGGTTTGCAGACGTGACGTGACGTGACCTGTGACGTCGACGCGTTTCGTCTCAGGAGGCGGAGACTTTTTCAAGACGGATGGATGTTACTTCCAAGTGTTGGTATTTATTGGATATCAAGTACTTGTTTAACCAATGAAAACATTGATTCGCATGTGTAGTCATTAGTAATATACTAAGCAAGTGTGTCCAGTAATAAAACATTTCTATCACAAAAACTAGTGCATATATAGCGAGCATGTGAATAATCAGTACTCAAAAACGAACAATTGTTAGCATTTTCTCGTTTTTCAAAATTAGTAAAATAATCGCATTTAAAGGGATAGACACAATATGTGATAAAATCGGAGAGAGGTAAACCTATTATCATTCCACAAAATGTACAAAAAGGTTTTTTGTCTAATTATAGACATAATTACATAGAGCAGAAAGTAGAAAAGTTATATATAAATCAACCAGAAATTTTTGGAGATATAGTTTTATTTTGTTTTATTTTATTTTATTTTGACTATAATTATTGGAGAAAAATCTATATGGGAAACCTGGGTATCATAACCAGAGTTAATGACAAAATAAATTAAAAAGAACGAGACACCAGATTATATTTAATAAATAAATAAACAAAAATAAAAATAATAATAGTAAAAATTATATATATATATAAAAAATATGTATATAGAATAATAATAATTAAAATCAAAGAATGAAAAGATAATAATAATAACAATCATTATTTCATTTTAATTTTAATATTAATATTAATAAATATTTCGTTCTAAATTATGAACATCATGTAATATAGAAGATCATTATATGAGATCATTATATGAGGAAGGGTACTCATAAATAGTTAATTGGTATTATGTGGCTCTAAATCCGTGGGAGCCAGGGGGAGTCAGGTCTGCAAACCCGTGACGTCATGGGGGGATTTCTCCCAACCAAGCATCACGGGTAGACCACAATCTCCCTGGCTCGCACGGAGTAGAGACTTGAAATATATAGACACAGGATAGGGGTTATCAACCGAGAGGGGAACAATGAGCTATATATAGAAGAGCATCATTAATCCATACAGGTGAGATCTAACGCTTCATTTAAGCCCTGTGGATTAAGTGTGTCTAACTTAAATATCCAAGAGGTTTCGGTTAGGCACAATTTGGTAAATCGGTCGCCACCTCTTTTGGTAATAGGGATATGTTCTATTGCTGTTATGGTGAGACCCCCAGGGTCACTGTCATGATGTTGGGAAAAGTGACGAGGGATGCTGTGATTTAGGAGTTTTTTTAAGATGTTGGTCCTGTGCTCTCTAAAACGGGTTTTTATGCTACGAGTGGTTCTCCCAACATACTGCAGTTTGCAGGGACACTCAAGGAGATAGACACAATATGTTGTGTCACAATTAATAAATTGTTTTAAAGAAAAAATACTTTTATTATAAAATGATGTTATGTTTTTAGCTTTATTTACCATATGTTTACATGTGAGACAAATATTTTTGTTACATCTATAATTTCCAGGAGGTTTGTTGGGGATCCAGATGTTCATGGATGTTGAGGGCAGTTAACTAAACATCATAAGAAAAAGAACTTGTAGAATAGGAAGCAGAGTCTCGTATAGAATATCAGAACAACCTTAGCACATATACAAAGAATATAATGAATAGTGCAACGATACCAAATATATAAACTTAGATGCCGAAAATCCGGCGACCCCGGCTTCCGGTGACACGGACATTGCCATGTTTCATTGGTGCCTCTGGTCAGGTGGATCTTAGTTTGCGTCTCCTGTTGCCAGGAGACCGGTCCCTTCACCGTGCTTAAACTTTGTAAAGAGCGTCCAATTTTTCTATACTTTTAAATTATTCTAGCGCTGCTTGTTTCTTCTTCTTTTTTTCCATTTATGGTTATTTTTAAGACCTGGACCATTGGGATGCCTCGCGGACACCTTCAAGGTTGCTGGCCAGACCGTTTAGGTGCAGCGATGCAGAACAGTTTTTTGTGCCGCACACCACGGTCCTGGTTCTGAATTGTGGATTCCGCAGCAGCCAGATTTACTACCTTATGCTTCTACGAGTTCTAGACCCAATAATTATATTTTTTCTGAGTTTTAGAGGCAAATGGATCCCTTCTCCTTCTCTGGTAAAGGCCATGCGAGGGTACGGGTTACTCTCATTGGGGGTTCATGTCAACAGTTGTCGACATTGGCATGTGTCTACTTTTTCCATGTCAACATTTTGACCCTGACCACCTATTGCATGTTGACCTATATGATGTTAAACCTGTTGACCTATTACATGTCGACCTATTGGGGTAGACCAATTGAATGTCTATCCAATGGCCCTCCCCACTGGTTTAGCACTGCTGCAGGCTGCTGACCAGACATGGGGGTCTAAGGCCCTGATTCTGGTTGGCTCAGTAAGCTGCGAAGATCGACAGAGAGGCCCCCCCGACAAATACCCGCACCCCCACTGTTTCCCCTCGCAACCGTGCGAGTGGAAGTGTAATGAAGACTCGTCCATCGCATGCCACCGCTGCAGGTGAATTAATACGAAGGTCGCCGACCGCTGAATGGTTTCTCTGCCTTCGCTAATAAAATTCGGTCTCAAGTGACTTTTATTTATGGGCACTGGAACGAAGACAGGGCGGGCGGCTAATGTCATGTGACGTCTAATTTTTAAAGCAGCAATGAATTACATGGCAAAATCAACCTGGTTTTACAGTGTAAATGATTGCCGCTTTAAAAAAAAATGGGAACACTCTCCCAAAATCTCTCACTTTCTGATACCCACACACATTACATTTGGCCCATGGATAGTGCCAGGGAGGCAGCTGACGGATCCCTCTCCCAGTCACTTTTGCAAGCTTCAGCCGTCAGGCTACAGCAGCTAACGCCATCTTGCTGATGGTAGCTTGGAAAATTCTGCAAATAAGTATCCTCCGTAGAAACCTATTGGGGCTGCTTTTGTGAGCAAAACTCCCCTCCTTTAGGAAATAGTCCCCTAAACAACAGAATTAGGGATGCCAATCCCTGGGCATTTTTTCAATCCTGGGATTTGGGATTGAAAAATGCTCAATCCCGGGATTTTGGGATTGGCATCCATAATTTAAAAAAACTCTCACACACCCCCCCAACTGACCACATTTACTTACATACTTGGTGCATCGGGCGGTGCGGCTGGGGAGTGGTTCAGACGGAGCTGCCGTCAGCAGGGTGGGTGGTGTGGGGGCGCCACACTGAGCGGCCGGGCCAGCGGCAGAGGTGCGAGCAGGGCAGGCGGTGTGGTTGTACGGCCTGTGCAGTATGACCTTTAGCATCACGCCACGCTGTGCAGAACCGCGTGCCGGATTGGGATAGCCTTCATTTGAGCGAGTGTACATGTGCATATAGACAACACTACATGGCTGGAGACATGTAGTGACGTGCTTCATTCTACTACTTATTCAGTAATGTCTAATGGTGTGTACACACTGTAAGATTTACCATTCTATTTTTGACTATAAAGTTAAAACAGAATTGGTATCGCATAGACATCGAATGGAGATCGAACATGGTTTTAAGCTTTTTATCCTGATTCCAGGGCTGTAAATATGGCGAACGGGGTGGTACGGTACCGCCATAACAAATCCCCCCCCCCCGAATCTTACTGCAAATGCACGCATATGTAAGTGGCGGGGGACGTGGCCTGTACAGGTCCTCCGCCCCCCGCCACAGCAGATTCCCTTGGGAGGGGAGGGGAGCGCATCGCGCGTCTCTCCTTCCTCTCCCTCCCCTCCCTCAGCAGCAGCGGCGGTGTCGGCGGCGGGAGGAAGTGGCTGGAGGGGGAGAGAGCAGGCTGCAGCAGAAGAGCCGCTAAGGCCGGCCAGCCAGTCAGCACTGCACGGTGAGTTGTGCTGTGCTGCCGCTGGCACTGTGGGGGGGGGGGGGCATATCTGGCACTGTGGGGGCATACCTAGCACTGTCGGGGCCAGAGCCAGATTAAGGTCTAAATGGGCCTGGAGCTGAAAATGATCAAGGGCCTATTATGCGCAATAATAGGGGTTGTGGCCAGCACCTAATAATATGGGTGGCGTGACCAGTGTTCTGTTTGGGTGGTCTGCTCATGGGTGTGTCTCTATTTGTGTAAATACTTTCAACTAATTATATATGCCTGGTAAAGGCAGGGGGCTGGCATAAGAAAAATGCAGGGAGATATATTGGCGGGTGCCCTCCAAAGGTGCACCCGCAGCACGCCGATGGTGGGGGGTGAGGCGGCATTCAAGTCATAAAAAAAATACTGAAAGCTGAAACTTGGTAGACAACATTTCAGCACCTTTTATGTGGTCACCTAAGTTTACCACACCATATACCCTATATACAAATCATGCAACACAATAGTAACCCCCTTATACTGTACTTGCCTCTTACACATTATGCCACATGGATTGAGCCAAAATACACACTATTATACCAAACAGATTAAGCAATAATGCACAACATGCTTCATAAATAGGGGCATTGTGCGCCAAAGGCACGCATTAAAAATTGACACCATAATGCCCATTACATGTTAAGCCACACACCATAATCTCCATTACGTATTATGCCAAACACCATAATTTCTATTAAAAATTAGGTACCATATATACTCAAATATAAGCCTACTTTTTCAGAACAGTTTTATGCTGAAAAAGCCCCTCCTCGGCTTATACTCGAGTGAGGGTCCCACTTGAGTCAATAAGTTTTCCCAGTTTTTTGTTGTAAAATTAGGTGCCTCGGCTTATATTCGGGTCGACTTATACGCGAGTATATACGGTACTTGTTTCCTTGCACGGCGCCCACGATTTTACACTTATGACATTGTTTTGATTGCATCGCATGCGACCAGATCGCATGCGACACGATGCGATCGATGCGATGAAAACGATGATTTCATTGTACATGCACCCTAATGGGTGATTACTATCTTAAATGCACCCCCATTGTTAACGCCACCCCCACTATCAACGTCAACCCGAAACGCGGCGAGCGCAGTGAGCCCGCGGGGGGCGGTGGTACGCGTCCTCCGACCTTTTCATCCCCCCACTATCCTCGTTGGCGTGGTGTTGATTTTATATAGTGTGGCGAGCGCAGCGAGCCACCGAGCCCGAAGCGGATAACTTCATATGTATTCTGCGTCCCCTCGCCAACCTCCGAGCTCGGTCGCTTCGGGTTGGCGTTGATAGTGGGGGTGCCGTTAACACTGTGTAATGACCCATCAGGGTGCCAATACTATTAGAAATTGCATCGCATCGCATGCCATTGTAATGGCATGCAATGCGATATTGAAATTGTACAGTAAAGCTCTTAGGACCCGAAAATCGGGTCCCATCGCATACCACCGCATACCACTAATTAAGGTATGCGATGGGCGCCATGATAATACACAAGTACCAAAAATTATGCCATATAAGTGTTGCTTACCTACATGTTCATTGCCAGGGGTTCCATGCTCATTGCCATGTGGGATTACATGCTCATTGCCAAGGGGGAATACATGCTTGCGGTAACTGGGGGACAGCCGCCACCGGACAGAAGAGCCATTGACAGCCGGGCAGAGAGCAGGGGGCTTCCTGGCTGTATTCAGAGCACTGCAGGTCCAGGCTATTTGAAATAATACCCCTTTCATACCAGAAAATGCAGGGATTTACCCGGGAATATGGTCCCAGGATCATGCAGGGACATTCCCGGACTGGTCCGTTTTACACCAGCCTAGTCCATGCATTTTCTGGGGTGAGGGGGAGAGAAAACCTCCCCCGCCCCCCCTTTAAACAACCTGCTATATCTTCTGAACCAACTGACCCATTTACTCCATGGGCTTCGAATGATTTTGGTCCCGTGAAACTGGGCCATTTGGTTCCAGAGAAATATGTCAAACAACATGAACAGCCATGAAATTACATTTCAGAAATGAAAAAAACATTGGTTTACCCGCAATATCTCAAGAACCAATGAACCCATATGGACCAGGTATCATATTGAAGGCCCAGCGATTTGGGTTCGACTGAGATCAACCTCAGCCTTCTGTAATGCCGGAGGGGGAAACTGGCAGCCGTTGGAACCGGGAGGAGGTCAGAATTAGCGGGTCCCATGTTATCCTATGGGGAAAACGTTCCAGGTTTGCCTGGCGGTATCTCCGGTTCCCGGGGGGCTACCGACGTGGAGCTGGGCTCGTTGGAAAGCCCTGGCCATCAGCTACAAAATGGGCCTATTTGGGGAATGGGCCTGGAGCTGTAGCTCCATCAGGCCCATTGTTAATCCGGCCCTGGTCGGGGCATATCTGACACAGGGGGAATATCTGGCACTGTGTGGGCATAAGTGTGGCACTGTGGGGGCATATCTGACACTGTGGGGGTATATCTGGCACTGGGGGCATATCTGGCACTGTGGGCATATTTGGCATTGTGGGGGTCATATCTGGCACTGTGGGGGCATACCTAGCACTGTGGGGGCATATCTGGCACTGTGTGGGCATATGTGTGGCACTGTGTGGGCATATGTGTGGCACTGTGGGGGGATATCTAGCACTGTGGGGCATATCTGGCACTGGGGGCATATGTGTGGCACTGTGTGGGCATATGTGTGGCACTGTGGGGGCATACCTAGCACTGTGGGGGCATATTAGTAATGGGCATCAGTTATGCGGCAGCGGCACAATGGGCATTATGGTGTGGGGCATAATGTGTGATGGGCATTATGGCATGGGTCAGTGGTTCCCAAACTTTTTGAATCACAGCACCCTAAAGTATCAGAATATTTTTCACAGCACCCCTAGGCCAAAAGTTGGTTACTAATTTCAGGAAAAATATTTACAAAGTTGTGATTTAAATGTTTTCCTTAGGTCCACTTATGTGGTGAGAAACATGATTCACTTCTGTTTACCCACATATTCTTAATTGGAAGCCACAAGCACTGATTTTGCCTATTTCATTGGCCATAAATAACTTGAATTGATTCTGGCCCACCAACCTGAGGCACCCCTCCAAGTGCTCCAAGGCACCCCATGGAGCCTAGGCGCACAGTTTGGGAACCACTGGCATGGGTAATATGTATTGGGTGTGTCACACGTAACAGCCATTACTGTGTAAATTTTGTCCATGGGCCTTGTAGTTTATCTGGCTCCTACATTTTGTGTGCAGGATGCAATGCACAAGTCCAAACAGAAATGTCATTGTGTTCTAAAGTTTTATCATGTAGCCACTCCCTCTAGTGTCATATGACAATGCCCATTTTCCACTGTGCACCTTCGACACGCAGCACAGTGCCACTATGTCATTTTTTCTACTTGCACCACTGCCCGATTTTATGCAGATGAGAGCTCCCATTCAGCTGAAATGGAATAGCCAAATAGACAGTGCAGCAATGCGATTTTGCTTGCGATTCAATCCCAATTGAATCGGGATCAAATCAAATGGCATTTGGTTTGGATTATATAGTACAGATCTATATTATATAGTCTTGCCTGCACAGTTTATTTTACTGTTCGATTTACACTAAACGGGAGCGTGCATCGGGATCGAATCGGCTTTGAATGAGGCTGAAAACCATTCGATGTCCATTTGATTTTGATTTGATTTTGACTATATAGTCAAAATCGAACACAAAATCTCACTGTGTGTACACAGCATTAGTCCATAGCCTTGGTTGCCCATTTACAAATGCCATCCTTGCAAGATCCTTGTATTTACCCCCACTCCCTCACAGTGTACAGTTAAACAAATTCAATATATGGACTTTGTAGTTTTATTCATACGTATCAGTTTAAACATTAAATAAACAGTAAATAAATGTAAGGATCCTGAGCTGGGTCTTCCAGACGTAAACAGTAGACTTGCAGAGTGTTGCTCCTCATACGATAAAGAATTAGAGTGGGACGGCAAAGTCCTCCAAATCTCTGCTCGGAATAAGAGAAGTCACAGGCAGTCCATTATCGGAGGTGTTTTGGCGGGAAGGGAATGATGTCGTTGCTGCTGGACATTATGTTTTGTTTAATATGTAGCAAAAACGGGTTGGATATTGGTCATGTATAGTGATATTACCTAATAGATGACGATGAAGCTTTATGTACTTGCTGTAATAGACCATCAAATTTACAAAAATCTTAAAAAATGTTTAACTTTTTTTTATTTAGTCATTATTTTATGTCACAAATGTATATAAATCAGATATTGCAATAAACTGTCTTTGGAATTCTCATGAGGCAGCTACTTATGTCCAGCTCTCTCCCCGTATACACCAACAAGCCGGGTTGAACCTGAGATTTTAGATCCGGCTCCAACCTGAGTGCAACCCCGGCTTGTGACCCCTTTTTACACTGCTCTACCCAAACGGGCGAGTGACGTCACCGGAGGCGGGCCCTGAGCCGGCGCTGGGAGATAAAAGCATCTCTCAGCGACCAATATTGAATTGTAGTGAACGGGTCCTGGGTCAATGTTACCCATTTACACTGCACAGCCAGCCTGGTTGGAGAACACTGGCGACCAGCAAGGTTGATGGACACTGCTCATCAATCTCGGACAGCGACGTGCGGGGATGCGCATTGCTGTCGCCATAGCCACTACACACACACTGATGTAAGGGCATTTTCTAAGCGACTTTGCCAAATTAACCAAAGTCGCTTATAAAATACCTTAGGTACTTGTTTCCTAGAACGGCCACAATCGTGAGGGATCGTGGCTCTTAATTAAGGGACACGATCCTCCCGATGTGGCCGATTTTTTACTAATTTTTCACTTTGATTGACAGAAATCGGGTCAATCGGTCGGTCGCGACCAATTAAAATCGGCCGCGATGCGACCGACCGATTCACCCGATTTTTCCATAGACTTCAATGTTAAAAAATCTTTTAACATTGAAATCGGTCGGTCTTGTGCCATTATAATGGCACAAGATGAGATGGACTTGATTAAGTCCATCTCACATAGGGAAAAATGATAAAAAAGGTGAAATGGGTCAATATGACCCATTTCACATTTTTTATGTGCCCGCCATGACCCCACGATAGACGTGAACCCGAAGCGTGGCGAGCGCAGCGAGCCCGCGAGGGGCGGCGGTACGCGTCCTCCGACCTTTTCATTCCCCTACTATCCACTAGGGCGTGGAGTGAGAATATAATAGTGTGGCGAGCGCAGCGAGCCACCGAGCCCGAAGCGTGGCGAGCGCAGCGAGCCCCGCGAGGGGACGCGTATACCTGTGAAGTTATACGCGTCCCCTCGCGGGGCTCGCTGCGCTCGCCACGCTTCGGGCTCGGTGGCTCGCTGCGCTCGCCACACTATTATATTCTCACTCCACGCCCTAGTGGATAGTAGGGGAATGAAAAGGTCGGAGGACGCGTACCGCCGCCCCTCGCGGGCTCGCTGCGCTCGCCACGCTTCGGGTTCACGTCTATCGTGGGGTCTAGCCCACTTACTAACATTTGGGGGGGCAATTACAAAAAATCGGGTGAAAAAAAATAAAAAATCGGGTGAAAAATCGGTCGATCGCATCGCATGCGACCAAATCGCATGCGATGCGACCGACCGATTTTTTATCTTCCGACCACAACGATCTAAATCGTTGTGGCCGTTCTAGGAAACAAGTACCATACCTTAATATTGCCATGTGTGTAGGCCCTATTACACCAGCAGCTTCCTCATTCAAATTCTAAAGTTAGTTCAACTGTGTGGTCTGGACATAAGTTTAAGGTAAAGCCTAGTTTTTTTATTTATTTTTTTAAATCCATTTGTGATATCATGTAACGACTAATTAAAAATGTACAAATTAATTTTATTTAATGATAGTTCACCTTTAAGGATTTTTTTCAGCATACTTTTTTAGATTTATTAATAACTTTGGTTTATTTTAAGGCACAAACTGAACATTTCTCAGCAATGGCAAGTATGATTGTAAAATGATAGTGGTGAACATAAAACATTTTCATTGTGGACAGGTGGTTATTGATGGGTTTAATGACTTAACAAATTCTGTGAAAGGCCTTATGATGACAGCAGCTTATATGGTCTAATCAGAATCCAATGAGACAAATCCAATGAGACAAATAAACCTCTTTCTTCTGACATAAATATTAAGCAGAAGTAGTCACTGACCAGTACACATGACTTCAGCTGCATACAGTAGTAAATGTTTGAGTAAGAAAATGTTATGGTCAATCGATGTACATTGCAGCCCACATCTCACACTCTGGCTACAGATATGGGTGCGGCGGTTACAAGAGGAGTCCACCCATTATCCACACACAGGGAATTTATAGGCGAGATCAGTAATTTATGAGGTAGGATTCTGTTAGTGTTATCACTAGTTTAAGGCACACTTTGCTAGGTGATTGTTAGTCTGCATTCTCGTCAATATTAGTTTAGGGCACAAACAGCTGCCTCCCAATTTGTATAGCGGACGAATATATTTTTTTTAATGAAGCTTGTATGGTGTAGGTGGAGTTATATTTCGACATGTTTTGGTGGACTTGATGACAGACCACATCAATAAGTGGGTATCACAAAGTACAGATAGCGGCCATTGTCCAGCATTCGATGAGAGCTGGATACACACTGTGCATATGGATTAGGGTACGGCAAAGGTTGGCAATGTAGTTTAGAAGCATTAACATTGCGGGTAGCCTTTACTTGTTCAACATGGTAATATCATATGTGACGATCATATGATGATTTGGTTTATGCTATCGAAGCGTTGCTGTCAAGCGGTGGCTGTGTCATCCAGAGTGCCACATTCCGAGATAACAATCTTCTTGCTGGTCTTCCCACTGTTACAGCCATAACTTTCCATCTTCTTTATCACCTCCATCCCCTCGACTACATTGCCAAACACCACGTGTTTTCCATTCAGCCTGCAGGATAGAGAGTAGTGAAAGAAAAGAGTAAATAATGTGAGGAAGCAGTATTGTGACTAAGGTGGGAGATGACTGGTCATGGAACAAGAAGGTATAAACGTGAGATAAAAGTAATAAGTTGGAAGGACAATGATGAAATGAACTAGAACATTACATGAAGATTGCCAACATTACTAATTTAGGTGCAATCCCAGGAACAATCTGAGATACATACTTTGCACTTTTCTAACCCATGCTCCAGTATACTACATGCTCCATCCATGTCTACCAGATATACAATCCCTTGAGATGTCATGTAAGGCATTCTTTGTTATAAACCTACATTTCGCCCTTTTCTTCTTACCAGTCAGCCTTGATGGTTGAGATGAAGAACTGAGACCCATTGCTGTTGGGTCCTGCGTTGGCCATGGAGAGGACGCCTGGGACACTGTGCTTTAGGATGAAGTTCTCATCTTCAAACTTACCACCATAAATTGATTTACCCCCTGTACCATTATGATTGGTGAAGTCACCGCCCTGGAGGTAAGTGAAGGGAAGAGGAAGCAATGGTTGTAATCAGGTAAGAGATGGGGATCCAAGTGTGTGGAGAAGAGAAGTAGAGGGATACAATAAGATTTTAGATGGGTTCTGGGTTAATACGGTTAAAGGTAGAAATTAAGATAGTTGTGGAGAACAGATAAAAAGTAGGGAGGTAATAAGGTAACAGGTGAGACTTTGGTGCATATGGATAAGACATGAAAAGAGAGATGAAAATCCATATAATTATGGAGAACAGGCAGAAGTTAGGGAACCAAGAATAGGGGAAATATCCACTTATGCAGCTAGGTTGCAAGATGGCGGCGCGCTACGGTGCAGCGGCTCTTGGTCTGCAGAGAAGGCAGAGGATTTGTGGAGGCAGCGGGTTGCTCGTGTTGTTTCTGGCCGCGTTGTTGCTGACGGAGGCGGCAGGACGCACACGCTACTCCCGGCTGGAGTTGCTGGAGTGGAGATTCACTCACCCGGCCAACGGCGAGGTCTGTGGAGCCGCTTCTTCCGGGTTCAGCTGCGTGCTGGGAGGCTGCCGGAGGGTCGCGCCGAGTGACATCATCGGCGGCGACGGAGGTGCACTGCCGGGAGCCGGCGTCAGTGCAGGAGGCCCTGAGCTGCCGGGCGCAGGTGTGAGAAGCCCTGTGCTGTCGGGCACTGAAGGAGGAGGCCCTGCTGTGAGCCCGCGGGGGTGCGGGTCGGTCAGGCAGCAAAAACAGCAGCAGAAGCTGAAGCAACATAAGCGTGTCCCTCGGAGGGAAAGGCTACAGAAAAGGGGTAAGCGTGCAGGGGTACTGAATGGGCTAAAGGCTGCCCCGCTCAGACCCCCACTTCCCAGTCTATTTCTTGCTAATGTTAGATCTTTAGCAAACAAAATGGATGAGATGCTGATAGGTTTTGTGAACTGTAAATTATTAAGTACATGCTCTGTGACTATTCTTGTTGAAACCTGGCTGAATCAGTCGATACCAGACAATGGGGTTTCCCTACCGGATAAAACATTGTACAGGGCTGATAGGACTCTTAAATCAGGCAAATCCAGGGGGGGTGGGCTGTGCATATATATTAACAACAGCTACTGCACGGATACCACTGTCTTGGAACAACATTGCTCCCCTGAAGTAGAATTCCTGTTGGTCAAGTGTAGGCCTTTTTACATGCCCCGTGAATTCTCTGCTGCCATTATTATGGCAGTTTATATCCCGCCTGACGCTGATGTTACTACAGCCCTGGAAACCCTACATTCTGCAGTCACTAAACAACAGACGAAACATCCTGACGGTTTGTTCCTGATAGCTGGTGATTTTAACAGGGCCAATCTAAAGTGTGTGTTACCTAAATTATATAGATCGGTCTTCATACCGACACGCGGTGAAAACACTCTCGATCAACTATATTGCAATATTAAGGAGGCCTACAAGACGGTTGTGCGTCCTCATTTGGGGTTCTCGGACCATGTTTCATTATTCTTTGCACCAAAGTATAAGTCCGTTGTGCAGCGAGTTAAACCGGTTAAAACCGTCGTCCGGTCGTGGCCCGAGGGGTCCATGGACAGTTTGCGAGACTGTTTTGACACGACGGACTGGAATATGTTTATTCAAGAGTCCACCATGGATTGTATGGTGGACGTGGACTCATTGACATCTACTGTATTAACCTACATAAATTGGTGCATCGATAATGTTACAGTTTTAAAGCCGGTGAAAAAGTTTTCAAATAGCAAGCCTTGGGTTACGGGGGAGGTGCGGGCTTTATTGCGAAATAGAGATGTGGCTTTTAGGAGTGGGGATTTGAGGGCTTATAGAGAAGCTAGAATTTTATTAAAAAAAGGAATCTCCTTAGCAAAAAAGGAATATTCCAGGAAAATTGAACTTCAGTTTAGGGATGACAAGGACTCAAGGAGTATGTGGAAAGGAATCCACACCCTTACAGAGTATAAAGGGGGTGCATCTAGAATTAGTAAAGCTGAGGCATCGCTGGTAAATGACCTCAGTAAGTTTTATGCTAGATTTGATGTGGAAAATGAGTCACCTGCCTTTAAACTCCCCTTACTTGAGGGGGATGCAACACTCTTACTGACAGAACATGAAGTTAGAAGAGGGTTGTTAGGTATAAATGTCAGAAAATCTGCCGGCCCCGATGGTATCCCTGGTACGGTCCTGAAAGGTTGTGCTAGTGAACTAACTATGATTTTTACCCTCATCTTTAATGCGTCCCTACAGACCTGTATCGTCCCTGATATTTTTAAGTCCACGACGGTCATTCCTATTCCCAAGAAATCCAAGATTGAGAGCCTGAATGATTACCGCCCTATTGCCTTGACCCCGCTGATTATGAAGTGCTTCGAGAGGCTGGTCCTAGCGCACATTAAGAAGCTTTTGCCTCCGGGTTTTGATAATAATCAGTTTGCATATAAACCCAAAAGATCCACTGAGGACGCACTACTGTCGGTAATTTATTCCTCGCTCTCACACTTGGAAAAACCAAATTCTTATGTTAGGTTGTTGTTCATTGATTACAGCTCTGCTTTTAATACAATAATACCTAATATTTTAGTGACTAAATTGTTGAACTTGAGCTTTCCCCCGAGATTATGTAGCTGGATCCTAGATTTCTTGTTAGACCGGCCCCAATATGTTAAATTGGGGGGGTGTGAGTCATCGGTACAGAGACTGAGCACAGGTGCCCCTCAGGGTTGTGTGCTGAGTCCACTTTTATTTTCGTTGTTTACACACGACTGTTACTCGCGATCTGACTCAAATTTAATTATAAAATTTGCGGATGATACCACAATAGTGGGACTCATCTCAAATGGCGAGGAATCCGCATACAGAGATGAGGTTAGCTGGAGTAAGGAAAATAACCTTCTGTTGAATCTGGCAAAAACTAAAGAAATAATCATCGACTTCAGGAGGGTGAGGAAAACTGTATTAGAACCACTGTCCATCGACAATTTGGAGGTAGAACGTGTGAAGGAGTTCAAGTTACTGGGGACTATGATCTCTGAGGACCTATCGTGGACCTCTCACATTGGGTTGATAGCTAAAAAAGCCCAACAGCGTCTCTTCTTTTTGAGGAGATTGAGGGCAGCTAGTTTTTCCCAGGAAAACTTAGTCAGATTTTATAGCTGTGTTATCGAAAGCATTTTATCTTATTGCATTATAGTGTGGTTTGGAAATGGTTTAACTAAGGATCTGAAGAAATTAACCAGAGTAGTACATACTGCTGAAACCATTATTGGTTGTGATCTGTCTACCATCTCAGATATTTTTGTAAAAAATTGTAGACGTAAGAGGGATAGCATTATGCGAGATCAATACCATCCCTACAATTATGCCTTTTCCTTTTTACCATCTAACAGACGGTTGAGGAGTATAAAAGCTAGAACCTCTCGTCTGAAAAATAGCTTTTTTCCTACCGCAGTGTGTGATTTTAACCTAAACTGTTAACACTGTTGTCTTCTGATGTATTTCTCTGAGACTAAGATTGGAATTTCGTTGTGTTGGCAACTATGTTGGTTGTTCTTTTTACAATGACAATAAATTATCTTATCTTATCTTATCTTATTTAAGAAGAAGTGTAGAACCAGTTGGTAGTTACAGCAATGAGAGTTGGAGATCCAGGCACATAGTAACATAAGTAGATAATAAGGTAAGAGATAGAGAATCAGGTGGCTATGGAGAGCAGATAGACGGTTTGGGGATAATAAAGTACGTTAGAGATCTCGGTGGACATGCAGAAGACAGTGTAGGCCAGGAGAAAGTAAGGAAACACCGGAAATCCAACTTGTTCTCGGGAGGAGAGAGAAAAATTATAGAAATAAAGAGATTGAGACGACTTGCTAAATGTGCATCAAAGTGGTTATGGAAAAGGGAGGACACAGAGACATAAAAATGAGAAAGGGTGATCCAGGTGATTATTATGTTACAGCTAGTGATGGGAGAATGTAAATTGACTGAAAAAGTTGACATGAAACAGAGCAAGAAACATGTTTTGGAAGAGACGAGACAGTAAAAGCAGACGCTACATTGCTTTGCTTCCAAGTAGGTATCTAAAGGTGAAGAAGGTTTGTGCTACATTGCCTCACCTGGCACATGAAGCTGGGGATAATACGGTGGAAAGTGCAGCCTTTGTACCCGTAGCCAACTTCCCCTGTGCAAAGTTTAAGGAAGTTTTCTGCAGAGAGAAAGGAAATCAAAAAGGTTCATTTAGAAAGTTGTAGTGGAACACAGAAAGAGAAACAGAGTACACAGCTGGTAAAGGCAAAATGGAGAAAGGAATCAGCGCGACAAGGACCAGACAGATAGAAGGGGATGAGGGAGGTGGACAGGAGAGGATAAAACAGAGACAGTGGTATGGCTGTAGCCCCATGTATATAAATCATCTGTGTATTAGGTGCCAGACAAGCCATTAGGATGCTGTCAGCAGGGGGATCACATGATGTTCTCTGTTGCTGCTGCCTGCAGAGATTGTGTTCGTCATACACAGTGAGAGATGCATTTATATATCAGTGACCTCAATTCGCTGCATACCTGCAGTCTTTGGCACAACATCAAACCGGAGCTAAGAGAAAATGAGAACACGGATTAGCAAATTATGTATTATACACAGTGTACAGGTTTATGGTAAGACTAGTGCACATGTGTGGCGTATGTCCCCCTAAGCTGAGCGATATGCACATGAAATATTCATGTCAGGGAAGGGTAAGACAGAGTTGCATTAAACCACAGATTCCCACCATGATTAGACTTTCGCCCTCCATCATTATCCCTCCAACATCAACTTTTCCACTTTTTGTGGTATAAAGGCAATCACAGTCAGACAGTCAATGAGTTAACATAGACAAAATGTCAACACAAAAAGTTGACGCTTTTGTGCCAATTTGTAGATTTGATCAGGTGGGCTCCAGATTAGTGTACCGCAGTGGTAGCCAACCCTAGCCTACGAGAGCTACCAACAGTTCACATTTTCCAGACAACCTAGCTGCTGCACAGCTGCACTCATTAATCACTGACACATTTTAAAAGATACACAGATGGAGCTAATTAGCTCACTTGTGATTCTGTGAGGAGACCTGCAAAACACGCACTGTTGGTAGCTCTAGAGGACTAGGGTTGGCTACCCGGCTACCCCAGGTGTACCGTGTCTCCTCGTGGGGCTTGCTCTGCTCGCCATGCTTCAAGCACTTTATCATTTCCAAAAATGAAAACACCCGCAAAAAGAAAAACAAATTATGCCAAACTTGTCATGTGCCCACCATTGCCATGTCAGCATTTTTTGCTTGTGTTGACCTTATACGTATCCAACTAATGACTGTTGACCTATTGGCGGATACCCAGTCATCACTTATCCCCTTTCCTTCATCATTCTATTTCTCACACCTGGAAGTCAGAAAGGAATTGATCTGTGATCAGATCCCCTCTGTATGCAGGGCCACTTCCATAGTGCTGATTACATACATACATACATACATACATACATACATACATGCATACATACATTTGTTCACATACATTGGGCCTGATTCTTTATTGATTTATTTTTACACTGCAATATAGATATCAGTTTGAAGTACACCTCCAACCCAAATGTAACTCTCTCTGCATATGTTACATCTGCCCCACCTGCAGTGCAGCATGGTTTTGTCCATTAGAGAGAGAATTTGCTTTTGTGAGTGAACCAGAATCAGGCTTATTGTGTATGTGAATGTAAGGGAGTTCTCAATACATGCTGCATGTCGACATACTCACATGGTTGACACGGATTACATTTTGACATGACTACTATGTTGACAAAACATCCCTGGTGATCTAATCTTTGCAGCTCCAGCAGCTTCTTTCAGTCATGTGACGATGAATTCCAGGTGAATATGCGTACCTCTCCGGGCTCTCCCCAAGGGCCTAATTCTAGCATCCCCACTGTAACCTAATCTCCCCTGTGACAGTCTAACCCTAGCCGAGGGGTTCCCAACCACAGTCCTCAAGGGAGACTAACAGTTCTGGTTTTAGGGCTATCCATGCTTGAGCACAGGTAACTCTGTACAGGTAACCTCATACATGAGCACAAATTACTGTGTATAGGTAACTTCATACTTGAGCACAGGTAACCTCATACAGGAGCAAACATTTTTGTGTATAGGTAACCTCATACTTGAGCACAGGTAACCCCATACTTAAGCACAGGTAACTGTGTATAGGTAACCTCATACTTAAGCACAGGTAACCTCAGTTATTTTGCTGTAACTATCTGTGCTGATGCCTGGAAACCTGGACTGTAAAGTGTGCCATTTGGACCATGGTTGAGGAACACTACCCTAGCTAACTCTTCACTGCTGGTCCATGCAAAATGTTTAATTTTTACATGTTGACATTTCACAAACACAAACACCAACATTGTGACAATGTCAACATCATACCTGTCGACATTATGCACACTTGCCTACCCTCCCAGAAGCTGCGGGAGACTTTTGCTGTTTGGGGAAGTCTCCCTGTGCCCTGGAACCGTAGGTGGTTCTCTCGAATCCTGTCTCTTCCTAGTAAATAATATATATTTATAAATATTGGCCATTATTTTACCTTATGAACAAGTAAGTGTGTGTTATCTGGTTCTTATATATATATATATATATATATATATATATATATATATATATATATATTTTTATTTTTTTTTTGTTATAATGTCTTTTTTATATATTTATTTTTTCTTTCTTATTATTGTCTGGTATGATATATTGTATGTACATGATGTCTATATAATAATTTTTTTTTTTACGTGTCATCTAGCGCCATACAGTAGTGCTTTTTTTCTCTAGTGTCTATATTTGGAGGCTGGCATACCTCCACTACTGTGGCAGCTGGTATATACGCACTATTAGTTTCCTAGCTGCTCTAGCGCCATACAACTTATTTCCTGTGATTTATTTTGTGTATTATATTGCTGGAAATACTGTAGCCGTAGCTACATTATTGCATGGCTGCCATCAGAAATTGTGATGCCTGGGACTGACCAAATAGACTGGGCCCTGCCCCAAAATGATTCTGCTGCTTGGCTCCATCCCTTCCCTATGTGACCTCACATAAATGTGGAGCGTTTAAGGCCTGCAGGAACAATTCACAGAGAACCGATCTGCACGGAAGGCTTGTTTTAACAAGTCCTCCCTGTGCATCAGTCCACTATTGTTGCTCAGCATTGTGCAGCTCTCCAGGTATCGGTTATAGGAGCCAGGGGTGGGCCCCCCTCTCTCTCTCTCTCTCTGCCCCCCCTTGATGGCAGCCCTGCATATTGTTCATTTAGGCATAAAATATTAGATTTCTTCCTTTTCCATATGGACCTCATGTGTTACTATGGATCAGTATGTACATCTGTATGAGGAAGTGTTGGCTGTGTTCCCAGCTATACATTATACCTTCCACCCTGACTCAATGTAATCCATGCTGGGTTCCACCCACTGGCAGCAGCAGCACCCTGAGGCGACAGACACTGCAGTGTGCTCAGCCTCATTCCTGCAGACACCAGAGAGCAACTGACACACTGCAGATACCTCTTGTCACGCAGACTCCCATTCTCCATACAGCTGGCGTAGACTCTGCTAAGTCGCCTTGAGCTGAATGTGGCATATAAAATGCATGCAGCAGTGTGGGGTTGCTACCATTTAACCCCTGATCTGCTGGCATGTTAAGCCGGGCATAGTAACCAGTTCATGATAGGCATGCTGAGGGTGGAGGGGGTTTAAAGTGGCTCCAGGGCGGCTGGTTGTGGATTAGTCAGATTGGAGAAGTAATTCCAGCGTCTTTTAATCAGGTGACATCTGCTCCTATGTTGTATTATCCATCTCATAGCCATATATTTAGTATGCCTCCCCGCTCTGTACAGCCCCAACACATTGCCTCTGCACACCGCAATCCTTTCCTTAAGCTTCATATGACACATACAGCAGTATGGACAGCCACATACTCCACTGCGCTGTATACTGGGAAGCGACAGATCCACAGATGATAAATCTAGATGAAACAGTAGGGGGGGGGGGGGGGGGGGTTAAGAAGTCTGCCCCCAGGAGCTTACAATTTATTAGCAATGTGTAACTGATACAAGACATGGAGGTATCATAGCAGCCCACTGTCATCCCTTTGATCCTCGGGTAGAATGTTCCTCCATTGTTTGAAGGCTTAGCCAGCTATGGGGGCATCCCTGATGACGGTTAGCTGAGCCGAATGGATGAGATCTATTCTTTCCCAAGCGTTATAGGAATCTGGGTGCTGGCGTCTTGTCCATTTCTGCTTTGACGTTAGATTGGGTCTTAATGCTATGGATCACTGCGCCAGCCACTGCTGCTATTATTAGATGTCTCCCAGCAATGAATAACTTCACTATCTCTTTTTCGCTTAGATTGTAAGCTCTTTTGAGCTGGGGGGTCTTATATCTTTTTTTGTCTCCATTAGGTGTGCTGGTGAGCTTGTGTATGCTGTCATTTGTTATTTAATATGTGTAACATGACGTGTAATTCATAGAATGCGCTAGATGCATAAAAATAGTAACCGCTGGAAGTGGCATATGTGCTGGCGGTGTGGGCACTTAGATCTGCCAATCTCATCTCTTGGCCACACACCTTTTGTTGTGGATTCATTCTGATCAGATTGTATTGGTTTTGAATTGGCTGGGCAGATAGTTTGGTGGCTTACGCATATGGTTCAATAGTCCATTGGCAAATACTGCATATGAATGGTTAGATGATATTGTACAACAGTTTGGTAAAATAATATATCACAGTGGTAGCCCTCAATGAAGCCACGGGAGTGCCACAGGGCTGGGCTAGTACTTCATCATTACACTTTGTACGGACAGTCAGGATGCCGGAGCTGTACACGCACATACTGTGCACACTGGCAGACTGCCTCTGCAATAGGGAAAGCATTTAACCATCTTTTTCAAACCATTCAATGATGCATTTTTGTACAACAGCAAACTAGCACTGGCCTAAAGGCCCGATTCAGACCTGATCGCTGGGTTGCAAGCTTTCGCAGCCCAGCGATCAGGTAAACGCACCCCGCCACCACAGTGACCGCATGGCTGCAAATGCAAGGCTAGACTTACTGGCGCTGTGACGGCGGTGGGGAGAAGGCAGCTGATGACGTCAGCGTCCCTCCCTCCCAACGGCCAGGGAACGGAACTCTGAGAGCAGCCTGCGATGCCTCCCATCGCAGGAACGTCTCGTGCATGTGTACAGCGTACCGTGCCCACAGGGCTGTGCATTTGCAATGCTGCGTTCTAATCTGAATCAGGCCCTAAGTCGGTGTTTCGCTCTGTGGTCTATTACATCGGGAAAACATACATGTAGCTCCCCTTGTAATGCTGCTAAACACACGTGTATGGTCGCTCAGGGACTCGCCAGTCATACTGTCCATGTAATGAAGGTTATACAATTGGCATGTAGGATCTAATGCTTGTGGCATGTGGTGGAGACTTTGGCTGTAGGCTGCCCAGCTGGCACTACAGTACAATGTACGTTAAGTAGTGGTTCCATCAGTACATTACATTGGCACAGTCACCTGGCAGTCACCTTATGAACGTTACCCTCCACGGTACATTGGGACGGGTGATAGCTAAGAAATATGGAATAAAGTAGGCCTTCGATTTATTCCTAGGGAGCCCCTTGCAAGCCCCCCCCTCCCCCATTCTGGTGCCCTAGGCTGCAGCCTGATCAGTCTATTGGTTAATCAGGCACTATGTGCAATAACCCCTACAGTACCATGTAACAGATTCCTAATTGACTACAGGACACTGACCAGAGCTGACAGACCAGACCAGGCTAACTGGAAATATAATGGTGTTTTACAGTGAGTACTTAAAATGATCAATGAGGAACGTAAGGGTGACAGTGTTTAGTGTGGTTTTGAGGTCTGAGGAGAGACGCCTTTCCCATCCCATTAGCAATTGTATTTAATAATTAAATATAAAATATGTGGGGGGTGGGGAGTTTGTTGCTACTAAGGGCCTAATTCAAAGAAGGATGATAATGTACATATAAGTGCGGTTCCCCTGCAATGCAATGCTGGGTTTGAAATATGACAGGCAATGATTGGCTGGTACCTTTCCACTTTATCTCTTCACCAGGCTTAATACATCATCTGCCCCAGTGTAAAAGTGGAACCATCTGTGTAATCAGTAGGGCATCCCAGAGAGCAGGTGCGCTGCAGCCGTGTCAGCACGGCTCAATGCCGCCATTGTTTGAATCGGACAACAGGTGCAATTCACAGTTTAACAGCGTCAAACCCCTGGACCACCCACTTCCCCAGTGACGTAGGCAGCTCCAGGAGGATAGGCTTCACTTTCAAGAGAGTAGAAAACTGTGGTATAACAGATTATCGTGGATCTTCATTGTTGCCAGAACGATTACATGTAATCCAAAATTGTGGGATATCCCCCAGGATGTCAGCTGTCATTAGACCCAGATTATACTAGATGTAAAAGTGCTGAGATGCAGAGGACATCAGATCCCAGGCATCTATAGGTTCTCTCTTATTGTCATAGGAGAAGTGAGCCATGGCAACCAATCAGCACTGAAGTAACATCTGTAATTTGCATAATATAAAATTATACAGAGCAGCTGATTGGTTGCCATGGCTCACTTCTCCTCCCTTATCACTACTACATACATGTACATCTATCCCTGTGGTCTTACAATTAATTGACCGGGAAGTAATGGGCCCCATTACATCAGCAATTAATTGTGACAATCCTCAGTTCTGGAGATAATTATCACAATTAATCTTTAAAGTGTGGGCTCCCCCTTTTGGCAATCCCAATCAACAATTAATAGGGATCGCCAATCGATTGCTGAATCAGATTTTTAAACATGTTTAATAATCTGGTATTATCTGCGGTTGTTTTTTATATGTGTGGGCATTCCCAATTTGTCTTCTTCTATTTATGGGCCCCATACATCAGCAATCACAATTAATGGATTTCCAGATCCAGTGATTTTTTGGCCAGATAAATGGATTCTACAATCTATCTGACTTTGCCCACACATTACAGATTTATTTCAGTGATCGGCAGATTTTTCCATCTAAAGATTGCATCTTCATATCTGGAAATTGCCCAATCGATTGTCATTTCAGCTGTTCATAATGTAAATAGATGAAGAAGGCGAATTGGGAATGCCCACACATATAAAAAAAATCCGCAGATAATACCAGATTATTAAGCATGTTTAAAAATCTGATTAAGCAATCGATTGGCGATCCCTATTAATTTTTGATTGGGATTGACAAAAGGGGGAGCCCACACATCTAAAATTAATTGTGGCAATCATCTCCAGATTGTCACAATTAATTGCTGATGTATGGGGCCCATTACATTATGAAAGGAAGTAACAGCTGAAATGACAATCGATTGGGTACTTTCCAGATATGAAGATGCAATCTTTAGATGGGGAAAATCTGCTGAAATAAATCTGTAATGTGTGGGCAAAGTCAGATAGATTGTAAAATCCATTTATCTGGCCAAAAAATCCCTTTATCTGGAAATCCATTAATTGTGATTGCTGATGTATGGGGCCCATAAGTTATGTGCTTCCCACGCCCCTCACTGTGCAGATCTGTGATAGCCACTGACAACTGTCTGCGTCGCTAATTTGGAATTTTGTTTGTTGAGGAATTTTTGGTTGAACAGTATTCAGTGGATAAAGATTACACAGCACAAATCATATAAGCCTATCTACTGTATACATGCAGTAAATCTAATGTGAAACATGATACATAGGAATGTTACAAACAATCTTATTTTTTTTTTAAATTGCAGAAATTTTGATATTCTACATAGACCAAAAAGCCTAAAATGCCCCACCTGTCACCTATAAGATGGCCTAGAGAATCTGCAAAGACATGAGGGCTGCAGGAAAGTGACACAAGTGTAGCCTGTCCCTGGGAAAGGGGGGGGGGGGGGCAGCTCCTCCTTATTTACTAGCTCACCAAATCCAATAAGGCAGCATTAAAACGACTGCCCAGTGCCCAAATATGATGAAAGTGACAATCAGTTATATTTGATGGTATACTGAATTTTTATATCATTTTCAAGGCCCACAAGCAGTCATTTCCTAACACAGCTCACTGCGATGGTACACAGCTTGCTAAGGAAAACTAGTACAGTCATTTGTGGCTATACTACATATGACGACGTAACTGAGGCTTAGGGCCCCGATATATCTGATGCTGAAATTGGATGCAATTTCCCTTGAACTCCCCCTGGACCTTCCCGGGAGTGATTGCATCCAATTTGATACTTTGGTGTCATTTTGTGCATGCAATTTGGTCCAATAAATTGTATGAGATTTATCTGGCCAAATTGCATGTGTACTATACTTTCTGCAATATATCGCATACGATACATCGTATGTGCCAAAAGCACTCCATTTTCCATCCAATTACATCCGATTCCGACAAATCACAGGAGCTGTCCGACCAACCTAGAGGCTCCCATCCAACTCTCACGGGAACGCGCATCGGATGGAAAACACAAACGATGTGACACTTTTCAGATGATATATCGGCCCAAAACATCGAAATTGGCCAAAATAGGGCAAAATCGTTCTAATGTAAGGGGGCCTTAAGGCTAGGGATGATACTGAAAGTGAAACAATTAATAAATAACGTGCAGAGAATTATCATAGGTTAGCATTAAACTATAGACAAAAAATATACCAAGAACTATAGGGGTTTCTTTACTAAGATGGGAGTTCTATTGCAGATGGGATTTGCCCATAGCAACCAGAGTATTTTCCTTATTTATTTAACACTTTCCAGAAAATAATAAAGCTGATTGGTTGCCCATAGCAACATCCCATTTCCCATCATCTTAGAAAAAAACACATAGGGCAGTATTCAATTGTTTTTGACCAGCATTTCGGCTCGCTATCCCTGAGGGTGTTGCGCTGAAAAGCACGAATGTATTACTAAACCTGACCTAATGAGAGCTACATGATCAATTGAATATCGCCCTATGATCTCCCGTCATTTTAGACAAGAGATGGGGCGCAATATAACAATTGAATAACACCCGTAGTATCTGATTAGTTAGTATCTTAGTAAATAAAGCCCATACATGGTATTATGTATCTGGTACAAACAAAACTGAGCCTGGCTATCTCATCAAATTGTTCTTAATGCTGTGGTTCAGCCTTGCCGTACCCTAGAGCGAAGGCAGAAAGAGTCCCTTTGCTAATTCACTTGTCCCATTCACTGCAGCTCTCCTATAAAACAAAGTATAAGAAGAAAGCAATCGCACTGTACCTCCATCACTACACGGCCAAGAGGAATTTCATCCGCAGTTATGTCAAAGAATACCCGTTTGTTTTCCATAATGAATCCAGTCGCCTTGTGGGGTCTCAAGGATGCTGAGCAGAGGTCTCTGTGTCCACTCTTATATATGTAGACATACCACTGCCTGCTGTGTCAATCACACATGATAACTCATAACACCTCCCTCCCCTTCCCCCGTAGCACTGAACCCAAGAATATTTGATACCAGCTCAGTATATTCCCCTCCTAATCCCATTGGATATATTGTGGGTAGCACCAAATGCTGTGTGATTAGGGTGGGGGAGTGGGTTCAATGAAGCTATTTCTGTCACCTCAGTAACATCTGACAACTAAACTAGAAATGTGCAAGCATGTAAGTCACAAGTGACTGTATTTTGCAGGGACAGTCCGTGGTTTTAACAAAATCACCTTTACATATCCCCTTTTCCTATGTTTATTTAAGAAAAAAAAATCCAAAAATCCAGCAAGCTAATGTTGCCTTAGACGCTGGAAAACCCCTTTTTCCTGCTTCATACAGAATAAACAAAGAATCCGATTTCCTGATCGCATCTGTACGATTGACATAAAATCGTAAAGCTCGAACAACATCAAGAGATGACGACTCTCCATATAAAACTTGTACCACAATTGGTTCATTGATATGAAATGCCGACACGACTATCGGCATATAATCTTGACGAGTCCTCAGCTCTGCTCTGTACAAGCGAAAAACCATAAAGGGCGAACGGCAAGACAACGCACTGAGGTCCGAAACTCTACGAGCCTAAGCCAAAGCTGACAACATAAGAGTCTTCCAAGTTAAGTAGCATAAATCTACCATCTCCATTGGCTCAAATCGTTCTGACTGCAAAAAGTCTAGAATTAAGGGAAGATCCCAAGGCTCTGTAGGGGCTGTAAAAGGAGGTCTTAACTGAAGCACCCCCTTCAAAAAGGTTTGGACCTCAGGAATTAGGGCCAACCTCCTATGGAAGAACACTGACAAGGCCGACACTTGGACTTTCAACGTACTTAGACTTAGATCTGCTGTGAAACCCGGCTGTAAAAAACGAAGAAGTCTTGCCAAGGAAAAGACCACCTTTGGCAACTGACGTCTATCACACCATATTATATATGCTTTCCAGATCCGATGGTAATGAGCTGATGTGACCTCCTTCCTTGCTTTCACCATGGTATGAATCGCCACTGCTGGAATACCTTGTCTTTTTAACAATTTGTCTTCAACAGCCATGCCGTCAAATGAAGACGAGGCAAGTCTGGGTAAACGCACGGTCCTTGAAGAAGTAGATCTTCCCTCAGTGGCAACCTCCAAGGGTCGTCCACCAACAAGTGCCGGAGATCTGTGTACCATGACCTCCTCGGCCAACTTGGAGCAATTAGAATCACCCAGGCTGATTCTCTCTTGATTCTCTTGAGAAGCCGAGGCAAAAGAGGAAACGGTGGAAAGGCATACGCCAGACTGAACCGCCACTGAACGGAAAAAACATCCGTTGCTGCTGCTGCCGCTGGGTCTCTCGATTGTGCAAAGTATAGAGGGAGCTTGTTGTTCCTTCTGGACACCATCAGGACCACCTGAGGCATGCCCCACCTGAGTGTCAACTGGTGGAACACTTCTGGATTCAGTTCCCATTCTCCTGGGTGGAGGTCCTGACGACTCAAGTAGTCTGCCTCCCAATTGTCCACCCCAGGGAGGAACACTGCTAATAGGCTCAACGCATTGCGCTCTGCCCAAAGAAAAATTGGCCTAACCTCTCTCATTGCAGCCCAACTTCTCGTGCCTCCTTGTCTGTTGAGATATGCCACTGCTGTGGCATTGTCCGACTGCACCTGGATTGCTCTTCCCTGAAGCAGGTGTGATGCCTGAAGCAATACCAACCGAATGGCTCTTATCTCGAGCAGATTGATATGAAGATGAGACTCTTGTTGGGACCAACGACCCTGAAAAGATTGTCCCAGAGTCACTGCGCCCCAACCTTGAGGGCTGGCATCGCTCGTCACTATTGTCCAGTCTATAAGACTGAATCGACGACCTTCCAAAAGATGGTCCATGCGAAGCCACCACAGCAGAGACATCTGAAGGTGAGACCCCGACCATTGGGAAAGGATGTCCATTTGAAAAGTCCTGAACCGGAACCTCCCATACTGAAGAGCTTCGAAGGTGGCTACCATCTTCTCCAATAACCTTATACAGAGGTGAACTGTCAGATGTCTTGCCTCCAACACTTGCCTCACCAAAGCTTGGAGGGACAAAATCTTGTCCAAAGGAAAATATATCCGTTGTTGGATGGTGTCGAACAGGAGCCCTAGGAACAAGAGTCTCTGGGCCGGCTGCTACTGTGATTTGGGGAAATTTACCATCCAGCCATGTTGGTTCAGAAACTGATATGTGTGGAAAGCATCCAAAATCAACCTTGAGGAGGAGATATGGGATGATGGTGGTCCCTTGTTGGCGCAAAGCTGCCACCATGCACACCATTATTTTGGTAAAAATCTGTGGTGCTGATGAAAGACCGAAAGGAAGTGCTCGGAATTGAAAATGAGCCTTCTGCACTGCGAACCGAATAAATTTCTGATGCGGTTCCTAAATGGGAACATGGAGATACGCGTCTCTTATGTCTAGAGACATGAGAAATTCCTCTGGCTCGAGACCTGCCACCACTGACCGTACCGACTCCATTTTGAATTTCCGGTAAACAATGAATTGATTTAACCCCTTGAGATTGAAAAAATGTGCCATTCGGTTTGGGCACCAAAAAGAGATTTGAATAAAAACCCTGCCCTCTTTGTTCCACTGGAACTGTTACAATTACTCCCGATTGCAACAGCTTTTGTACTGAGGACTCGAGGGCTTCCCGTTTTGACTCCAATGACGGAAGCCCTGTTGAAAAAAAAATTTCTGGAGGAAAAGCTGTGAAATCCAGCTGGTATACTTGTGATACCACTTGCTGAGCCCACGGATCTTTGCAAATCTGTTGCCATGCCTCTGCAAAATCCAACAGCCTTGCACCCACCTGGGAACTCCCCAGGTGGTCGGGGAGCCCGTCATGCAACAGGCTTCTCAGGGGGCTTCTGCTCCTGGCGGCAAATGGTAGATGCTGCGGGCACAAATGTAGCTGCCACTTTTACCTCAGCCACCTGATGCTCCTCGAAAGGCCCGAAAGAATGGCCCTCCATAAGGCCTTTTCAGAGGCGTTGCGAGGGATGGCAGGAAAGTTGATTTGCTGCCCGTAGCTTGAGAGATTAATTTATCCAGTTCTGGTCCAAATAACATATCTCCATTACATGGCAGGGCTTCCACTGCCTTGTTGATTTCCACCTCTGCCTGCCATGACCGAAGCCATAGCGAACATCTTGCGAACACTGCAGATGCCCAAATTCTGGCTCCTAATGCAGCCTTATCTGTGGCAGCTTCCACCAGATACCCAGCCGCATCTTGGATATATTCAGCCAAGGACAACAATTCTGCTCTAGGCTGGTTACCTTTTAAGCCAGCCGCCAGCTGAGCTGCCCATTTTTCAACAGCCTTGCTTACCCAGGCCCCTGCTAAGGCAGGACGCAACAAGAACCCCAGAAGCAGAATAAACTGACTTAAGAGTGGCTTCCAACCTGCGGTCTGGAGCCTCCTTAAGCACCACAGCTCCTGGAATCGGAAGCATTTTAGGTTTAGATAATCTAGACACTGATATGTCCGTTGGAGGAGGAGACTCCCATTTGTTTCTTGCTTCCTAGATGGATATAATACCTTAAATTTCCAAGACACTTGGAACTTTTTATCCGGTAACTGCCAGGCTTCCAATAGAACCTTATCCAGTTCTGGAGACTCCGTAAAACACACTTGCTGTTTGGAGTTTTTCAAAAAATGGAAACCGAAACCGGAACCTCCAGAACCGACAGTTTTAAAGTCTGTTTGACCGTTCTAATCAAAGCATCAATACCTGGGAGTCCTCCTCTGCATATTCTTCTATGAGGGGCTCCATCACCTCCTCAACCATAAACTCCCCCTCTTCTGCCGAAGAATTTTCTTCAGACTCATATGACTGTATTAATTCAGCCGGACCCCTTCTCCTGGGGGATAAAGGGTGAACCTGAGACAATGAGGGAAGAGATTTGGACAAACAGTCCACTGACATTTTTAAAGACGTGGCCCATGGGGGCTCAACTGATGATAAGGTCTCAATCTGAGCCTGCAGTACCTCTCTTTCTTTACGAGAGGCTGCCAGTTCTGCAGCTAAACTGGAAAGCACAGCTGTAAGCTCAGAGGTCTGCTGGTGCGAGCCTGCCTGTGAAGGCTGAACTGCACCATATCAAGCCTCACAAACAACAACACCCTTCAGGTGCTGTATGTATTGTACTTTACACTTTTTACAGGAATAAAGTTTTAGAGCAGCCTTAGATGCCCTTTCAGCCATAACAACCAACCGTGCACAAGTCCCCACAAGTGTAACACACTAACCTGGGTCTGGAGTAGAATCAGGGGAAAAGCAGCTTTACCCCAAATACTTCCCACTAACAGCCTCCCCAGACCACCATACCTTGGATGCTTGGGGAGGAGAAAGTCACTTGACACTGAGCAGGTACCCTGGTCTGGGAGCTGCCTCAGAGCATAGGCAGGATGTGGACTCTTGCGTCCTGTTTATACAGGACGCCTGGCCGGGAGACAGATCCCCTTCAGAGGACTGCCCTTCTTCCGGCCAACAGCTGCGCCGCCATCAGCGCCAGACTCCCGGTAAGACATCTCAGCTCACTGCGGTCACTGTATGCCAGGGAGAACACTTAGCGCAACTCCCCCGGCCCACCTGCATTAAATACCCGGCCAGTTAGCGATACTGACTGGGACCACACGGCGCTCTGCGCCAATCCTGTCCCTTGAGGAGTGTGGTAGCCCTGGGCCCGTAACGCAAGGTGCATGCAGCTGCCACAGGCCCCCGGGAGTAAACCCCTGGTGGCTGAGCCCAGGAGGTACACTGCATGCAGTGACAACCTGGCTCCCTCCAGGGACTTGTGCAGTTAGAAAACACTGCCTTGAAATAAAAAAGACCTATACCCAGGGATCCGACTCCTCCGGGCACTTTTTTCCAAAGACTGGAGTCTGGAGGGGAATGGGAGGGGAAGTAGCCAGCAGGTCAAATTTTCTTAAAGTGCCGGCTCCTCCAGACCACATCCCAATCCCCATGGTTTAGGGCAGTGTCCCCTGCTGGATGTGGGAGAAAACATGTAATTCCTTAAAATCATCAAACTCAGCGACAAATGCAGGATTCCAGAGGAGGGTTTCCGAATGCAGTCCAATAATCTCCCACTATGCAGAATATTGGAACTAGTGCAGGTGTCCGGGGGAACAGCAGAAGAACCTAGTAACATTAATGTAAACATTGGTCATTTTATACACTGGATACTGTATGGAATAAAGTATTGATATCTAAAGGAGTTTGGCTATATAGTCAAAATAAATAGCTAGTTAGTTCACATCTCACTGTGTGAAGCCGCATCCAATCCCAATGCACTGCTCTGCGACATCGAAAGTAAAAATAGTCTGTGCAGCGGGGAGGAGTGTATGAGTTTGGGCATTGCTCCCAACATGACCCATTCCAGGAGGAACAAAATGCTCTCTACCCAGACTTCCCTCTTAATATATGATTGGCGCCAGCAGCCTCTGTTCGATCTAAGAATTGGGACAAGAATCAGGAGAGCAAGTTTTGTCACAGTGCGCAGGGGGGGGCCCGGGTACAGTATCCTGATTCCCCCCCTTAATTTGGCTATGGATGTACCAAACCTTTCGCCCCAGTTATTATAAACCAGTGTAAGAGAGGCGCAAAGCACACAGATAGATGGGTAGGGATCATTAAGCATTGGATCGACACCATGGGTCTAGGTTGATGCAAGCATTAGGTCGACATGGGGTTTTTCGCTGGGTTGTCTTCCCTGAATGTCGATATGGACATTGAAAGGTAGCACCAAGTCCCCTCTCATGGTTCACTATGCTTTGGGCATGTTGACTCGCTACCCCCATCACACTATTTTATCCTCCTACCATGCCCTAGTGGATGGTAGGGCATGAAATACTGCCTGTCGGCACATCAGCTCAAAACCTATTGTCAACCTAGACTCATGTTGACGTAATGACCGTATCCCAGATAGATGGGGGGGGGGGGGTATATTAGAGGCATTCAGAGACCGTAGCAGCTAACACTCTTGACAATGATTCTACAAACTTCACACACAATGCTAAAGAGTATATATCCCATTTTTGTTATACAAGATATTTCGACTGAGTGATCTTGCATCAATAAATATGTGTAAATACAGATAGCAGGCATTATGTGGTGACAGGCTGGACACAGTCTTGTGCACAAGAGTTACCTGCTGTACTATATTAGTAGCCTCTGAATACCCCCAACATGTGTAAGCTGTCTTCCCTGCACTGGTTTATACTGTACTAACATGGGTGACAGGAGTGGGACATCCCTGCAAAAGCAGATCCAATCTTTCTCTATATACACACATTTACAATTAAGAGTGCCTCAGAAATAGGCCACTGTTCTCTGCTATTGTGTAGAGAGCACCAACCAGATATGATATCCCACAGTACATTAGGGGACTTATAATTAATTATGGTTTTCCAACTACTGTAGGTGCAAATATAGTCCTGTACACAGGGGGCAATATTAGCCAGTATCACCTAAGTTTTTAGTGTGTACAGGTTGATAAATCATTAGGACCGCGCTCCCATTTGCAGGAGCATGCTCCTTCCATTATGGCTTAGAATCGCTGAGCGATAGTAAGTAAAAAAAAAAAAAAAAAAAAAAAAAAATCGCACTATGTACACACCTTTAACGTTTTTTTGAGCGATCTCCTTTGGTTTTGGGAAAGCCTTGAGCTTACATAGAACTTGACAGCACGCAAGAACCATTTGAACCCTACAGATGCAGCCACTCATCGTGGTTCTGACATGGCACTTGTGCGACTCCTATCCAAAGATGTCATGAGTCATAGGTGAGGGAACACAGGTTTATATAAACCAACAGTTTGTCCCTGCTGCCGTCTAGAAGGGATACTCAACCCTTCTTAAAGACAAAAAAAAAAAAAAAGGAACCTGCAGTTGCATCACATTTGTAGTTACCTCTTTTATTCCCCCCATATTTGATAACAAGCACTTTTAAATTGCTCTAATGTCTTAGCTTACATCACCTCCAACAGGAGACCATTCTCATAACCACCCCCCACACTGGTGGCTTAATCTTTATTTAAATTTGAGTGATGCTGGCAGAAGCTTCTGCTGTCAGATGGACCTCTGAAAATGTTGGATTCTTGGCTCTGACTGAAGACCAAATTGGACCAAAATGTTGGCATATTACTACATATTTTTTTACAGCATCACTTGTTATGTCTGCTTGTTAGGATTGGATTACCATCCGATAGGCATTGCACACCTAAACTGGCTTCTGTCATTTCCAATTTAGCAGGCTCACCAATTCCCTAAAAATATACAAGTTAATAAAACAGGGATGTACTTCTAGCCTGGCTCAGCAGCAGGTTCTGACCAATAGGAGAATCAGTTTAATGAGCAATTACACCCCATTCCCATCTGTCCAGGTTAATAGAGCAAGGCTAAATTATCCTAAAATGGGTGAAAGACACCACCCAAGATTTGGAAAGTGTTGAATACCCCTCTGTCCCACCACAATTCCTTCATGACTGCTTCCGATTTATCCACCTACACCCTGCAGAGCCAGATCCATAATACAGGTGTAGCCATGCTGATCTTTGCTATAACATGCTGTTACTGCTTGCAGCTGGTGATTACTCCATTAATTCCTATAGATATTAACATCTGCAACTGACGTACATACTGGTTGCACCAGCTATGCCATAGTGCATATGCTTTGTAAGAAGTGAGCATTGCTACGTCTAATGCCCCATCGCATCTGATTGCAAGTGGTGCCCAGTGCAGCACCCGATGTCACATGCCATCCTGCAACAGACATCGGGTGCTGGAGGGGTGATGTGTTGGTGGGACCGGAGCTGGGGACCATAGCGGTGGGGTTTTCAGGCGGCGGGACTTGTCAGCAGCAGTCGACTTTAACACTGGGGCGGCCCTCTGATTGGCTGAGAGCACTCTGGCCTCAGAGGGCCGTCCCAGCATTTTAAATTCGATACAAGCTGCACATATCTATCGATGCGACATTTGATGGCATGCCTGCGCATTGCGTGGAATGAGAGCTTAAAAATGCATGCAATTAGATCGGCCAGATGTGGCCAAAATCGAATGATTGCATGCGCTCATATGTATGAGCAGCATAAGGCCAGAGCAATGTAAAATCTATATGATTGCTCATGGTAAATAAATTCTTCCAGCCTTCTCACTAGTCTATTAGTGAGACAGATAACTATGCCTGATTGTGACTGTTTGCCAGTGACTGGGAAGGGAATGGGTCTGCCAGCCACTGATGCTAGGTTCCAGTTGTGACCACACTGTATATGGCATTCCACATAGTGCAGGATGCTGGAGGAGGTAGACTTGGCATTTGTTAGATCTGCTGCACAGAAGCCTCTTGTCCCCAAGCCAGCTGGAACAGCACCTAGAACTGCCCTAAATCTCAGTAGGAATGTCACCAGTTTCACAGTAAGCCCGAGCCCATGAGCTATGCGCTCAATGCTTTGTTTTATATTCCCAGTGTGAAGGATATTTATTAATTTAGTCATAGCAAGCGCTGTGCCACAACAGAAGTACAGAGCCAGTGAATGTTGTTTGATTTGTTTATTTAATCTTTAGTGTGCGTCCTGCACATTACAGAACTCGTGAAAAATGAAGCAAAAACAAAGGATGTTTCAAGGAGGATAACGCTCCACAGATGTAGAAGTCCAGGAAATGTTTTTGAAGCAGGGAACCAATGGTGAGGGATGGAGGAATGATTGTAATGTTAAGACAATCAGGAAGTGAATGGAGATTTTCCTTTAAAGCTGGCCACAGTTGAGGATGGTGACTTTTTTGGAAGTTTTTCCACTTTGGGACCCAAGCTTCTCCATTTTCTTAACGACATCAAGGCCTTCAATAACTTGGCCGAACACAACATGCTTGTTATCCAGCCTGCAGGAGACACGAGTTACATGGTTAACAGCTGTGATTACAGTTACATGTGTTCTAATGGAAACATAGCTAAGGAAATCCTGTGCAGGCCCAGCCATTTGTCATCCGTATCATGAAATGGGACTGGAATCAAGATTAGTAGAACAGCTTTGTGTTATAGGAATCCTACCCATCCATCTGTTCTACCATAACGCCTGCAGTGTACTATAGCCATTATCTAGATCACAGGTCTTCAACCTGTGGCCCTCCAGATGTTGTGGAACTACATGTCCCAGCATGCCCTGACAGTTTTGGCATGATGTTATAGGAAAAAAAAATGTGGCAATGCATGTTGGAACATGTAGTTTCACAACATCTGGGGGGCCATAGGTTGAAGACCCATGAAGATGCATTCTATGGATCTCAAGTCACCTCATGGACCCCACATCAATATCAGATTTGTAAGCTGGCCATACACCTAAAGTTTGTCCAACAGCAAACTATATTGTCATTTGAACCCATACATTACTAGATGAATTCCAACTACCAAACACCAAGACAAAATGGGCAGACTTGATTTAAAAAAATCTGAATGACTCAAATGACAGTTTGCTCCATAACCAAAAATGTATATTCAGCAGCCTCAGTGGTGACTTTCTGGGGCACAACTAGGTAGGCTTGGCGCCCCCCCTCCCCCCCCCCGGAAACCCCACCACTCAAGGGGTTAAGTCTTCTAGTAGCAGAGTCAGCCATTACTATGCCACTTTCTCAGTCTGGAAGGGACAGTGTAATGTATCTCCTTGTGTATCAGTGCCTGTTTACTTAGACTGTAAGCAGGGTCTTTACCTCTAATACTCAGTCTTGTTACTCCCAGTTACATATGCAAAATATGCAGTCACTAGAAGCAACTCAATTTATGAGGTCACAATAGTGACCTTAAAAGCCAAGATACCAATGTATGCACTACTACAGTATCAAGTGCCGTAAGCCTGGATTAAGGGCATTTAACATGCAACCCTCCAGTTGTTGAACCACATATCTAGTAGGAGAGCGGTGTTGAATATGCTGTCCTAGATATTGAAGATGTGGAACTTGTTAATGCAATGTTTTTCACCAGTATTAACAGCTTCGTCGGGGACTTGGAGCAGCCACCAAGATAATCTTAAGCAACTTGCATACAATATGCTGTGTATGCATTATGTTCCTTTTGAGTTTTAGCACTATATGGTTAATGACCTGTGGGAGTCAATGACTACATGTACAGCAGGGGGTTGTGACATCTCAGTGTATGTGCCAGATTGCCTGAACGCTGATAATGGAGTGTACCCAGCTTAAGGGTCACATGTAATTCCTTCAAAACGATTCTGGCTCTTGCTGACCTAGCACAAGATTGCATGGCAATATGTTGGAGGTTTGGTAGATGCCTAGACGCTTACCAGCTGGTCTCTGCAGTGCAGATGAAGAACTGGGAACCGTTTGTGTTGGCGCCAGCGTTTGCCATTGACAGGATACCTGCTCCAGTATGTTTTAGGATGAAGTTCTCATCAGCAAACTTGTTCCCATAGATGGATTTTCCACCAGTTCCATTGTGGTTGGTGAAGTCTCCTCCCTAAAGCAAGAAGAAATAGTGAGATAAACTTTTTTTATGGGTAAGTTCTTGCCGGTCTATCAGTGATGACAACTTTAGCACACAATCCTGTTCATGCCATGTGTGCTCCATAACAGGCAATACTAGATCAATTCTATTGGCTAAGAGGTGTAGCAGCTGCACTCTTGTGATAAACTGAACAATCAGCATCTTACTTGCCTGGTCATAACTAATGAGGCAGAAACAGGGCATGCTGGAACGTGTAGTTCCACAGGTCACCCATGAACATACCTGACACATGAAGCCTGGAATGATTCTGTGGAAGCAGGATCCCTTGTAGCCAAATCCCTGTTGCCCAGTGCACAGCTGCAGGAAGTTTTCTGTACAAAAAACAAAAACACATGCAGACACATTATACAGCAGTCCCAGATTAGCAGTGCGACAGTGCAGTCCCATAACAGACCATCTTCACTGTAGGGGGTCAAGAACCTTCAAAGCATATATATATATATATTTTTTTTTTAAGAATGATTGTGTGTTCTTGTTACTTAAGGGTCTGAAGAAACCCTGCACTGACCACACCACTAAGACTACCGCTGTAGCAGACAGTGAGTTCTAGAACAATGGTAATGCTGGAAGACCCACCTGCTGTTTTCGGAACAACGTCCGGTCTCAACTGCAGAGAGAAAAAGAAAAGACGACATTAGAGTAGGGCTTATGGTGGAACCTTTAAGGAGAGCAGACAGACTGGAGGGGATTTGTGCCAGAGGCCACTCTGCTGGAATGAGAGGGGAAGCATGTTTACTTAGGCTGGCATGTGGTACATGCCTTAGGCTGGAGGTCATGAGTAATTGTCATTCAAGGTACCATGCCCAGAATCTAAAGGCTTAGAAACATTAAAGACAAACATGCACATGTCCATGCCAGATTATACGCTTAGGATGCGTCTCCTGTAATTCTGATTCATTGGTGAACACTTCCAGCCTGACTACATCGCAGAAACACGCAGGCAACTGCATTCTCTGGACACTCGCAAGACTATTTGAATTAGCAGAACGGAGGCAAGGTAATGGATCATGTTCTATGCCAGTTAAATACCTTGATTTTAAGATGTTAAACAAAAATAGGATGGCGATGTTAGCCATAACCCTAGTGGTAATCCCCCCAACCCACACAATGTGTATACACTGGAGCAAACAGGCTCCCAACTATTGTTGAGGCAAAACCTCCACAATAAGATTTACTGCACTTATGTGTAACCAATTTGGCCCATACAGTGCAACATTAAGCCACACCCCCATAGAGATTTACTTACTGCATAACTTTTAAACAACTGGTTAAGGCACAATTGTTAACCCTTTGAGTGCCAAAGTGTGAAATTGCCACGCAAACCTTTTAATCATGCCCTGCAATTTCTCCCAATATTAAATACATTTGACGTTCTATGACAAATGTAAGCGATGCTGGTATTTTTTTAACACAAAGATGTTGGCATTTAAGAGTTACTCAGCATGATTGGACACATCACAAGTTGTGCCCAGGAGGACTTAAGGTGCATACACATGGAATGATTTTGGGCAACGATTCAATGTCTTTAACAATTTCTTCTGGACTCCTGCACAAACGATTTGGTGTCAAATGGTGAACGATTGATCTTTAACGATGGTGGAGGGAGAGGGAGCCAGTCAGCCTTACCAAATCGTTCATACACATGAAACGACTGGCACACATCGCTAACGATTGGTCACTGATTATTCTGCATGCAGGAAAGATCAGCGTACCAACGACCGATATGCACATTGTCCGATATATCGTTCATACACGAAATGATTTGAGCGAGTGGTCACACCCAGATCTTTTACCAAATCTTTCTGTGTGTACGCACCATTAGTCCTGCATCTAGTTTATATATGTACCAGGCAAGATGGCCAGCAGTATAATTAACCTTTTGTGTGCAAACTGCTGAGATGCACAAAATATTGGCTAAAAATGCAAGTGTCACTCACACGTGCTATAAATGCAAATAAATATGTTGCGTAGAATGATTATTTCCTATAGAATGTAAACAGTACGGGTCATAAGGACTAGAAATGTTTGCTTTCCAATTTTCACACCAATTTTGACAGATTCACTTGGCACTCAAAGGGCTAACACTACAATTCAGCAGCCAATATTTAAACACTTCTGATTGGCCTAATCATGGATATTCAACATAACAGGATTAGTAATCATGCACCAGAAATTTAGCGACATTACGCTTCATCCCCTACTAGTCTCAAATTATACAGAGATGAGCCAGCCATCATGTTAATCTGGATGCAGACAAAAATCTGCTACTCTGATGTGATGATCCTTCAAGTGGCTGCTGAAGAATCATGTCTGTAATTAATACACGACTTCCTGCAGCTATATTGTATACGTTCATTTCTGAAGACTATGCGCCAACAAGCCATGCTGGTATTTTCCCATACAGGCCTATTGCCAACCGCTTTTTCTAGCATCCAATGCTTCACTACATTGGATTAGCATGGAATTAGAAAGGAAAGCCAGTATAAATCAGCTTGCCCTGCCAGACGGGAGGAGCAGGCAGACAATAGCGGCAGGAAAGTAGGGCATGAAATCTGGTGATGCCCCTAGCAACATGTGGTAGATGTCATTTTATTACCAAGAAAAATGGCACAGTGCCACAAGATGGTCAGTGTGGGCAAAACCAGTGAGTTTTGCCAGCCAGAAGTGTCTGGTAAAGGCAGAATGCCTTCAGCACAACATAAAGCTATGTTTCACTGACTAGTTATAACTCAGTGTCCAGATTACAGAAAGCTGTTCTATCAGTCATCCTGAAAATAGGACTATATGACCCGGATTAGTGCATCGCTCAGTACATTCCTATTAGAGGAGTCTGGTGGTAGAAATTTGTCCATTACTCTGATTAGAGTGGTGAACTGCAGAGCTCTCTACCACCTCCTGTGTCTGAAGACTAGACTACAGCAATAGAAGCATTCTAGATCTTAAACCTAAAACACTAATTATATTGTTAGTACACATCTAGAGTGTACCTACCACTTAATGATTCTCATGCAGGTTGTTAGAGTCCCACCATCTGTACATTCAGTGAAGTACTGCCTATAATGTTTATGACTAGGTGCATCGTTCAGTGTGTATGAACAGTGACATAAGATGGTCACAAGCTTTATTGTATGTCAGATTGTTCAGCGTGTATGCAACTTTCTGGAGCTCCAGGGAAATATTTAATATCATTGGCCGAACATATTGCATAGCCAGCTTAATGCTGGGTACACTCACCAACTATATTGGCAGTGCAGTGGGAGAACGATAGGGAAATAATCCACCACCTACTCCGTACATGCATTCACTGAATATGCACAATTGCGCTGTATGTACAGACAGGGAGGAGTCATTAACAATGTGCATAGCTAACTAAGTCTTGTGCATGTCATTAATACTATATAGCCTAGTATGTACTTGGCTTAAACACCAAAGCTTGGAGATGTATATGCATATAGATATAAAACTCAGCAGTAGTCACCACCTCTATATACTTTTCCCCAAGCAAAGTTCAGAAAGGGATGAGGCTGCAGTCGTGTCTTAAGGTGGCCATACATTACTGCAAGAAGTTGCAGCAGAGTATAGCCATTTGATACCCCTTAGGCCACCCAGAAAGGTTCCAGGCAGCCCATTGGCATATGATGCATCACATGCAACCTCATTCCCGGCCACTGGGAGCTTGTCCAAGTTGGAAGTGAAACATGCAGGCATGCAACCCGACTCAGCTGTGCAATGGGACCGTGCATCGGATAGGATGTCAAACACATGTTATGTGGACTAATGTCATGGTCCAAATTGCATAGGCGTATGAGGGCCCGGCCCTTACCTGCATGTTCCGCATCACATTAGTACCTACTCTATACAGTGGTCATTTGCCATTACTAGCTTTTGGCCACAGACAACAGTAGAGGAACCCAGAGGCACAAGCTACAGCTCCTGGCACATCCCGTCTGCCCATCACTTGTGCAGGATGTTCCCTATGACACAGCTCGGTACCAAGCCTAGCACTGGCACCATTAGGCATGGGACACTGTATCAGGCAGCCCAATAGAGACACCTGGAGGCGCAGCCTATAGCAAACACATTCTATGCATGTACTGGAGTGCAGCAATACGGGATTGCTGGAGGATGGTTGCTGCCCATGTAAGGGGAGGGGGGGTGAGGACCCCCCCCCCCCCTCCCATGGGCAGAAGCCGGGTGACCGCCTCACCCTACCGCGCCCAATGCTCCAGCCCTCACACCCGGCTGACTGCAAGGCGGTACAGGCTGTGACCACTTAAGCGCCCGAGAGCCACTACGTCCGCCGAGCCCCCACACCCGAGGGCAGCCGGGCACATGGCCGGGACACTACGGAGCGCGACGGGCGGACATTTTGAGGCGAACACTAAACAATCCTCTTAAAATGGATTCCTGGCCCTCCCTCACCCCTGCACAGAGAGGTGGGGGCTGCAGCGCGGCACACCCACTTCCTCCATTCTGCCCGCTCACCCGCCATTACTCGGACCCCCGCCCGCCGTCGGTACACCCAGCGCTACTAGGCGCCGTTACCCGGGGGCAGGAGACCGGCGGTGGCGGAGACCACGCTGGGGTGTGGGGTGTAGTAGACAGGGGAGGGCCGGGAGTGGTCCCACCCCATACACCGGTGCAAGGCTCTGACACAAACACCCCCTCCCCCGTAATGCGGTAAACCCGGGACGGGAGAGCACTGAGGGGGGAGCATGCAGGCAGTAACACGTGACCCACACCCGCCAGCCACCCGGGTCCCCCCCCTTCCCTCGGAATACTTACCTCCATAAGGATGCGGCCTAAAGGAGCACCATCCACGCCGATGTCAAAGAAGACCCTGGGGTTGCTCATGGTGCGATTGACGAGGGAGGCTGCTGCCGTCAGACGAGAGAGGAGACAGAAAAGCCGGAGGATCAGTTCCTTTAGCTGCGAGAGAACAACCGAAGAGAACCTAAAGGAGGCGCCTCGGCGGCTATTATATGGGGGCAGGCCGCGCCCACGGCCCGCCCACTTTCGCGCTTAGTCGGAGTATTCGGGGCCGAGACTGACAGGCGCTTCAGCCAATCCGTGAGAAGGGCTTGTCAGATGGGCGGCCCTTCACTAGTAGGAGAGGCGTGGCGTGAGAAGGCGCGGCGATAGACTGGGTGACGTAGCTGGGGGCGATGAGGTGATGCCCATCCCAGCATGGCTCCCGCAGTGCCCCCCGCACACATTGCCGCCCCCAGTAACTGCCTCTGCTGCCACCATGTTTCTATTAGATTGTCACGTACATAATTTTTTTATTATATGTTTGGCGTTAATCATCGAATTTATCATCGTTTTGTGGAGAAGTGATAAAAGATACATGTACATTCATACATGTGTGACCATGAGCAGTGCATGTTCTTAGCTTTCTACATGACTTGCTGCAATGCTCCTGTGCAACTGCAGCCATGTAGCAGGCTGTGGAAGTTGTGCCAAAATTAATCTGTACCTATACACGCTGACATGTTTGTATATTTTCATTGCAGCATGGTCTGTACTAAGGGTAAAGGTGCCCATTCACGTGCCGATTCGGCAGTGCGTTTTGAGCTTAAATAGCATTGCATCACATACATTGCATGCCTTGTGCATGCGATGCGATAAAAAGCAAGTACAAAAAGTATGTGCAGCACATACTTTTAGTACTGTGCGATGATATGCTGCGGGAGCGCGCATCCATACCCTCCAACATGACCCATTGCATTCGGTATACAATGCTCTGCTCCTGGACTTCCCTGGTAATGTAGGATTGCCAGCTTCTGTGGGGAACTAGTTGATTGACGAGAAGGGTGTTTCAACACAGGTGATGACAATCATACATTACCAGGGACGTCCAGGAACAGAGCATTGTGTACCGAATACAATGGGTCATGTTGGAGGGTATGCACGGCAGCAGGATCGGCACGTCTATGGGCACCTTAAGATGAGGTCAAATCTCAGAAATCCCTCATACGAAGCGCCAGAAAGTAATGCTTCATACAACAGACAGCACCAAGGGCCCAGAGCTGAGGGGGCCCACTTTGCCTGTCAAAGTATCATGTGCTATATACATTTTTCACCATTAGTTGATGAATAGGGGCCCTTACAAATTTTTGCTATGGGGCCCACATGTATCTAGTTACGCCACTGGACAGCACCATACATAGGTGGTGTGACCTAACAACAGGGGCACTTTATTATAGGAGAGGGACCTTGTGCATGCTCTGATTTGGCCCCATCCTCTCCCATGGTGCAGTAGACTCTGGCACAGTGGGCCTTATTCTAGTTCACTCTTAGAGGCAAATTCCTTCTCAAATGGACAAAACCGTGTGCACTGCAGGTGGGGCAGATGTAACATGTGCAGAGAGAGTTAGATTTGGGTGGTTTTTTTTGCAGTGTAAAAATAAAGCAATCAGTATTTTCCCTGCACAGAAACAAAATATCTCACCCAAATCTAATTCTATCTGAACCTGTTACATCTTCCCCCTGCAGTGCACATAGTTTTGTCCATCTGAGAAGGAATTTGCCTCTAAGAGTGAACTAGAATAAGGCCCAATGCTCTGAGAACATGGCGCATATGTCACGTTCTCAAGGCAGTGGTGGATCTTTTCCCAGTGATTTTTGACACTGCATTGCTGGTGCCGGGTCAACAGGGAGTGGCGAGTATGATTATATGGGTGTGGTGGACGGACCCCAGGGACCCGTGTGCACCACAAACCTTGCACCCATTATAGATATGCCGGTGCCTAATAAAAGCCTTATGCTGGCCACATCAGACCAACTTTACTCCAACCATCCAACTAGTTGGATGGTTGGAGGAAATGATGTTGAGGGGGGGCAGTTACTGTGTACCCAGGCTTGGGTCTGCTGGAGAGGCCCGGGTCCCGCTCCCGTGTTGCAGGGAGATGGGCAGTGGGGTGAGAGATGCCAGGCTGCCTCCGCAGCTCAGCCTCTCTCCCCAGCTCAGTTTTTACAGGGGTGTGGACACTGCAATGCAATGCGAATTAGCACACCCCCACTATCCACGTCACCCCGAAGCGTGGCGGGCGGACACGGTACACGTCCTCCCAACCTGTTCATACCCCCACTATCCACATCGGCGTGGAGTTGATTTTACAAAGTGTGGCGAGCGCGAAGCGTGGTGAGCTGACGCTGAAAACGAGCCCGAAGCATGGCGAGCGCAGCGAGAGGACGCCAAATGCGATGCAATTTCCCTGCCGCCATGAAACTACACAAGTACCATGTTAACTATTTACACTGCACCCTTACCCAGGTTCAGCCCTAGCAAGCTAAGTGGATTGGATTCCCAGGTCACTGAACCCAGGGTCTTTTTTTCAGACCCTTTTCCACTGAGCAAAATACTAGGCTGATGCATGGAAAAGGAGTATTGTTTATTCCTGAGTAATATATGCCCACATGATTATGCTATTGCATATGGATGGGCATCGAATTCCGGTGGACTGGCATCATCAGTGTTTTTTTGTGTGACATAGCGGCCTACCATTTGATGCTGTTTTTCTAATTGCAGCCGCAATTGAATGGTGTGAAAGTAATGACCATTCAGTGTTTTTGACATCAAATTCTATTGATGCTTAATTATAGTTAAATGGTGGACTAGTGGAAGTGGGTCATATAGGGGCCTATGTACTAAGCCTTGAAGAGAGATATAGTGGAGAGAGATAAAGGACATGATTCAGACCTGATCGCTGGGCTGCTAATTTGCAGAGCCCTGCATTCAGATATACGCCGTCCAGCCCGTGTTAATTCCACCTGCGCAAGACAGCAAATTACTTAGCACGGCTTGCGAAAATATCGCAGGCCTACAAATAACTGCAAATCCATTCACCATCTAATGACTTCCCCAGTGTGTGCAGTCTGTGTGTAGTCCAGAACTTACTGGATGGCTGAGATAGAAACAGGCTGGTCGGGGCCGGAGCTGACATCACATGACTTCCCCTAAAACACCTGGGCATGCCTGCATTTTCCCTGACACTCACAGAAAATGGCTACTTTCCACCCCCTAATGCCGGCTTCCTGTCAATCAACTTGTGTACAGCCAGCGATTAATAAAGGTAGCTGGGCGGCCTTGCGCATGCGTACTATGGGCCGTCGATACAGTCTATCGATAATCGCACTACCTGTGAATCGCAGTTGAACTACATATCCCAGCATGTCCTAAAACAGTTTTGCTATTTGGCCATGCCAAAACTAGATATGTATCGGCCGTGCTGCATAAACTATGGGAAATGTGTTAGCTTAGTCCGGGTACACACCTAAACGATATTGGAATGATTTGTTATTATTGGAACAACAAATCGTGCATATACTTAGGTGTGTATGTCCAATTATACGCGGATGATTACAATATCTTATGGTTGACTGTGCTGCAGGGTAAATCAAAAGATATCGTATGTAATGCTGTAAATGTTAAAGAAGGCAGAGTGTACAGGCAATCTGGCATGGTCTGGGATGAAGTGAAAGTGTCCCAACCATCAGCCCAATTGCATGTCTCTCATATGTGTACCCAGCCCTACTTTATCTATTTCCAAAGCTTAGAAAATAGACCCTATAGTGCTGGTTATGTTGTTTTCCCATTCCCAGTGTTCCAGCATAACCGGGGTAATGGGATGGGTGGGGGGGGGGGGGGTGTAATATGTTCACGGGTCTTGAGTGTAATGAGTGTAATGGTGCATCTGCACCTTCACCTTGTCATACAGCAGGTGAGGAGCAGGAGACAAGGGGGTAAATTTACTAAGACTGTCCGTCATGGCTGATATCCAATACGAAATACACTGTATCGCATCGGCCGTAATTACAGCCTGAGAATTTGGCACATTTACTATGTTGCCGAATTCTAGGATTTGGATTTGCCGATGCCATTCATATTTGGCTACAGAGGTTCCTGGCAGCCAAATATGGATGACACTGAAGCAGTGCTTCTCAGTGTAACAAACCTGAAATAAAAAAATGAAAGAAAAAAAAAATACTGTAAATGGTGTGGGATCCCCCACCTGAGGGAAACCAGCGCCGGGCTCTTTCCGCAGGTCCTGGTTTCCCATATACAGGGGGAAAATGTGTGTTTCTTTATTTTTACATAGGTTTAACAATAGAACTGTGGGTCTCAGCGGCCCATTATTGCCTCGCATGCTGGGACTTGTAATTCTATTGTTAAATCCAATGCAATTTTTACAGGTTTTTTTACCCCCCCCCCCCAAAAAAAAATCTGCCCGACAACCACCGCTCAGGGACAGCCCCGGCCTTTATCCCTGGATGGGTTAAGCCTTGCGGGGATCCATTTATGGGGGAATCTCCACTCCCCCAGTAACCCCCTCCCAGGCTGACCAGCCAGGGTGAGAATGCTTTGGCCAGGGGACCGTAGAGATGAGCGGTTCAAATTCCACAGAATCCGAACCGCTCTGAACATAGGCCCCCGAGCTGTCCGTGAGCTGCGCTCGCGAGTTTCCTGCCGAACGTGGAAATCTTGTGTCAGATTCTCGCGAGACGCAGATTCTTTAAAGGCTTGGGGTCCCGAGAATTTGGCACCATTTGTCACGCGCTTCCACAAGCTGCGCACAGCTCTGCTGAGTGTAGTCTCTGCGGGGTGTTTATTACTGGCAGTGGTGTGCTGACTGCAGAGGGGTGTGTGGCAGAGGGGACTGTGCAGACTCAGAGGGGTGTTGTGCAGTGCAGAGGGGTGTAGTTGTGCTGTGCAGAGGGGTGCGTGGCAGAGGGGACTGTGCAGACTCAGAGGGGTGTTGTGCAGTGCAGAGGGGTGTAGTTGTGCAGTGCAGAGGGGTATTGTACAGTGCAGAGTGGTGTTGTGCAGTGCAGAGGGGTTTGTGCTGGGTATTGTACTGGTCAGTGTAATGGGGTACAGCTTTTAATTTATTTTTTTCCATTGTGGTGTGCTGCACTGCAATCCAATACACTATATACTATACTGTCAGAAGTTCAGTGTGTGATTGTTCTGCCTCTGCGCAGTGTTGTACAATCCCTGTCCATTAAAAAATGTAAAAAATAAAAAGTTAGCTTTTATTTTTGTGTGTACTGCATCCCAATAGTTTGCACCGTATACTATACTGTCAGAAGTTCCTTGTGTGATTGTTCTGCCTCCACGTAGTGTTATACAAGGTGTGCATAAAAAAAAATATAAAACCAAAAAATAATTTTGCTCTTCTTTATTGTTTGTGTGTACTGCACCCCAATACACCATACTGATACTATCAGAAGTTCAGTATGTTAATAACCAGCCAGCTTGCTGCAGACCTTGGCCTAAATTGAATGAAAGCAACATTGTGAGCTGTAAAATGGTCAAAATTGTCTGGAAAGGGTTGGAAATTAATATTATTGAGGTTAATATTATGGACAAATAAACGCAAAAATTATGTGATTTGGGCGTTTTTTGACCATTTTTGAAAAAAATGCAAATCCAAAGCCTTTCACCGCCACTTGACAAAGCCAAATCCAAATCTCGGCGACAAATCCAAATCTTCCACCCCAGCGCCCCTCTCTGGTATAAAGTATCCCAGCTGTTGCATTACACCGCTGGCTGTTGGAACACAATGGTCCCAAACTACGGGAGACTTTTTGTCCCCCCTTATTTTTACAGTTGAGTTTTATCAATGGTGAACTCATTCGTAATGCAGAATTCAGATGAGCTTGCCGTTCGTAGAAGCGGCAACTCATCCGAATTCTACATTACAGTAAATGTAGCAATGACACATTTACATACGCTATTGCAAACAAATGGGTGCATTCGTACCCATTCGATCTTAGTAAATTTTCCCCAATGAGCCAGCAGCAGCCTGGTAATATGTGGAGTGTGAGCTGAGTGCTGCTGCTGTGTGTGTGCCACCTCGGAGACTATGATGCAATTGCAGTTTAAGTGAAACAACACAACAATCGGTCACAATAATTATCTGCGATTGCAGCCTGAGTAAGTCTGACCTTACTCAGAATTGAGGTTGCAGGAGATGTCCCAAATGCCTGCTGCCTCTCCCCGCAAACGCCTCTGCTTGTTAATTAGGCGTTAGCGTTATAGCGATGTGATTGCAGGACCATTCAGGAAACTGTGGGTTGCATCACTTATGAAATCCAACCTGAATTAGGTCCATAGTTTTCTCTGCTCCCAGAGCCTACCTGTTGTACAGAGTCTATGGGTCACAGATAATCACCTGTTGGTCACCATCGATGATAATGTTAGCGGTGAACCTAGATGGTGTAAATTAAACCCATTGGCAAGGGGACCATTCATGATTTCCTCACTGATGGGAGGACTAATTTGGGTGGGAATTTGGAGGTCATATCAGATGCAGATAGTCTAAATTGTAATCGCATCTGGATCTTATGCTGTGTACACACTGATACAATCTGCATAAGATCCAGATAAGATTTTGACTATATAGTCAAAATCTTATCTGGATCTCATGCAGATTGTATGGGTTTTATCCCAAGCGATCCAGATGCGTTCAAGATGCGCGCTCCCATATCTTAACCAGAAAGTCTTGGCTGCCCTGTCTATATAGTGCAGATCTGCACTATATAGTCTAAATTGAATGCAGATAGTGTAAATTGTATGCAGATAGTCTAAATTGTAATCGCATCTGGATCTTATGCAGATTGTACTAGTGTGTACACAGCATTATGCAGATTGTACTAGTGTGTACACATATGGTTTTTATCCCAAGCGATCCAGATGCGTTCAAGATGCGCGCTCCCATATCTCAGCCAGAAAGTCTTGGCTGCCCTGTCTATATAGTGCAGATCTGCACTATATAGTCTAAATTGAATGCAGATAGTGTAAATTGTATGCAGATAGTCTAAATTGTAATCGCATCTGGATCTCATGCAGATTGTATGCTGTACAATCTGCATGAGATCCAGATGAGATTTTGACTATATAGTCAAAATCTCATCTGGATCTCATGCAGATTGTATGGGTTTTATCCCAAGCCATCCAGATGCTTTCAAGATGCGCGCTCCCATATCTCAGCCAGAAAGTCTTGGCTGCATAGACTATATAGTGCAGATCTGCACTATATAGTCTAAATTGTATGCAGATAGTCTAAATTGTATGCAGATAGTCTAAATTGTAATCTCATCTGGATCTCATGCAGATTGTACAGTGGCTAAATTCAAATGTGTTTTTTATTATTATAATTATTATTTATTTATTTATATGACCCCACGAGTGTTCTGCAGTGCCTAAAAGGAGCCCATACACGGTCCGTTGTGTACGGCTCAGTTCTGTACTATGCGATGCGCGCTCCCGTACGGTGTTTTCCAGAGCTAGAGAGATTTGTAGTAGTTTCAGTGAATTTTTCAGTGAATTTTGCTTCATTTCGACTGATTCCTGTGCGATGGCAGCATCAGTGAGCCTGTTCACTCTGCCGCAGAATGAGGAGGACACCATTTGCTTTTTTACAGGAGCGTCACCTGCTGCCAGTGACGGCGACATGCAGTAACGGGCACCCGATGAGGTTGTCTGTTAAAGAGTGAATGTGGAGGTGCCACATAAATACATGCCGTCAAAAGGTGAGCCTGAGAGCGGCCCATTTCTTCCCGGGGTGCCGCTTGCCTTTTGTGAAGCTGGTGAGGTTCATTTACGCATGGTCAGAGGAGATGACCTCTATTGACTTTTGCCAGTGTTAGCTGAACCTGTCTAATAAGACAGTGGTACACTATAACAACTGGATGCGGGAGGCATGCACAGTGGACTTGCTGTCACAGACGCAGCGCCGCATTGGGGGCCCTGGACAGATCGTAGAGGTAGATGAAAGCCTTTTTGTCAAAAGGAAGAGTAATTTGGGCAGAGTTTTACCTCAGCAATGGGTGTTTGGAAGGGTATCCCTCGAAACGGGACAGCGTTTTATAACCGCAGTGCCACAACGGGATGCCAGCACCCTCATGGGCGCTATTAACACCCACATAGAGCCGGGAACCACTATTTATAGCGATTGCACGGATGAATTGGAACGGGCAGGTTTCCACCATGCCCGTGTTAACCACAAGTATAATTTCGTGGATCTGGAAAGTGGTGTCCACACCCAAACAATTGAGAGACTTTGGGGTTCAGCTAAATGGAGGAACAAGCGCCAATGTGGTACAGCTCGCCATCATTTAGACTCATATTTGCAAGAGTTTATTTGGAGAAAATGTTTGGCAGGGGATCACCCATTTGACAGAATCATGCATGCACTGACTTTGCTCCCAAAAGCTGATTGACTTTTTAATTAAACTTATTGTTACTATAATTGTTCTTGAATCATTGTAACTTTTATTTTTGATTAATGTTGCTATGAATTGTTGTATGTTCTTGAATCATTATTTATTGACTAAATGTGACCAGTTACTCGTTAACACACATTGTCATTACTGTGTCAGATGAATGATATTGCTGGTGTGAATGTGTCCATAACACACCCCCATTATCCACGTTAGCCCGAAGTGTGACGAGCGCAGCGAGGGGCGGCGGAACGCGTCCTCTGACCTTTTCATACCCCCACTATCCACGTCGGTGTGGAGTTGATTTTATATAGTGTGGCGAGCGCAGAGAGCCACTGAGCCTGAAGTGTGGCGAGCGCAATGAGCCACACTATATAAAAACAACGTGGATAGTGGGGATATGTAAAGGTCAGAGGACGCAATCCGCTGCCGCTCGCCACGCTTCGGGCTGACGTGGATACTGGGAGTGACGCAAACCAATGGCAGAGGGCATTGCATCACATGTCATACTAAGCACCCATCACATCTCATGCCATATGTGCTCCATGGGTGCTTATACAATGAAATATCGCATCGCATCTCATCTCATTTAGTGACATGCGATCCTATGCGATATTACATTGTATAAGCACTCCTGAGAAGTTAACATGGATATCGCATCGCGGTATACACGGCGATGCGATTTCACTACGCAGAATAGCCCACTAAGCTATTTGCTTACTGGGCGCCGTGATAATACACAAGTACCTTTTTTTCATTCAAAGTGCCCATTGGTCACCCATTGAATAGTTTTACACTATCGATGGCCAGTGGCACTTTTGCCATCGATAGCAAAGGCACCGATGGCCATTCCTTCCCGGAAGGAGTGAACACCTCCCAATGGAAACGCCTTGAGTGACTGGCAGGTCTGACTTCCAGGAAGTCACTGCCAGTCACAGTGAAGCCAGTGCCGTCTCACAGATGGCATCTGGCTTCACACAGTAGTGGATTTTACCTGAGGGGGCTGGACTGACGTCTTTTTTTCAACCTTGATTACTATGTTATTATGGGGGCCCATTTATCATGGATCACATTTACAATGCGATCTGGGCGGAATATTACCGCCCCTGGTCTTATTGCAAAATGCGATCCTAACGATGGGATGTATCATCCCCCACACGCAGAAACAGGGCTCCAAATGGAGCCCATCGCTGCAATGTGCTGACCCGGGGGCCGGGGGGTCTGCTAATGCACGGTTAGCGCCGACCCCGCTGGCCACACTGCCCCAACAGCAGTGCCCCAAGGCTACTATGGGCTACTGCCATCTCAGAATGGCGGTAGCCCGGGGATGCGATAAGATGCTGCCCAATGTTGATATATCGGAAACTATATATATATATAGAAACTTATGGAGGAGGCGGCCGGCGGCAATGCAGGGAGGTCCCTCCTACATACATTGGAGTGATAACTATTTGCAGCTAACCCCCGAAAACGGGTGTTTTGGGGGATTTCGCCACAAATATTGAATGATAAATGGACCCTTATGTTACTATGTAAATCGGGTTTGGTCGCAGATTCTCTTTGCCTCTGTATACGTGCAGGCTGAGCTGCTCTCTAGGGTCGCAGAGGGTTCTTCAGTATTATTAAGGGCCTGATCCAGGCCAGCGATATGCCGCAAAAATCTGTGCTTGCATGACTGGCAGCTCCCCGGCTGCCCTCCCCAGCCATGTTTCTGGTCAAAGTCAGCCGCTGCATGTGATGTCACACAGCCGCAGCAGCCCTCTCCCTGAACAGCTCAGACATGTCTGGCGTTTCCGGGCCTCTCTCAGAAAATGCTGCATCCTACCCCTGCATTGTTGCTCCCATCGTAAGTTAAACAATACATTTGTAGTTTAAGTGCGCACGCACACTGGCGCATGCGCAGTTGTCAGAAAACACTGTCAGAACGGCCATGATGCACCTGCATTTACCCGATAACTCCCCTTTAACCACTGTCTTCCTGTCACTCACTTTGCAGCTAATCCCTTACTGCTAGGGTCAGTGTAATTCACTCGCTGTGCGTGCACACTGTGGGTCAGATGCATTCACAGCTAAAAAACATTGACTGATATGTTTAAAATTGCTGCTTTGTGACCAGAGGCGTAACTCTGGGAGGCATTGGAGTCATCTGCCGCCGGGATCCTGCTCCCAAGGGGGCACCTCTCCTCCTCTGTGAGTTTGAAACAATTAAAAGCCAAACTCCCCCTCCTAACATTTTTGCAAGTGTCACACCCTGTATTAGAACCCATGACTTACTGGAGACAGATGCCATACTGATACCCCTTTCAGAGAGAAAAGTCTGAAAATCCCGGCAAATACACATGTGTCATTTTGCCGGGAGCAGCCTGACCCCCCTTCACACAGAAAAACAAATTACCGGGTTGAAAATTTCTACCCGGTAATTTGCTCAATAATACGGGTATTTCTACTGTCTGAAAGGGTCAACACGGGTCATAAATCCCGTGTCCTCGACCCTGGTCAATTCCAGGGTCGGAGACACAGGATCAGTGGCGTAACTAGAAATTTTGCTCCCCCCTGCCAAAAACATTTTTGGCGCCCCCCCCGGCCCCATTTTGATTGTAAAATAAATAATTTGCATGTACCTCTATGGCGCCCATTTCAAAAAGAGTGTGTGGTAATGCTCATTCTACAATATGCCACACACCGTAATGCCCCTTACACATTATACCCCACAGCATAATGCTCATTACACATTATGCCACACACCAAGAGAGTCTAGTTTGAAAATCCCCCACCAGTATGGAAGAAAAAAACTCAGGCCCGGCACTTCAGCAAATTTCAAATGTATTAAAGTAAGTACAACGTTTGGGGGTCAGATATGCCCCGTCATCAGGATAGTACTTTGCTATAAAGATGTTGAGGTATGTCTGACCCAGAAATGTTTCTGCCAAGGCACACAGCCTTTTACTTCATCAAAGGGAGTACCGATCTATACTCACACACACACACAGTGCTCAAAGTGGAAATTTTTAAGTGAAGTGTGTCTAGGGGGTGTGGTCACTCAAAAGGGGGTGTAGTGTACTGCCCCATATACCCCTTATACACATTATGCACAATAGTATGACCCCTTATACTATCTAGTACTAATGCCCCTTACACATGCCACACAGAATGAGCCAAAAATCACATTATGCCACATGGAGTGAGCCAAAATTCCCACAGAACAAAACAAAATTTGCATTATGCCGCACAAAGTATGAGCCAAAAATCACATTATACCACACAGTGTGAGCCAAAAATCTCACTATGCCACATGGCATGAGCCAAAATTCACATAATGCCACACGGAATGAGACAAAATTCCCACGTGGCATGAGCCAAAAATCACATTATGCCACAGTATGAACCAAAATACAGAGACAGAGAGGGACAGAGAGAGGGATGGCAGGGACATAGGGACAAAGTGAGTGATAATAGGAACAAAGAGAGTGAAAGCATGGACATAGAGACAGCAGGTATAGAGACTGTAACAGCAGGAAGAGAAATAGGATTACCTAATGAGGAGGCGGCTCTGGACGGTGGCAGCTGCTGTGCGAAGTAGTCTCTGGGCGTCAGCGGCAACAGAGGTGGTTCTGTACGGCGGTAGAGAGGAGGAGGCTCTGGCTGTGAGGCCCTCTGTGTACAGTCCACCTATGGCCACCATCATTTCTAATCTGCCAGCAGACCGGCAGCCAATCAGAAGCTGCTGCATGGTTATTCCCACTTCGAGCACTGATTGTAATTTAATCTTCACAATTAAAGAAGGACATTTAAACAATTGCATAATGTAAAAGAAGCAGGGTGCCAGACTGGTGGGGGAGGGGTGATGAGGACAGGATGCTGCAGGAATCAGCAGGATCTGGGTGTCTGAAGGGGGGGGGGGGTGGCAGAGAGGAGACACACATCAGCTGCTGGATGCTTGATGAGGGGGTTGAGGCACAGCAAAAGTCTGACTAGTCAGGGTGTGGAAATTAACACTGCATCTGGGTGCCTAAGTGGGTATGGGGAGGGTGCTTGAGCGGGTATGTGATGGGGGTACACAGTCGCCGGGTCAGGGTGCCAAAAGGGAGGGGGGAGGTGCGGAGCGCAGCGCAGGTAACTTGTCTTTTGTGTGCCTGGGCATAGCAGATGCCGGGTGCCTGAGCGGGGCGAGGGGGATCATGCCTCGAAAGTAGGAGTGCTGGGGAGGAGGAGGCCTGCTGCTGGCTGCTGGGTGACTAAGAAGGGGGCTAGTTCCCATTGTCTTCCGGGTTCCTGATGGAGGGAACTAGCTGCTACTACCCTGCCATGCCTGACTGCAGGGCACAGCGGCCAGGTGCCTCAGCGCGGAAGGGGAGGACTAATATCGCCGGCGGGTCCAGATGTCTGTAGGGTGGGTGGGGGTGTGCAGAGAGAACTTGCCTGCTGTGTGACTGAGCACGGCAGTCGCAGGGGGAGAGCACATCAGCACTCCTCTCCAGCGTCCGGTCTCACACGCTGCACTCGGGAGGGAAATAGGCGCACGGCTGATGAGCCAGTCTGGGTTTAAGTCTGGGTTTCTGCTGCCCCTGCTTGCCGGTGCAGCATGCATTCCGCCGGGTCCAACGCTAGTTCCTCCACTCCTCCTCCTGTTACGCCACTGTGCCAACACCCGGCGCCCACTCAGCCCCGCTCCCCCAAGCAGCAGCGGGGGCTGCCTTACACAATCTACGCCACTGCACAGGACTTACGACACGGGTGTGCCCTTTCACACAGAAAAAGGACCCATGTATTTAATTAAATTCCTGGGTGGAACTGCTTCACCCGGGTATTTCATTTTCTGTGTGAAAGGTATAACTGAGCTATTTGGGGGGCACAATTGTGTATCTTGCCTCTGGGCAACTGGGACAAACTTACGCCACTGTTTGTGACCACATCTGAATCAAGGGCTTAATTCAATTAACACTTGGAACGGGGCGAATTCGGCCCTTTTACAATGTATGGGGGTCTTCCGATGCGGAACCGTGTATTTGCACATGTGCAGATCCCTCAAACAAACAGCTTCGGCGAGTTACACACTCACTAGGCCGTTCCTTGCGGGGAGGGAGGGCCGGGGGCGGACACGGTGCTGGGCCATGGGAATGCAGAGTGTTTTAAAGGCGTCCCCATGAAAATGTGGGCATTCCCATGGGAACGCAAGCGGGCTGATGCCTGCAGGGGGTGGGCGGCTGATGTTACAGGACGTCAGTGCCCACACTGTCTTCGACATTTTGTCGGAGAAATAAAAGTTATTTTCTACTGACTTTTATTTCGGAAGGCAGGAGAAATCATTCGATGGTCGGCGACCATCAAATGATTTATTCTGCTTGCAAATGTATACATGGTGCTATGTTAGTGAACACATCCCCTCGCATGGGGGGGAGGGGGGGGTGTGTTTGCAGGCGTTCAGCGAGGCAGCATTAAGCTGACAAGTGTGGACCCCCTGGGACTCCGCACACACTGCACCCATTGGGGGTTATTATAGTTCACTCGCAAAGGCACAATCACTCTCTTATGGATAAAACCATGTGCAGGTGGGGCAGATGTAACATGGGCAGAGAGAGTTAGATTTGGGCGGGGTTTGTACTTCAAACTGAAATCTATATTGAAGTGTAAAAATAAATCAGCCAGTATTTACCCTGCACATAAACAATAAAACACCCAAATGTATCTCTCTCTGCACATGTTACATCGGCCCCACCTGCAGTGCACATGGTTTTGTTCATGAGAGTGATTGTGCCTTTCCGAGTGAACTAGAATAACCCCATTGTACAAGTACCATTGTAAATGGATGTGTGTGTAACTGTATATATCTTAGGGATGGCCATTGACTATTAATGTTTATGGCCGATGACGATGTAGTATTGCCATCGATGTTGGGGGGAACCGATGGTTTCCCTCCATCGATGACACAGCAGAAGTTGAACGGAAAAGGTATGTTTTAGTTTCCCCAGTTTCCCAAGGTGCCGGGACAGCGAGCATAGCTCTGCCCCTGAGACCCGTGTAGTCCTACCCCCTGGTTCTGATTGGCCTACCAGCCAGTAATTTAAAGAGAATGGATGATCTTCGATATGTAAACCATCGATGGTTACCCATCCCATAGTCCTTTACAATCGATGACGACCGCACCGATGGTCATCCCTACCCTGTCTATGTATGATTTTTTTTTGTATTTGTGGTTAGCCTTCGATGGATTCAAACCATCGAATGTGTGTGTCTGATGCATCGATGGTTCATGGACATCGATGACAGCTATATAAGCCTGCCGGCACAAACCTTCCCCCTCACACTACGAAGCCTTAGCCATGTTTGCGCCAGTGAAGTCCGAGTCCAGCTGGGGGTGGCGGCCTGGGTGGGAAGAGCGACTCCGACTGCCCGATGCAGCGGTCACGGCTTCTCCACCCGGCCAGGATACCAGGGCGTCAGAGAGAGGGCCGAGCACGGAGGCTCCTGTGCACCTGGCATCGTGGCCAGAAATGCCCGCAGTGCGCCGACCCGGCCGCGGGAAGAGGGCGGAGGTGAGACGGATGCTCTGGTGTCTCCTTGACGGTGTCGGGGCAGCGCCATGTGCGTGGAGGTGGGGATGCATGGGCAGCGCCATGTGCCCGGTGCATCGAGGGGAGTGCGGGGACCAGTGCCATGTGCCCGGTGCATCGAGGGGGTTGCGGGGAAAGTGCCATGTGCCCGGTGCGGGGCAGCGCCATGTGCGTGTAGGGGGATGCATGGGCAGCGCCATTTGCCCGGTGGGGGGCAGTGCCATGTGCGTGTAGGGGGATGCATGGGCAGCGCCATTTGCCCGGTGGGGGGCAGTGCCATGTGCGTGTAGGGGGATGCATGGGCAGCGCCATTTGCCCGGTGCGGGGGCAGCGCCATGTGACCGGTGCGGTAAGCTGCATATTGCAGCAGCCTGAATGCTCTTACTAGCCCTTACTGATACTGACCCTCTCTACTATTGGCCGTGAGTTTCTATCCCTATACAGTATATAATCTTACTGTACCCTCACTTGCGCGCTGATGTATAACCCCCGGCCTTCTGGCTCTGATGTCCTCTGCTTGCTGCTTTGTCAGCCATGTTGCACAGGAGTAACTCCCACCCTCTGGCCTGCTGTGTATATAGTGAGCAACAGCTGGCTGAGAGCAGTTCTGGCTCTTCTAGCTGTCTGTACTCACTGGCTATAGTTGGTCTTTTTCAGTTAAAGCAATTTTTCCACTTCTGTTTTAGGATCAAGGTGACTAAAGACTTTGCTACCTGTTGAAAAGGGAATGTTGCTGATTCAGTCACTGGACTTGGTAAGAGATGTTCTGTGACTAATGTAACTGCACAGACTTGCAGGTCTAATGCTACATTGTTTGAAACACAATGCTGTAGTATGGCTCAATCTGTTATTACTGCAACTGCCTGTGGATTAGATCACAATCAATAGGTTGACAGTGACGGAAGGTAGATATGCTTTTCAAGGAGTTTTTTGGTGTCATTTGACACCTAAGCACATGGATCCCCCATACACTAGATGATATAGTAAGATGTCGCACAGAAGGGCTCTTCTGTGCAAAATATCTTACTATGTGTACTAGGGTTGGCCATCGCCACAATTGCAAATTAGATTGCTGGTGGTAGACTATGATGACAGTCGATGGTTGTAACTGAATGGCCATCTCTTTTTTGCCTCTGACTGGCCCATGTTCCAATCAGAACCTAGGAGTGGAGTGTCCCAGCTCCTTGGCTAAGCATAAAAAAAACGTTAAAGGCAAACAATCTGGTTCTCCCCATCAATGGACAAAAAGACTCTAATCAGTCGTAAACCACTGCTTTTGAATCCTCAATGGCCAATGGTCATCCCTAGTGTGTAAACTGAATAGTTAATGATGGACGCTCCCATGCATCGTTAATGACACTCCCTTTCCTCAACATGTACAGATGGGGGAGGTCCTCTTTAGTGACAGCCATGCTGATTGGCTCCAGCTCCCCACTTCTCATTCAGCTTCTCATTTTGGCAGCGATCATTTAAGGCAGGCATGTCCAAACTGTGACCCTCCAGTTGTTGTCAAACTACACATCCCAGCATGCCTTGCCAGTGTTTGCATTCCGTAATAGCAAAACTATGGCAAGGCATACTGGGATGTGTGGTTTCACAACAGCTGGAGGGCCACAGTTTGGACATGCCTGATTTAAGGTGTATGGAACTTTATTTGCCCTTTCATCACTCACCATGCTATTGGCCAGGGGCCTCCTTCTGCTGCTCGGCACAATTCTCTTCCCATTTAGAGGACATGTGGATTATAGAGCATGAATGGTATGAAAACCTTGTGTCAACAGTCTTGTGTACCTTTTTATATATAGCATCCTCTTCCACTGCACTCTCCACTCCCAGGATGGGTGCAGTGGCCTGTGATATAGATTTGTTTTTAAACTTATAACTTTTATAGTTTTTACATTTATTTCTGGTGTAGAAGGCCCTGATCGAAGCCGTGTTAGAGGATTATCTGTAACTAGCTCGGTCAAACAGAGGCCGACATTGAGGTTTTTCCCTTGACGGTCGCTGCTCCGGCTGATGTGCTGGTGCCCAGCAACATTGTAGGGAAATACAGCAATAGTATGGAGTGAAGTTGCTGTTATCTGTGTAACACCATATGTCTCTTGCAGGTCTTCCTTCTGCCAGCCTCCTCATCCCCATCATACAGCTGCCATAACGGTGAGTGGTCCCTGAAGATCCCACAAACACAGCTCTGACCCTAGTGCAGCCTGGTTGCTATTGTGGACAGTGAGCTCAGTGACTATTTACTGCATTGTGTATGCATATACAGATTGTCAGGTTGCAGAACTTGTGACCCGCTTAATCTTGTGTTGTCTGAGCATGTAAACCGAGGACTGCAGCTAGCTCCATAGCAGCAGCTTCTCCATTAGCATGCAAGAGAGACGAAGGGTCTTTGACAGCTTGGGTTCTCTGTATTGTCCATGGCTGCCACTCAACCCTCCAACAGTGTCTTGTTTGCACCCTAGGCTTTCACCTTATGGGGTTCTGTACTTATAACACATTTATGTTTTACAGATCAATTAATGGCTAAAGATGAGGCCCTCTTATGACAGGTAATGTGTTCACTTATGTGGTTTCTTTACATAGAAGTGTAAAAATGACATTATTACCCATATACATACAGAGTAACTGTCTCGTTAATACTCTGCCTCTTAAATGGTCACGGAATGTAGTAACCATCTTAGTTTAGCATGGGTCTTCAAACTGCAGCCCTCCAGATGTTGTGAAAATACACATCCCAGCATGCCTTGCCACAGTTTTGCTATAAGGGAGTGTTAAAACAGTGGCAAGGCATGCTGGGATTTGTAACTTCACAACATCTGGAGGGCCACTGTTTTGAAGACCCATGGCTTATCAGGTTGAGCTGTGATGGAGATTTCTATCCAGAACTTGAATTCAGTAGATGACACTCGCCCCTCTAGTATCCATCTAATTACATTGCCATTAAGCTATTTACTCACTATTAAATGCCTCTGGGCCCGTGTGCTGGTGGTCCTACATTAGTCTCCACACAACTCTACTTGCTCAGATTATTCTGCACTGGGACCGCTGCTGGTCGATGATGACTACATATTGGGAGACTGTTGGATGACTCCTTGCGGATATGGGACTGAGCCCAGCAAGCGCTTCAACAATATAGAAGCGTTTACTTCCACTTGTATTAAGGAGATCTGAGCCCATAGTTGCTCATGGGACAAATGACTAATCTTGTAGTGATGGCAGGCCTATCATTCTGTGGGGGCATGGGTTCATGAGAATATGGCTTGTCTTATTGCAGTAGTAGGTCATGGAGTATGAGATCAGTACTTGTACATATTTATTTGATGTCCCTGGCTCCTAGCAACTGCTGCTTACCGTTATAGCTTCCTAAATGACTGGTTTGAAGTACAAGATACTTAAATTGACTTAATCATGTAAGCAGTAACTTTGTAAATGAGCATATGATCTTGTTCCCTTCCAGCAATGCATTCATTTTTAATTATTATTTTTTTTTTTTCCTTTATACCTTTCAGGTGAACATTTGTCTTCAGAAAAGCAAGGTGAGCCTTGACACCGCCCATCTTCATTAGGTTTAACACTAAAATATAGCCACTGAAGTTATTGTTGCACAAAGGCCTAGATACTGGCCAGAACCAGTTCTCAGTGCTAGTGGCCCCGTCTTAAGGATTAGCTCTGAGCAAGAGTATCCATTTGTAGTACAGTATGCAGATTGGAGAATGGTATAGTTCCCTACTGGCACTTGGCCACCACTTGCCTGTATTGTGTCCAGTATCTGAGTGCTAATCCTTCCTTCAGCGTGACACACCCCTAGTCCCTAACATTCCTTCCCGACAGTCAAACCCTCCCTGGCATACTATTGTTGGGGTTTTTGGTATGTGCCCAATACATCCCTTCCCTACAGTACAGGGAGGCTGTGTAACTGCTCCCTGTAGGGTCTGTACAATTCTAGTATCTGCCGCTATACATGGATGTAAATGATGAAGCAGAACCAACATTAGCTGGAATTACCGGCTGAACTCTCTTGTTGAGAACAGGTCTCCTGACTGCATCCATGCTATACATTGGGAGGGGGGAGGATTTTATTAAGAAAACAAATTGTAACCGTCAAGACCTTTCCTAATCCTTTCTCTTCTCATCCCAGATTGATGTCCCTCAGTCACGAGTCTGCATAGGTAAGTCTAGTGCTTGGGCTAATTGCACGTTGTCTGTTTGTTGAGCACTGGGGGTGTCCGGTAGTTTCTAGACTGTGACATGATGAGACTCTGGAATAGGAAGTGCCGTCAGATACGATAACTGATGAGAGCGTTCCACTCTGACTTGCAGTCTAATACTGTTCCCCAGCCATAGCCTTAAATGCCTACATTTTAAATTTCAAAAGCCTTCATTTAGGTGAAATTCTGTAAGTCTTAAGCTTGGGTATGCAGGTTTGTCCAATCCATCTGGGGCGGGAAAAACATCCTATAATGTGCCCCTACACTGTACCCAGGGGCAGCGCCATGTGCCCAGTGCAGGAAGCCGCATATTGCAGAAGCCTGAATGCTCTTGTTAGCCCTTACTGACCCCCTGTACTGTTGGCCATAAGTTTCTGTGTGTTCACTGTACCCTCACTTGCACACTGGTCAGATATATAAACCCCCTGGCTCTGATGTCCTCTCCCTGCTTGCTGCTTTGTCAGCCATGTTGCACAGGAGTAACTACCACCCCCTTGCCTGCTGTGTATATAGTGAGCAGCTCTGGCTCTTCTAGCTGTCTGTACTCACTGGCTATAGTTGGTCTTTTTCAGTTAAAGCAATTTTTCCACTTTTCTGTTTTAGGATCAAGGTGACTAAAGACTTTGCTACCTGTTGAAAAGGGAATGTTGCTGATTCAGTCACTGGACTTGTGGTAAGAGATGTAACTGCACAGACTTGCAGGTCTAATGCTACATTGTTTGAAACAGTGCTGTAGTATGGCTCAATCTGTTACTGCAACTGCCTGTGGTATAGATCACAATCAATAGATCAACAGTTTGACAGTGACAGAAGGTAGATATGCTTTTCAAGGAGTTTTTTGGTGTCATTTGACACCTGAGCACATGAATCCCCCCCCCCCCCCCCCCCCCAACTAATGTAGTGCTTAGTCCCCCATACACTAGGTGATATAGTAAGATATCGCTCAGAAGAGCCCTTCTGAGCAAAATATCTCTCATCCTTTTCCACTGCACTCTCCATTCCCAGGATGGTTGCAGTGGCCTGTGATATAGATTTGTTGGTACTTTAGTTTCACGGCAGCCGATATCTGATGCAATTTTGTACCTGTTCAAAACCCCACTATCCACTACGCATGGAGCTGATTTTATAGTGTGGCGAGCGCACCGAGCCCGGGGCGAGCATAGCGGATTACTGCGCTCGCCACACTATATAAAATCAACTCCATGCGTAGTGGATAGTGGGGTTATGCACAGGTAAAAAATCGATTGAACAATATCGGCCGCTGTGAAACTAAACAAGTACCGATTTTGTTTTTAAACCTATAACTTTTGTAGTGTCTACCTGTTTATTTCTGGTGTGTAGAAGGCCCTGATCGAAGCCGTGTTAGAGGATTATCTTTAACTAGCTCGGTCAAACAGAGGCCAACATTGAGGTTTTTCCCTTGACGGTCGCTGCTCCGGCTGATGTGCTGGTGCCCAGCAACATTCTAGGGAAATACAGCAATAGCATGGAGTGAAGTTGCTGTTATCTGTGTAACACCGTATGTCTCTTGCAGGTCTTCCTTCTGCCAGCCTCCTCCATCATACAGCTGCCATAATGGTGAGTGGTCCCTGAAGATCCCACAAACACAGCTCTGATCCTAGTGCAGCCTGGCTGCTGTTGTGGACAGTAAGCTCAGTGACTATTTACTGACTTGTGTATGCATATACAGATTGTCAGGTTGCAGAACTTGTACCTGCTTAATCCTGTGTTGTCCGAGCATGTAAACCGAGGACTGCAGCTAGCTCCATAGCAGCAGCTTCTCCATTAGCATGCAAGTGAGACGAAGGGTCTTTGACAGCTTGGGTTCTCTCTATTGTCCATGGCTGCCACTCAACCCTCCAACAGTGTCTTGTTTGCACCCTAGGCTTTCACCTTATGGGGTTCTGTACTTATAACACATTTATGTTTTACAGATCAATTAATGGATAAAGATGAAGCCCTCTTATCACAGGTAATGTGTTCACTTATGTGGTTTCTTTACATAGAAGTGTAAATGTGTTCACTTATGTGGTTTCTTTACATAGAAGTGTAAAAATGACATTATTACCCATATACATACAGAGTAACTGTCTCGTTAATACTCTGCCTCTTAAATGGTCACGGAATGCAGTAGCCCTCATAGTTTATAAGGTTGAGCTGTGATGGAGATTTCTATCCAGAACTTGAATTCAGTAGATGACCACTCGCCCCTCTAGTATCCATCTAATTACTTTGCCATTAAGCTACTTACTCACTGTTAAATGCCTCTGGGCTCGTGTGCTGGTGGTCCTACATTAGTCTGCACACAACTCTACTTGCTCAGATTCTTCTGCACCGGGACCGCTGCTGGTCGATGATGACTACATATTGGGAGACTGTTGGATGACTCCTTGCGGATATGGGACTGAGCCCAGCAAGCGCTTCAACAATATAGAAGTGTTTACTTCCACTTGTATTAAGGAGATCTATGAGCTCATGGGACAAATGACTATTGTAGTAATAGCAGGCCTATCATTCTTTGGGGGCATGGGTTCATGAGAATATGGCGTCTTGGAGTATGTCCCTGGCTCCTAGCAACTGCTGCTTACCATTATAGCTTCCTAAATGACTGGTTTGAAGTACAAGATACTAAAATGGACTTAATCATGTAAGCAGTAACTTTGTAAATGAGCATATGATCTTGTTCCCTTCCAGCAATGGATTCATTTTTTTTTTTTTTTTTCTTATTTATATCTTTCAGGTGAACATTTGTCTTCAGAAAAGCAAGGTGAGCCTTGTCACCGCCCATCTTCATTAGGTTTAACACTAAAATATAGCCACTGAATTTATTGCACAAAGGCCTAGATACTGGCCAGAACCAGGACTCTCAGTGCTAGTGGCCCCATCTTAAGTATTAGCTCTGAGCAAGAGTATACATTTTTAGTACAGTATTAGTGTGTACACGCGTTAAGATTTGGCTTATGATGTTCCCGATATAGGGAACATCGGAAGCCAAAACGCATGCTTTTTTAGGGCTTGCAAACCTGATGTGAAAATCGGCAGCCAGATAGAGGGCATGTAACACTATATATAGTGCAGATCTGCACTATATAGTGTAAATGGTGCCCCTCTAGCATGCCGCGAGTCCCGATGCAATCTGATCGCGTCAGGACTTATCTCACGGCATATCCTGCCGTGTGTACACCTTGTGAAGATTGGAGAATGGTATAGTTCCCTACTGGCACTTGGCCACCACTTGCCTGTATTGTGTCCAGTATCTGAGTGCTAATCCTTCAGCGTGACGCACCCCTAGTCCCTAACATTCCTTCCCGACAGTCAAACCCTCCCTGGCATACTATTGTTGGGGTTTTTGGTATGTGTCCAATACATCCCTTCCCTACAGTACAGGGATGCTGTGTAACTGCTCCCTGTAGGGTCTGTACAATTCTAGTATCTGCCGCTATACATGGATGTAAATGATGAAGCAGAACCAACATTAGCTGGAATTACCGGCTGAACTCTCTTGTTGAGAACAGGTCTCCTGACTGCATCCATGCTAAACATTGGGAGGGTTGGAGGCTTTTATTAAGAAAACAAATTGTAACTGTCAAGACCTTTCCTAATCCTTTCTCTTCTCATCCCAGATTGATGTCCCTCAGTCACGAGTCTGCATAGGTAAGTCTAGTGCTTGGGCTAATTGCACTTGGTCTGTTTTGGTTAAGCACTTGGGGTGTCCGGTAGTTTCTAGACTGTGACATGATGAGACTCTGGAATAGGAAGTGCCGTCAGATACGATAACTGATGAGAGCGTTCCACTCTGACTTGCAGTCTAATACTGTTCCCCAGCCATAGCTATAAATGCCTAAACTTTAAGTTCAGAAGCATTTTCATTTAGGTGACATTCTGGAAGTCTTAAGCTTGGGTACGCAGGTTTGTCCAATCCATCTGAGGGGGAAAAAATCTGTAATGGATCAGAAGGTGCCCATACACTGTACAATTGCTGGGTGATAATGTGCGCACGGCACATAGTATGTGCCGCCCATACACTTTGAACTAGATTGCATCGCATCTAGTTCAAAACACATGGTGCCCATGACAGAGTGTATGGGCACCTTAAGCAAATGACCAACCATTTGCTTCTAAATGCTAGAAGAAAAATTACTGGGCAAAATCAATTTGCTTTAATGCTTGCTATGTATCAGACCAACTTTCCTCCAACCGTCCAACTAGTTGCTGGGATGGAATAAAAATATGGTACTGGCTGGGAGCAAATGTAATATTTACTTCAGAAATTTGCTCCCAAAATCTGGATAAGGACAAACTGTCGCTCAGACACAGTACTGTAGTTGAACCGATTTGATTGAAACAATTTGACTGAATGTTTTTGTCCATTTTCCTGGGTTTGTGAGCACATTTGATTGTCCCTTTATCCCATACAGTACCAGATTTTCATTCCATCCAAGCAACTAGTTGGATGGTTGGAAGAAATTTGGTCTGTGACCAGCATAACAAATGATCCAAGCTGTGACTTGCCATTGTCTGTTTTCAATCTGACAAATCTTTTGCTATGTATTCAGCTGTATACCTTAAAACATCACTAACCTGGGCACATTTTGATAAACTTTTTAAACCTGATCCTTAAGGTGCCCACACATGGCTGACTTGATTTTATGATCCATCCAATTTCCCTTGATATCCAGATCACTCTTGGCCAAATGATATGCACACATGGAACAATTGTGTAAACAGTATTTAATGCAAAACATTAGTGTGTTGGCACATCCTTCATCATGGCTACACACTGGATGCTGTGCGCCAAATCTGCAAGATGGGCTATCTTTCTGCATGCTGAAGGGATCAGCAAGCAAGATGAGCGACCAGTGGGCACACATTGCGTTGTGATCATGCCCATACAAACAGTTTAAATGACAGGTCTTTCCAATTGGACAAAAACAGCCATATTGTTTAAAAAAAAAAAAAAAAAAAAAAATTCTGAATGTGGGAAGTATCTGTAGACCACAATCTTATAAACTAGATCGTTCCCTAATCAACCATTATCTGGTCTGTCACCATAAACTTAAAGCTGACATTTATAACACCTGTAAGTACAGTCTTCCAGTTACTGTGCTGTTCCAATAAGTGTGGTGGTACCTCCAGCGTGAGTGTGAGCCAGGCAACCATACATTGCACAGAAAATTCAGCTATTTTCTAATCTCATTAGTGCTTAGTTGTAATGAACAAATACAGAAACTCTATTACCTGGTTTTATTAACGTTGTTGAATTGTAAGCTTTGTATACTGACTTATCGCTCTTTTGCCAGGTCTGAAAGTCTGCTGTGCAAACTCACCTGAGCGCCTGATCAGTGATGTCTGAATCTTATAAAGGCCCATGGCAGTGACTAGGTAACTATCGATCTGTTGTGGAGTTTGTAGAAGGCCCTGATCGAAGCCGTGTTAGAGGATTATCTGTAACTAGCTCGGTCAAACAGAGGCCGACATTGAGGTTTTTCCCTTGACGGTCGCTGCTCCGGCTGATGTGCTGGTGCCCAGCAACATTGTAGGGAAATACAGCACTAGGGTATGGGGAGATGCTGCGATCAGACTGTAATGCCATGTGTCTCCTGCAGGTTCCCCTCTTGTCAGCCTCATCAGGCACTACCTGCATCATCCTGCCTCAATAGCGGTGAGTGGTCACTGTACTGTCCCACATGAAGCTCCCCAAACATGGCTCTGATCCAAGCTACAATAGCACTACCCACTGGCTTTTGTGGACAATAGTGAGCCCAGAGTAACGCTTCCCTGACGGTCGCTGGTTAGTGTCTGTACTATACCTGCAACATTACCTGGGAGCTACACCTGTGCCTATATAACTTGTGTGTGCTTTGTAGCCTAATTGTCTGAGGTATAACATTGGCTAATGCTGATGGACCTATAATATTCCATCCTGCTATAATGCCGCTTGAATGTGATCTGCTTTGTGCCAGTAAGAGGAATTGAGGATCCTGGGTAGGATGATCTCTCCCCCCCCCCCCCCCATGGAGCATCCTTCAAGAGCCATTTAGTAACTTTTTGATTTGGCTTTAACACAACATGCTATTTGAAATACTTTAGTTCTGACATCAATATAGTTCAATCCTCAATATATTCATGTATTACTGTAGGAAGTACATGGCATTTATAAGCTTAATATTGTGTATCATTCACGTGGCTGCTTTTGCTTATATAGCAGTAACTGATATGTGGTTTAGTATTGCGTGGTTTTCATTTTGTCCTACTTTTTTGTTTCTCTCAGGTGTAGGACATGGACCTAGCTTGTGGGACTATCCAAGGTAATGCATGCAGCTACATTTGCACTGTTCTAGATCAAAACAAAATCTGCACCTTTATTAGAAGTTTGCCAACTGCTGCATAAAGGAGCCAGTGAAAACGTTTAGAGGGTCTGACTTTTTTATTCCCATCTAAAATATATGAACTTGTATAGATTACACCCAAATGCCCTAAAATCTTACAACATGTTGCCAACTTTCCCATGTGCTCTTACTTAGTACCCTATGTATAGTGTGCTGCACCCAGTAGTGCCCCTATTTAAAGTAATCTACAGGGACACTTGATTGGAATGGTTGCACCGTAGCTGTGTATAGCGACCCAGAGGACACTTATACTGAGGGCCTCAGGTTTTGTTAGTGTCAGTGTTGGTACGCACACAACTGCTCAGAGAATCTCCTGACACTGGGACCGCTGCTGGTCAATGATGAGTCTATATTGGGAGACTGTTGGATGACTCCTTGCGGATATGGGACTGAGCCCAGCTGTGCTGTTACTGCTATAGTATTGTTGGACATTGATTAGCCAGAGGTTTTCTTTGTGTAATAGATGAGCTGTTATAACAAAATGTGGTGTCCCTGGCACCTAGCTACTGCTGCTCAGTATTTGCGTTTCCAAGGTAACACTCACTTAGGGGTCAATGTACTAAACTTGGAGAGAAAGTGGACCATAAACGTGCCAAGCAAGTCTTTTATTTTTTTTATAAACCCAGCCTTTAGCAAGCTTGTTAGGAGCTTATTGGCTGGTATTTAATCTCCATCCACTTCTCTCACCAATCCTTGGTTAGTAGACACCTTCATATGTAAAAAAAGCACTTGCCCCCTCTGTTTAGAAGGAATTGAAGCCAGCACTCAGCGATGTAAGTGAAAAAACAAAATAGCTTTTATTGCAAACACATCATTGCAAAAAATGACAGCTGTAGAGACCTGACAGCTGTTTCAACTGCTCCCAGGCAGTTTTCATCAGAGCATATTTTAATGAGCATTTGATCCTGTTCCCCCTCCATCATTGACTTCCTGATAAAGCTGCCTTTACATCTTTCAGGCAAACATCTGGAACACTGTCTTCAGAAAGAAAGGTGAGTCTTGGGACAGTCCATCTTCTATAGGTTGTGTGCCATTAAATATAATCCATCTGTAAGACTGGACTGCTAATTTAACTACAACATTGTACAGCAGACACTATCCAAAGGCAGTTACGGCTAAATTCTGGTAGCACATAATCTTAAAGACTTGCTCTGAGCAAGCTCTCCATTTATAATACAGTATGAGATTGGTATCATCACCTACAGTAAATGTTGTATAGACATTAACCATTGTCTGCCCCCATACATGGAGGTAAATGATGAAGCAGAACCAAAAATAGCTGGAATTACCGGCAGAACTCCTGTGTTGAGAACAGGTCTCCTGACTGCATCCATGTTTATCACTGGGAGGTTTTTACTTTTTTAGAAAACATTGGAATAGATGACTGATTGTCAAATGCTTCTCTTCTAGGCCCTGGTTGATGCCTCTCGGTTGCAAGTCTACAGAAGTAAGTCTAGTGCTTGGGCTCAGCACACAAAGGCCATCTGTCTGCTATATGTAGTGTCAGCATATTCAGTATTTCTAGACTGTGACGTGATGAGACTCTGGAATAGGAAGTGCCGTCAGAAGCGATAACTGACGAGAGCGTTCCACTCTGATTTGCAGTCTAATGCTTTGAATTTGTGTGGTGGTGCAGCTGTGAGCGTCCAAATGTAGAAACAATATATTTAGCATAACAGCAGTCGGGTATTTCCTCACAGCGCTGAGGTCATTGGTTCAATTGCCAGGTTAAGTATTTAGAATCGAAACACTTTCGTTTTTTGTTTTTTTAATTTGCCTTTTTTTTTTGCACACCCCTAGGTGTCTGGTACAGTACACAACACTGCGTGTCAACACCTCTGCCATGGAGCACCAGTGGGACTGAAGAGGTAACTATCAGCCTGTGATTGGATAAGGCCCTGATCGAAGCCGAGTTGGAGGATTATCTGTAACCAGCTCGGTCAAACAGAGGCCGACATTGAGTCTTTCCCTTGACGGTCGCTGCTCCGGCTGATGTGCTGGTGCCCAGCAACATTGTAGGGAAATACAGCAATTACAGCAATAGCATGGCGGGGAGATGCTGCTATCTAACACATATGATGTCTCTTGCAGGTCTCCTGTCTGCCAGCACGGCCTTGTCGCCTCTATTGTCATCCTTCTGCAATAATGGTGAGTGGTCTCTGTACTGTCCTGGCTGGAACTCAAAAAACCATGGCTCTTATCCAAGCTACAATAGTGTGACCTTGTCGCTGTTGTGGACAGTAGTGAGCCCAGAGTGCCGCTTCCCTGACGGTCGCTGGTTAGTGTACTGTACCTGATCTGCAACATTACATGGGAGCAACACCCACGCTGCTATGTCACTGCAGCTAATCACCGGGGACTTAGCAGCCTGTGCTTGATGTATAACCATTGGTAAATGCAGCCCCTGCTGGTGGATATCTGTAATTCCATTCTGCTGGATATCTGTAATTCCATTCTGCTGTAGTAATCTGCTTTGGGGCAGTAAGCAATTGAGGATCCCTGGTCAAAGTGTTGTCCCAGTAATATATCTAATGGCCCTCGTACACTGAGGTGATTTTGGGCACTTGCGACCAATCGGACCAAATCGGCTGTCCCTGACATGCTGTCAGGTTTGAGGTGCGGTCCTGTGAGCATTGGATCCGATCACCTGTCCTGGGACCTCCCTCCTGGCAGGTATCAGGGACGCATGCGATCAGTCATGTCAAATTGTGACGGACCGCACGCGACCCGGCGGCTCACACCAGTGTATGGGCACCGCAAGTCTAGTATGGTGTATAATTTGCATGATGGGAGCAAAGGCTTTGTGTATATAGCTGTAACTTCTGTGGTATTTAGTACTGTATAGCATGTTCATATTTTTGTTTTTCCCTTCAGGTGTCTTAACATCAATCAAGCTTGGGCCTATTGAAGGTAAAAGCTGATGCTATTCTTTTCTAGATCAGAATTGATTTACAGAAACACATACCTGACTGTATGACAAACTAGCTGCCTGGTCCCCTCCCAGGAACTGCCATGCAGCTAATAACTGATTAGGCAGCCTTTGTGGCCCCTCCCACTCCGTGGCTGTAAATTAGCCGCTGCTGGTAAAATAAGCAGTCCTGGCATCTGTTTATGGGGGGTATGCATTCTGCCATCGCTATTTCTGACGTGGGAAATGGCGGCTGCTCCCTATTCAATGCTGTCATTAACGACAGCATTGATGTGGGATCACGGCAGAATGGGCCCGACTTCAGAAACTGTAGGGCCCGTTCTGCTAACGGCCGCAGATTGACAATCCATGGCTGTTTTTGTGGCCGTGCCCCCTTTGTACCCATCGGCAGGTGGGACATTGAATCCAGTCTGTTATGCGGTCAATCTGACAGCAAACGGGCCTGGATCATGGCTGTCGACGGGTATCGACAGCCGTGATCCCACATTGCATGCCCCCGATATCTTAATGTAAACTTGTGAAGGTCTGCCAACAATGGTTTATTAATGTCTAAAATTTAACACAACCCAATTAAGAAAACATGTTCTGACCACTTTGAGGCTGGTTCTCCAATATAACAGAATAACATGAGGGCCTCATGGCTTTTGTTAATTCCTATATGGGGCAGTACGGGTGGTGTAATGGTTAGCATTACCCTCACAGCACTGAGGTCATGGGTTCGATCCCCACCATGGCCCTAACTGGAGTTTGTGTATATACTCCCCATACTTGCATGAGTTTCCTCCCACAATCCAAAACTATACTGGTCGGTTATTTGGCTCCTAACCAAATTAACCCTAGAATGTGGTAGGGAATATAGATTGTAAGTTCAACTGGGGCAGGGACTGATGTGAAAGGTCAAATATTCTTGGAGTGCTGCAGAATGTGCTATATAAGAAACTAAATGAATATTGGTACGCACATAACTTAGTCTGAGAATATCCTGCTGACACCGGGAGCTCTGCTGGTCTATGATGACTATATATTGGGAGACTGTTGGATGACTCCTTGCGGATATGGGACTGAGCCCAGCAAGTGCTGCAGTCATACAGCATCCACTTGTATTAGGAGACCTAGGTGCTACAATTGTTTATGGGACAAATGACTTGTTTTGGTCTAGTAGTAATGGCTGACGGATCACTTACACTGAGACAATTGTCCTGTGGAGCATATGGGTTTGAGAATGTGGCTTATTGACGTACTAGGTTTTGTGGCTTATTACGTACTAGGTTTTGGTGTATTAGATCAGTTTTTTATGAATAATTATGGTGCTTACCATTAGTTACCACAATGACTGCCTCAGTGTGTTGAACAGGTTGGCATTGGGTGCTTAAGGGATTTAATCAAGCAGCATTTTAATTGGAATTGTATCCTGTTCCCCTGTAGAAGTGTCTTCCTGACAAGCTGCCTTCACAGCACATATGGAACACTGTCTTCAGAAAGCAAGGTGAGTCTTGGATAGCCAATCTTCTAGAACTCCAGTTAATGGCACAAACTTATCTGTAGACCGCTGTACAATGTCATGGTTAAATTAAATACATCTAAGGCCCAGACACTGGCCAAAGGCAGTTATATCTAAATGCTGGTAGCACATAATCTGGCTCAGGCTACAAGATTTGTAGTATCAGCCGCTATACATGGAGGTAAATGATGAAGCAGAACCAAAATAGCTGGAATTACCGGCAGAACTCTTGTGTTGAGAACCGGTCTCCTGACTGCATCCATGTCTATTATTGGGAGGTTTTTATTTTTAAGACAACTCATTGGAACAGATGTCTGATTCTCAAATGCTTCTCTTCTAGGCCCTGGTTGATGTTTCTCGGTTGCAAGTCTACAGAAGTAAGTCTAGTGCTTGGGCTCAGCAGGCAGATGGCCTTTGTGCAATGTGTAGGGTCTACTTTGGGCAAGACTGTGACATGATGAGACTCTGGAATAGGAAGTGCCGTCAGAGGCGATAACTGACGAGAACGTTCCACTCTGATTTTCAGTCTAATGTGGTGAACCTGCCAGAATGTAAAGGAAGCAACTTGTACTTAAAAAGTTCCTAATGGTGCCCATTCACAGTGCGAGGTAATGCGTGCCCCCAAGCACAGCACAAAGTGTGGGCTGCAGGTACTTTTTGAACTAGATCATATTGCATCTAGTTCAAAATGCAAGGTGCGACACACCTTTTATGTAGATAAACAAAATGTGATCTGCACTTAATGGTAATAAGCTTGCTGTGGGGACATCTAGTTAGCCCTGGTGGGCAGGCGCATGCTGCAGCTTACCGGGGGCTGTATTCCAACTGGCTCAGGCAGGGCCGCAGTGGCTGAAAACAGGTTGCTTTTAATCGGGAGATCTAACAGGATAGCGCAGTTAAAATCAGTTTCATCCACTTCGTTTTATGAGATAATTGCATGCCCCATGTTCCAAAGCCATATCTATACCTACCTGAATGCTGCATTTCAGAGACAAGGAGTAAGGCTCCCAAAATGGAAACGTGAAAGAGGAATAAGCAGGTTCTGCATATTTTAGTATCCAATCTCACCTTGGACCCAGGTTGGTGAGGTGTGGACCTTGGTCAAGGAATGGTGTGAAAGCACCAGTATTTTATGCTTGTCAACAAATCGGGTAATTCAACCTGGGCTATAAGAAGGGTGCCCCCTGCGTTCAATGTGAAAGTTCTGCGATCCCTGATCTGACACAACTGTGAGATGTGACCTGGGCATTAAGGGTGATCTGATGCTTTCAGCAAGATGCCCAGCAGTACAACTTTTCTTGTGGCACAGGCAATCTGCCATATTGCACTTGTAAAGCCAGCTGTAACTGCATCATGGCAATAGGAGTCTAGATTCCAGTGTATAAGTGGCAGACTAGCTTCAATTTGACACCTTTTTAATCTGGTTTATCTTAATCCCTTACACTTTTCTCATTCTAGGTGTGGACATACAGACCCTCTACTGAAGACGTGAATGCACAATGCTGTATTTGTATACACATAAAGGCAATAAAACTGATTGAACATGAGTGCGTCTTGTCTATTTTATACTTATATGCTAAACAAAACTTACACCGTGCAAGAGTTTGTGTAAATGCTCTGCCCAACAGTAGGTATTCTGGGTGTGAGGCACTAATACAAACCCTGTTATCGTGGTTCATACTGCCCGTGGTGAGACCATTTGGTTGCTATGGGCAATATCACCTCTCCATGGTGATGCCTCTAGCATGTTCAAAGGAAAGCCTTAAACACACCCTTTCCATGTGACGGATGCAGTGTCGTAATAGGTAAATAAGCCATGTTAATTATTGGAATGAGCAAAAAAGAGGGGAGTACAGCGCTAGGTTTAACTGAAAAGAATGTACACTACCACATGTACATAAATTCAAAACATTTATTATACAAAGGAATAAATGAGAGCTCTCATAAAAACATATATAGTGATAATAAAACAAGATATAAAAAACATATATAGTGATAATAAAACAAGATATAAAAGCAATCATACAGAGGCTCTCTGAATATAGCTCCACAGTGTAAGCATCAGCACATGTATAGTTACCAGAGGGAGACGGGGGGGCATGTGTAATCTCCTTGGTGATTATACTGCATGGGTATGTCCCAATCCGGATAAAATGCCCAGTAGTCCAGGAATCAATATAAAGATGGTTTTAGGCAGTCCTTATGGTATATAGATACCAGGCTTGGTGTTGCAATGGCTGCTTGGAAAGGAAAGGTCCTGGAGGGTGGTAAACTGGTCCGGAAGTAAAGTGCAAAATTGTAGTGCAGTCTTGGCTGGTGCAAACAGGCGATAAAGTGCAGTGGAGTAGTATATAAGTTGCTCAACGCGTTTCAACGCTAGCTTGCGTCTTCATCAGGAGCTGGGGTATAGTGTCTTGTCAGGAGACCTTATATTTATACCCTGAGTTAATTGTTCCCTTGATTGCAGGTGTGGGAACTTTGATAGGTAATGCATTTAATACAATTAAAAACATACATTTGATATATACAAAATAAACAATGTGGTAGGCATGCACAGGAGGAGTATGTAAAACATAAGTATTATACGAAATGACAATGAAAACAACCAATTTGTGAAGTATAGTGTATGGTCATGTGATCACGTCACGTGATCGGGGTTAGTAACCCAATCCCGGAAGTGACTTAATGGTAGATATAGTCTAGCTTGTTAATACAATAGGAGTGGTGTTCTGTGTTAGGTAGATAGCGTGATGTATATCACGAGGTGGTGGGATTTCACTAGAGCAATTAGATCCATAAGAAGTGAGCGTCTTTTTGGACCTTCAAATTGAATAGCTTACATCCGGACGGCCTCAATGAGGCACTTGAGCTAAACAGTGTAATATAAACATCCCTCTGTCATTTCCCCCCCCCCCCATGTCTCATCCACGCTTTTCTTTCTCTCTTATCCCCTTTATATGATGTACTCTCTGTGTTGCACCATTGCAGGGGATAATATTCATTGGTCAAATACATCGTCACAATCTAGCCTATTTTTGTGCATGATGCTTGAATGCATAGGTCACATACTAAATATATATCATGATTGTGGACGGCTTCATTAGCTATATATTTATATCCAGATGTGTATTTATATACATGTGGATATATACCAGTGTGTTCAGATTACATGTGGAACGTATTTAACGTTATAATTATGTATTTTATATGTACTAATAGCTTAATGTTTATTGAATTCATTATATCTCCATTTTTTATTTTTCTATTTTATTTATTATTTTTTATTTTATATATATTTTACATGTTTTATTTTTTATTTATTATTATTATTATTTTTTTATTTTTTCCTTTGTTATATTTTCTCTTCTATACTAAACAAATTTACATCATAAATCTTTCCAGTAGTAAGAGATACAGTATCTCGAATTCTTTATCATAATCTGTCATTATTATTCACTGCCCATAATATCTATATCTCTCCATGTCACCGCTATAAAGCTTATACATAGAATGAACGATTTGCCAACCATGTGTATAATATACTCTTACTTCCGCCCTCCGGGAACACAGCTCCCGGAAATAAACGGAGCGTTATGCAGAGATGGTCCTCACTGAGCAATAACTTCCGCCAACCATCCGCATTTCTGCCAATCGGTAATACAGACGCCAGACGCCCAGCATCCTTAGAGACGCTTGACACATATAAGAATGACGACTTCCGGCCAACCATACGTGCGTCTGCCAACCGGAAGTACGCGAGGCGGACACTTCCAGCCTACGAAGTGTAGACGCTCACTTCTTATGGATCTAATTGCTCTATTGAAATCCCACCACCTCGTGATATACATCACGCTATCTACCTAACACAGAACACCACTCCTATTGTATTAACAAGCTAGACTATATCTACCATTAAGTCACTTCCGGGATTGGGTTACTAACCCCGATCACGTGACGTGATCACATGACCATACACTATACTTCACAAATTGGTTGTTTTCATTGTCATTTCGTATAATACTTATGTTTTACATACTCCTCCTGTGCATGCCTACCACATTGTTTATTTTGTATATATCAAATGTATGTTTTTAATTGTATTAAATGCATTACCTATCAAAGTTCCCACACCTGCAATCAAGGGAACAATTAACTCAGGGTATAAATATAAGGTCTCCTGACAAGACACTATACCCCAGCTCCTGATGAAGACGCAAGCTAGCGTTGAAACGCGTTGAGCAACTTATATACTACTCCACTGCACTTTATCGCCTGTTTGCACCAGCCAAGACTGCACTACAATTTTGCACTTTACTTCCGGACCAGTTTACCACCCTCCAGGACCTTTCCTTTCCAAGCAGCCATTGCAACACCAAGCCTGGTATCTATATACCATAAGGACTGCCTAAAACCATCTTTATATTGATTCCTGGACTACTGGGCATTTTATCCGGATTGGGACATACCCATGCAGTATAATCACCAAGGAGATTACACATGCCCCCCCGTCTCCCTCTGGTAACTATACATGTGCTGATGCTTACACTGTGGAGCTATATTCAGAGAGCCTCTGTATGATTGCTTTTATATCTTGTTTTATTATCACTATATATGTTTTTATGAGAGCTCTCATTTATTCCTTTGTATAATAAATGTTTTGAATTTATGTACATGTGGTAGTGTACATTCTTTTCAGTTAAACCTAGCGCTGTACTCCCCTCTTTTTTGCTCATACATTTAATATCGGGAGACCTACACACTCCCTGTACAGCAGCTTTGGTTGTGCCTGGGTTCTATCCTCCTTTGTTAATTATTGGAATGAACTAAGGTGGCAGAGGGAGACTAAAGGGAATGTAGTAGTAAAGATTGGCAGAGTGTATGGATGATGGTCTCACCTAAACTCTGTCATGGAGTCTGAAGCTGCATTTGACCCAAATGGTTGGAATAGAAAATCAGTGTGGAAGCTAAAGGAGCTGATGTTTGCTAGGGAGCAGGTGTACAGTAGATAACTGGGACAGGCCCATGGGGACACCTACCTGTGGGATTTCAAGAGTGACATGGATTGTCTACACAGAATAACTAAACCATGTTGTGATTAACACCGTAAAACTGGGTTAGTGCAGAATGTACGTGACAGACAGGTCACACTGACACAGCCAGGAATGTGTGGGGCACATTTGCCTCTCACTGTTAATCACTGCCCCCCCCCCCCCCGAGAGCTAGGAGCTAATTTGCTGAGACAAATTTGTGTTAAATAATGAAGATTATGTATCTACTGAAGCTATCTCCATCATGAGAAATGGCGGCAGATACCTATTCAATGCTGTTGCTCCCGATAGCATTGAGGAAAGCAGTTCATCAGAATGGACCCTTGAAAAGCATTTGTGCCGGTTTGGCAGAAAACTGCCATTGAGTCTCAGAATCCCGACCATCTCCACAATACACAGCTGTTTTTGCTGATCGGCAATTGAATCCTACATGCTGATAAATTGGCAAGCGGGCTGAGAATGGGCCAGGGTTGTGACCATTCCAGCATGCCCAGCTCACATGTTAATTACTTGCATGGTGTAAATTTTTTCAATACTACAGATTCCAGCAAACCTATGACTACCAGGGCATGTTGGCAGTTGAGGAACCACAAGTACTATTATGCCCTGGATCCCAAGACTTGTAACGTGCCATGGAGACTTTCAAAACAATTCAACAGACAATGAATTAACATTCTGTTGCAATGACAGTATCTGTGCTATTTAGTAGAAAGCAGTGCTAATAATGATAGCACAGTGCCCATCTTCTTGCATTGTACTGCTCTCATACATGAGGGAGAAGCCGTATCAGCGCACTTAATGGTGCCAAGACTGCTTCTCCCTATAAACCTAGCCCACATGGGTCATATATTTCAGGTCACTGGCAGGTTCACTGTGTATAACCTACTGTCACACACTAAATATCCCCAGGTGACCTGGAAACTGAACTGTGGTTCTGAGGAACACGGTTAGAATCTGCTGTTAATATGGTGTTGCAGTCCTTTTTGTGGGTGGATCCGAAGTAGATGATTGGCTACAGAGCCTAAGTAATGTGAGCAGTTCGCCATGATTCTAGATGCCAACGTGGGACACACTGACTTGTAAGCAAGCAAAGATCTGTTTTCCTATGGGTCTCACACATAGTGTAGGACTGATGGAAATGTGTACTGATACGTGACTGCTGTGAAACCAATAGCACAAGTAAGTGTGGGGCAGTTATATAGCCATGTATAGTTCTGCAAACTCTTAGTGCGTTTGAGTACTAGATGGCCATATAGAATCAGAATCAACTTTATTGGCCATGTATGCTTGCGCACACTAGGAATTTTTTGTGGATTTACAGTGCAGCATCAAGCAGGGATGAAGGGGGGGGCAGGGGGAGAAGGCATTACATACATTTCATTAAGACCTTACATGTGGGGAACACATGCCCACCGAGTTGCACAGCGCCTAGGCAGCCATCAGCAGCGCCACTGGTCACTGCTACAGCCAGGTAGGTAACATTAAGCAGAGACAGTACAGTTATCACACAGGGAACACATACCCACCAAGCTGAACAGTGCCTAGGCAGCCATATAAGGCCCCTAATAATTAATGAGCCTGTTTCTAATTGCTGGATGTGATCACTTGTAACTGTCTTGTTCCCCTACATGTGACATTACTGAGATCTGCATATTACTGTACTTTTACTATCTTGCATACCTTATTTGAAAAGTTTGGGAACCACTGCACTAGCCGCAAAACTCGTACAAAGTATCAGACATTTTGTTTGTGGCACTCCTAGGCTTAGTTTCGGTACTTGTTTCCTAGAACGGCGGGCATCGCATGCCAATTGTTAACGCCACCCCACGATCAACGTCAACCCGAAGCGTGGCGAGCGCAGCGGTACGCGTCCTCCGACCTTTTCATACCCCCACTATCCACGTCGGTGTGGAGTTGAGAATCGAAAGTGTGGCGAGCGCAGTGAGCCACCGAGCTCGAAGCGTGGGGAGCGCACGCGGAATACGAGCCCAAAGCGCGGCGAGCTCACGCGGAATACATGTGAAGTAATCCGTGTCCGCTCACCACGTTTCGGGAGCGTGTTCCCTCGCGGGGCTCGCCACGCTTCGGGCTCGGTGGCTCGCTGCGCACGCCACACTTTCTATTCTCAACTCCACGCCGATGTGGATAGTGGGGGTATGAAAAGGTCGGAGGACGCACACCGCGGGCTCGCGCTCGCCATGCTTCAGGTTGATGTTGATCGTGGGGTGGCGTTAACAATTGGGGGGGCCATTTCACACTTCAGGGTGGGTATTTGGGGTCTGTGGGCCATTTAACATTGTTCCCTATGTGAAATCTGGTCAATTGGGCCATTTAACATTGTTCCCTATGTAAAATTGCGGTAATCGCGTCGGTTGCATCGCATGCGGTTTTTTTGGCCGCATGCGATGTGACCGACGCAATTTTTTTTCCTTGCGATGCCTAAGATCAAAATCGTGGGCGCAGTTCTAGGAAACAAGTACCAAAGTTTCTTCTTGAGAGCTGAATCTAAGGATGACTGAAACACAAATTTATTTTATTTAATATTTTTTTTCCTCAAGTAATGTGGTGAGGGACAGGAATTACTTCTGTTTGAATCGGTCCTGAACCATCAACTTAAGGCAACCCAAGGTGCCACAGCAGTTTGGGAACTTCTGCACTAGTGTGACTCTGCTGCCACCCAGTGGTGGTGAACTTTATAACATTTTCAGGACATTTCTGTGTTCTCAGTCTTACTGAATTGGTGGGCCACTGGCTATGGTCATTTATTTTACCATCCTCTACCATTAGACCATATTGCCTTACTAAAGGGTGTTTCATGTTTTCATTGTATTTTAACCTAATTTTGGAGACCCCCCCCCCCCCCTCCCTTTACTGGTAGCGAGGATCTTGTTAGAGCCTTCTTTCTTTTTGTGGTGTATGGACAGGTTTCTTAGTAAATCCACCTCGGTTACACCCCAGATCCCACATGCAACATGGTTAATCCTCAATGAACCATGGCAGAACTTTGGCGGTCTCTGCCTTCACCACCTCAGCTTTCCGATTCCTCAGATGGGAGGTGGTACAGCATCCATGGCAATCATGGCATATATTTCCCATCTTACCATGGCTCGCAACTTATTTATTACCAGTTAATTATATAGTGCGCACACATATTCTGCAGCACTTTACACAGTACATTCACATCAGTCCCTGGCCCAGTGGAGCTTACAGTCTATATTTCCTACCACATATACATGCACACCCATTTTGTTGGGAGCCAATTATCCTACCAGTATATTTTTGGGAGGAAACCAGAGTACCCAGAGGAAACACAAACAAGAATGGGGAGAATATACAAACTCCACACAGTTAGTAGATCTATAGATATTATGTAACCTTACTGAGAGGTTTTATATGTTTAATTCAGGGATCAATGGGTTCCTCTTTTGGATTGATTACATATTGTCCTTGTACAACTATTTGGGGAAAACTAGGGCAGCCCGGTCTTCTTTTAGGAAACCTCTGAGACAGTTATTAGGGGCTGTATTCAGGGCTAAATAAACTGAGTTTACAATCTTCTCTCAATGTCACCACGCACAAAACTTACATGCAGTCCCAACTAATGGGAGGCTTGCTTCTTGCCCAGATCAAACTGGACAACCCTAAACAATTGGCAGTGTTGGATAGGAGTGTTTGTGTAAAGCTGGATACGCACTTAAGGTGCCCATACACTTGTCCGATTTCACCCGATGCTGACGGATTGGGCCAAGATTGGCCCAAAATCCAATGTGTCTGTCTCTTGACCATATACAGACATGGAGGTGCTTTGTCTTTGCAGCATCGAGAATGTTATCTATACTATAAACACAGACTGGACGTAACCAAGCTTTCCTGGAATGGAGGAGGAGGACCAGCAATTCGTGCTACAGATCTGAATTAAGGCCACAATGAAAATTCACATTTAATCTTTTTTTTTTTTTTAAATCCAATATAAAACTTTATTCAGCAGTGATGTCTTTGCTTGCCCCATGTTCCACTGCCTACTTCTATTATCAGCAGCAGATTGAACAAAGCAGACTAAAGAAATGCAGAGGCAGCTGTGACATCTACCAGAGAATAAAGAGCCCCAAGAGCTGACATTTCATGATGGCAGCAAATGAAAACATTCTGGGAAATTAAAATGGACCCTGTCTATTCTAGGGATACGGTCACTAGGTCGACAAGCATTAGATCGACCACTGAAAGTCAACATTTATGAAGGTCGACATGGGTTAGATTGACAGTCAAAATATCGACATGGGGTTTTTCACTTTTTTTTTTTTTTTTTTTTGCTGACAGGCGGTATTCCATGCCCCACAATCCACTAGGGCGTGGAGCCTGAAGTATGGGGAGCCACGAGGGGACGCAGAGTACTTTTTTAGTGTCCACGTTGACTGTGCCAACATTCAGGGCTAAAAGTAGAAAATCCCATGTTGACCTTTTGACTGTTGACCTTCCCCATGTCGACATTCATGCATGTCAACATTCAGTAGTCGACATTATGCCTGTCTATCCAATGATCAATACCCCTGCCGTGTAGCTAAGTAGTGTGTGTGTGTGTGTGTGTGTGTGTGTGTGTGTGTGTGTGTGTGTGTGTGTGTGTGTGTGTGTGTGTGTGTACTAGATGAAAGAGAGGCCCTCAATCCACACAAACTCCACACCGGGTTTGGGGAGCATGCGGGAGACTTGCCCACCTACCCAGGGGCTGGATTTTTGGGAGCCCGAGTCCCGGCCATTCCAGGAGGATAGAGAAGTATGGATTTGGATGAGGTGTGTTCAACCTGAAATCTAAATGGCAGTTTAAAAGAGTAAACCAGCCTGTATTAACCCTGCACAGAACCAATATACCTCACCCCAAGCTAACCCTCTCTGCCACTTACACCTGCCCCACCTGCAGTGCACATGGTTTTGTGCATTAAGCTGGGTACACACTGGGCAATCTATCATTAACAATATGCACTATACAGCTATCATTAACGATACATGACCTACATCAGCCAGTGTATACGCACAATATAGTTAATGATGCGTGCCTTAAAATGTATTTGCACTTCGGGGTTCTCTGCCTGCAGATAACTACCATTTATTGGTCTGTGCCCTGCAAAAGCTGTAGGAAATCCAATGCTTCATGGTTCCATACCTCCCAACTTCTGTGTTGGGGAAATAGGGACACGAGCGCCCGAAAAGGGGGCAAGGCGTATGCAAATGAGGGTGCAGCTTATGCTAATTAGCAGCGACCTCATTTTCATACGAGAATAGACGCTGTGCGCACAGCGTCTATTCTATTAGATTGGGGGGTCTCCCAACTGCCACCCCCACAGCAGGACAATGCCTGCCGCGGGTGGGACAGCGGGACAGGACCCGAAAATCGGGACTGTCCCGCTGTAATCGTGACAGTTGGGAGGTATGCGGTTCTGTGCTTTTGAGCAATGCCTTTATATCTTCTAACAGAGTTGGTTACTAATACCCCTTTCAGACATACGGCAAAATCCCAGGATTTTTCACGCGCACAATCCCGGGACTAGGGTATGTCTAAAAGGGTCTACCCGGGATTTTAGTCCTCTAAATTCCCGGGTCCTGCTACCTGCAATGGACCAGGGATTTTTAAAAACCCAGGTTTGAACCGGGACTAAAATCCCGGGTAGTGGGGGAAATTTACCAATATGAAAAACCTAGTTTTTCGTATTAGTCGTATGCAAAGTCGTGTTCCGGAGGGGAATGTACAAAGCAGTCAGATACGACTGCTTTGTAACCCTCCGATGGTGTAACCATTCGTATTAGCTGGCCTTATATACGGCCGCTAATACGAATGTTTCTGGCAGTCTGCACGGATCAGTCAGATCCGTGCAGGCTGCAAGGTGTAAAAAAAAAAAAAAAAAAAAAAAAAAAAAAAAAAAATAATATAGAAAAATTAAATAAATAAAAAATAAACCAGCGTGGGGTCCCCCCCACAGCTGTAACCAGCACCAGGCTGAAAGAGCCGGGGCCGGTAATTAAAAATCAGGGAACCCGACAAATAGGGGTTCTCCGATTTTTAACAACCAGCTCCAGGTCCGGGGCTGGTTCCCAAAATACGGGGGACAAAATGACTAGGGGTCCCCCATATTTTAAGAACCAGCCCCAGGCCAAACCAGCCAGCAGGGTAATGTCACAGCCGGGGGACACTTATGATATAAGGTCCTGCGGCCAAAACATTAACCCCCTGACCAGGGGCCCTGGGGGAGTGGGGACCCCCAATGAAGGGGTCCCCCCCCCTCCAGGACTTACCTGACCAGGCTGAAGCCTGGTGCTGTCCCCAGTGACCCTGGGCGGTGGTCACCGGGCTGATCTTGGTGTAAAAAAAATAACAAACTATTGTTTAATACTGGTGAACTATGTGTCCCAGCAAGCCTCCCCCACAAGCTGGGACTTGGAGAACCACAAGTCCCAGCCTGCGGGGCATTAAAGGGCCCGCTGGGTCTTGTAGTTCCACAGTATTAAAAATAGTAAAATAAAACACACTGACACACACTTAAAATAAAACTTTAATACATCCAAAGCCCTTACATACTAATACTTACCTATCTTCATCCCGTAGGTAGCCCTGGTCCTGATCTTCTGGTCCTGTGTCGTCTTCTGGCTCCATGTCGACCGTCGCTGTCCATGTCGACCGTCGCTGTCCGGGTCCGACGAAATCCATGGAGGAAGCTGTGGAAGGAAACTATACTCACCTGTCCCAGGGCGACGTAGTCCAGGGAAGGGGTCTTTGCAAAAAAAAAAAAACCGAGAACGCGAACCAGACGAACAGCTGAGCCGCACGGTACTCTGTGTACATCGTGCGGCTCCGCCCCCGAATGCCGCTATTGGCCGCACGATGTACACAGAGTACCGTGCGGCTCAGCTGTTCGTCTGGTTCGCGTTCTCGGTTTTTTTTTTTTGCAAAGACCCCTTCCCTGGACTACGTCGCCCTGGGACAGGTGAGTATAGTTTCCTTCCACAGCTTCCTCCATGGATTTAGTCGGACCCGGACACCGACACTATTAAACCTGTTCGCAATGACACTAGTCGACATAACAGCTTTCGACCTTGTTAATTCTGCTATCCACACCAACCCGAAGCGTGGAGAGCGCAGCGAGCCCGCGAGGGGCGGCGGTACGCGTTCTACGACCTTTTCATACCCCCACTATCCATGTCGGCGTGGAGTTGATTTTATAAAGTGTGGCGAGCGCAGCGAGTCCCACGAGGGGACGCGGATACCTTCACAGGTATCCGCGTCCCCTCGCGGGCTTCACAGGTATCCGCGTCCCCTCGCTGCGCTCGCCACACTATATAAAATCAACTCCACGCCGACGTGGATAGTGGGGGTATGAAAAGGTCGGAGGATGCGTACCGCCGCCCCTCGCGGGCTCGCTGCACTCGCCACGCTTCGGGTTGGCGTGGATAGCGGAATTAACAAGGTCGACAGCTGTTATGTCGACTAGTGTCATTGTGAACAGGTTTAATAGTGTACCCCTAGACCTAGCGTCTAAATTTAGATGCCCCCATCTTAGTGGTTTGCAGGGAGTCTTGATTTAGACGCTTTAGCGTCTAAATCCCCGGGGTGTACAGTTCAGGGAGTCTGGATTTAGATGCTTTAGCGTCTAAATTCCTGGGGTGTCCAGTTTACATGCCCCCCGTTGTCAGCGGTGCGCAGGACTGCCTATTTCACTGTGGAACTACAAGTACCACGATGACCAGGCAGCGCTGATAACGTAGCTTACATAAGGAAAGCAGCCACGCGCTGCCCTGATAACAGCTAGAGCGGCAGGCGCACAGTTAAACAGAGCCTCTGGCAGGCTGCCAAGTTTCAGACACAGACTGTGCGCGCGGTGGCGCCGTTGGTACTCTTTACCTAGCACGGCGCCCGCGATTACAATCGCGGGCGTCGGGGGTAAAAAATCGCGGGCGTCGGGGGTAAAAAATCGCGGGCATCGCGGGTAAATCAAAAACGGGTGCGACGCGATGCCCGCGATTTTCCCATAGGGATCAATGTTAAAAGTCAGATTGGTCGCGATTTTAGCGTTAATTGGCTCAATGCCCGCGATTTTTACATAGGAAACAATGTTAAATGGGCCACAGAGCCCTAATAGTCCCCCTGAAGTGTGAAATGGCCCCCACAATTTTTAACGCCACCCCACGATCAACCCGAAGCGTGGCGAGCGCAGCGAGCCCGCGAGGGGCGGCGGTACGCGTCCTCCGACCTTTTCATACCCCCACTATCCACGTCGGCGTGGAGTTGAGAATAGAATAGTGTGGCGAGCGCAGCGAGCCACCGAGCCCGAAGCGTGGCGAGCGCAGCGAGCCCCGCGAGGGGACGCGGATACCTTCACAGTTATACGCGTCCCCTCACGGGCTTCACAGGTGTCCGTGGCGACGCGGACACCTGTGAAGCCCGCAAGGGGACGCGTTTACCTGTGAAGGTATCCGCGTCCCCTCGCGGGGCTCGCCACACTATTCTATTCTCAACTCCACGCCGACGTGGATAGTGGGGGTATGAAAAGGTCGGAGGACGCGTACCGCTGCGCTCGCCATGCTTCGGGTTCACGTTGATCGTGGGGTGGCGTTAAAAATTGTGGGGGCCATTTCACACTTCAGGGGGACTATTAGGGCTCTGTGGCCCATTTAACATTGATTCCTATGTAAAAATCGCGGGCATTGAGCCAATTAACGCTAAAATCGCGACCAATCTGACTTTTAACATTGATCCCTATGGGAAAATCGCGGGCATCGCATCGCACCCGTTTTTTAGTGCATGCGATGGTCGCGATGGGCGCCGTGCTAGGTAAAGAGTACCGCGCCGTGAAACTACACAAGTACCTAAAGCTTGCCTTACATCTACAGATTTCTGGTCAGATCTGACTGGTTGGAACAAAATCCTGGTAATGGATGAGAGCAAATGACAGTTGACCATTTGCTTTGAAATGCTATAAAACTAACAAACTGTCATCCAGATATTACCAGGATTTTGTTCCAACCAGCCAGATCGGACAATCGATCTGTAGATGTATGGCCAGCTTTAAGCGAAGTCTAATCTGATTGGTTGCCCATAGCCACATCCCATCTTCGTAAATAACCTCCAGAGACTCCGTGGCACACAGATATACAGGTGCCCCATATCATATTACTCCACACAGTCTCCTGGTGTGTTCTAGCCACATCCCACAGAGTAGCACCGAGACAGTTTGGCACAAATGCAGTAATGGCGTGGGTGGTCCCATCTGCAGGATAAGGCTGCTCTTAGGGCAGCTGTGCCTCTGCAGTTGTAAAGGCCTTCACATTCAGGGGGCTAGATCAATAGAATCAACCAAGGTTCTGCTACAGTGGTGTCAAACTCATGGCCCTCCAGCTGCTGTGGAACTACACATCCCAGCATGTCTTGGCACAGTTTTAGTAATCATTATATAAAATCTTTTAAAGGGCATGCTGGGAAGTGTAGTTCCACAACAGCTGGAGGGCCAGGAGTTTAACACCACTGTTCTACTACATAACAAATACAAGGAAAAAAAACTAATTTCAATATATATATATTTTTATTTCTGCAAAACGCACATATTTCCAGCACATAGCACAAACCCTAGATATGTAAATAGAAACCCGACATTTAACCACCCTCACCAGCCTGATCCCCCTCCCCCTGGCCTGTTTTCTTGTGTCTGGAAAGAGTTAACTTATATTTGGCTTGCAATGTATTTGTACTTCGGTTGTTGAGGAGCGAGGGTGGGGACTTCATTTTATAACTGGCGCCACACCTCAAGCAAATTCCTTCATGGCTTATTTAAAAAGACAATTCCTTTTTTGCAGGATGACAACTTTTCTTTCTTTTTTTTTTTCTTTTTCTTTTTTAAAAACCAGAAACAAAGTTATAAAATAAAAAAATAAATAAAAACAACTATGACTGATTGTTGTTGTTGTGTGTCTTTACAGCACTGAGTCTTGCCAGGTACCAATAAAACAATAAAAACCTGGGGGTTAAATATAGTCACTGCCCATTCGTGACTTAAAGTGCATCTGTCCCCTAAACCCAGTTAGGCAGCCATTTTGTGGGTTGGCCCAATATGCAATGAGAAACCGGCTCATAAATTCACTAGAAACCCGTGAAATCACTGAGGAGCCATCATTGTGTCTCACGCCTCAGTGACATTCCTCACAGACGTTGCTGAAGGCTTACGTGATTTAGTGATTTCCCCAGTTCCTAGTAAAATGGAAGCAACAAAATGGCTGCCGCCACTGTGCGTAGATAACATTTGAACTTGATATTCAGTTACATGCTGCATCCTTCCCTCTGTTATGTGATATCACACAAAACACACATATATATATATTTATAAATATATATTAATATACTGCATACAGATTCCCACTCTGCTGCAGAGTGAATAATGTAGCTATTTCAAAGCTGCAGTCCCCCATTTTATTGCATGTACAGTAGGTGATGCTGCCTGGGGTATTGAAGCTTTTATACTGGAAAATAAAAAAACATACAGCGACAAAGACATAGAACTACAGAGCGGATCCTCTGTATTATAGCTATATGTTGCGACATTACCTCAGACACTGGCAGAGATTGCGGGAGCTACAATCAACTGTCACCCAAGAATCCTGCAGCATCCATTATAAACCAAATCCTCCCTCCCGCCCCACAAAAGGAATGAGTTCTGAATAATGGACCAGCAATAATATACATTTATACACACACTCACACAAACAATGTATGTATTTTTAAATTACAAAAAAGAATAGTGTGTATGCTTACACACGCCTGCTTTGTGCTCTTCGCTTCCAGTGACAGAGGTCCCCGAATTAAAAATAAAAACAGCGCAACAACCCTGCAACATACAGGCTGGTACTCAGTGGCTAAGAATGTTTAAAAGGGTGATGGCAGAGGCTGCGGGACCACCTTTGTCTGACCCAGGAGGTATAAACCAGATAAACATTGCTGGCTGCTTAAAGTGATGAAATCTCAAGATGTCCCTTTAAGAGTAGTCAAATATATTTATTGGAGACCTCCACAGCTGCCGGCGCAGCACCGCAGATTTTAAATAGTGCAATGGCCTGAATCAGTCTGTATCCACCTATAGAGGCAAATTGGGCCACATCCGGATTGGGTCTTGTGCTCTGCGTCCCTCCCATCATACCTACAGTTTAAAAGTTGCGAATGGTGAAAAATAAAAATGTATATAATGATGTGGAAGGAGCATCAGTTATTTTCGAAAAGGGACAGAAGGTCATCATTGCCGCTGCTTGGAAGGTCCGGGGGTCCGAGGTAAGACAGCAGCTCATCTGGGTTTGTCAGTTCAGGGAGAAGCTGGAATACAGAGAGAACAATTAGACTATGTAACAAAACAACAGCGACATAAGAAGAGCGCAAAAGAAGCCGTCTCTTACATCAAGTGAGGGTTCCGTTACATCACCAGCAGCTGGCATTGACACAGAATGGTTGAATGCCAGGTCACCTCCAGGCTGAGACATCGCTTGCCGTGATTGATTCCGATGGTGCAGTTGCTGTGGTGACTGGCTGCTGAGGTTGGAGGTGTGAAGTGACTGGGAGGGATTGTGCTCAATGCGTCCAGTTGAAGGAACCTGTAATGGCATGAAGCAGAAAATGGTCACAGTAAGACAGAGCATGCAAACAAGTTGAAAGTCACATGTTGCTTGTATTCACGCCTATGGCTGATATCAATGAGTTTTGCACTGGCTGCTGAATTACCGACATAACATTTCGGTGTGCTAGCAGCAGTTCTGTCGGCTGGGCCAAGAAACACCTCATAATGCAGCCGATTGGCTATCTATGAACCAGAGACCTCCTATAAGGCACTTGGTATCTCACTGAACCGTAATGATTCCGGAAGTTACGTTTGCATGTACCGTATATTCATGCTACAAAAATGGCTGTCTGCTATGCAGAAACCAAGTTGCCTTAATGAATCTGAATATGTTGATTGAAACACTGATACCTTTACCAGAGTGATTTTCCTATGCAGACACCAAAAATTGTCTCCATTTACCTAGAAGTAATAAAAATGAATGCAATTCTCAGCGCCAATGAGGCTACTGGCTGAAATTACAACTTTATTCGGAGGCTTTGCCAGTTTTCAAGTAGGTGCACGTGGTACTGAGTCACACCACACATCAAGGTCTTCCTTACTGATGTTCTTGCTTCTGAAATGGCAATAGAGTGCAACCACTGTGCTCAGAAGCAGCTTCAGAAGGCTGATTGGTCAATCAGCAAAGCCGCTAGAGCAAGGATAGGGAACCTTTGGCCCTCCAGATGTTATTGAGCTACACATCCCAGCATGCCCTGCTACAGGTTAGCTATTTGGCCTTGCTAAAACTGTTGCAAAGCATGCTGGTATGTGTAGTTCGACAACAGCTGGAGGGCCGAAGGTCACCCATCCCTGCACTAGAGAGAGTCACCCCGAGGAATCATTTGGCCGCTAAAGTGCACTTTATAGACTGTTTGGAATAAAGACTGCCACAAGTCAGGAGTGTTATGATTGCCGAAACATTATTACCATCCTCACTTTCACACAGGGGGACATTACATGTGGGCCTGTCACGGGGATGAGCAGAATTATTTCTAATACACTGCACAGGAAGCTTACATGGAATGTTACTTGCTGTTGTTCACTTAAAACAAAACCCTCCAAAATATTTTTGATTATGGATCAAATTGCTTTAGAACAGACTGATTTTGTTCATTTTACAGAAACGCTTTGTACGTTTCCAAAGCACAATACTGAAATTGGCAACACATTTTCCTGTCACTACCGTACTGGTATGGTGCCATAAAAGTCTACACAACTACGATTTAAGCATATGTAGTAACAAGATGTGGGAAAACCAATAAAAAAGTAGGCTTCTGCAGGTATAATGACAAGTAGAACTAGTCCAGATTCCAGTTGTAGAAGTTGGAGAACTCATTTAAAAGTGCAGCAGGCACCCATAATAGGTACAGGTAGGGTAGACAGATGTGGCAGGGGTGGAACCGCTGGAGATAATGGAGTTGGTTGCCGTTGGGCTCCAGCCCTCCATGGTCATTGTGGAGGTGCTGCATAGCTGTAGGTGGCGGTAAGCAGGATTGTCGTCAGGGGAGGTCACCAACATTTATCTTGCCTCCGGGCAACTGGGATGAAGTTACGCCACAGTGGGCCTTGCTCATGAGTGCTGCATAGGTGCCCTGGCCTAGAACGCCTCACTCCCGATACATGTGGTGACATGACGTCACAGAACAAATGCAGGGAACTAGGTTTGTCCTTTACCTGAACTCTTAGCAGCAGGGTGGTGCACCTTTTGCACACCTCTCTTGATGGCCAACCCCGATGGCTACTTTTGTATATTAAAAAACCCAGGCCAAATAAGGAGAAAATAATCAAACATCCAGTAAAGGGGCAAAACAATGCCCAGAAAAAGAAGCACCATTTGGTCAGACTCCTAGTACTTCACCTGTCCAGTCATTGGGGGTCCTCCTGTCTTCTCTTGGCTCATCATTGAGCTTGGAATGTCAGACTGATAGGAGATTGGCGGAGGGCCATTGGGGGTGAAGTCATTCATTGTGGGGGTGCCTGGGTTGGAGGAAGGGAAGCCACCTTCAGAGAACCCCCCTGGATTCTGGAAAGTAGGACCTACAATGGGAGTAAATGACAGTATGAATGCTGGGCACATCACCTATGCTACCCATTACAAGCTCACCTCGCGATAAGTCTTTTCTGTGCTAGAAATGAATGAAGTTACCAAGGGAGGGGAGTCAGCTTCCAATGCTAAGAACATCTCCTGTTTCTAGAAAACCTCTATCCCCACACAAGGCAGCTAATCTCTGTCCGCGATAACAAGGTGTCCAAAATAACAAAATAAAATAAAAAATAAAGCCAGTGGGAACGGCTATAATACACTTGCATGATATCAATATTACAAAGGATAGGCCCAGGTTTTAAGGCTTTGTATCTAGGAATTCATATCACTGGCTACAGATGTGTCCACATAGGCCAGGTAGAAACATAGAAACATAGAATTTGACGGCAGATAAGAACCATTTGGCCCATCTAGTCTGCCCCTTTTTTACCCTTCAGGTAAACTCAACCCTTTTTAATCCTTATTTCTTTGTAAGGATATTCATATGCCTATCCCAAGCATGTTTAAATTGTTCTACTGTCTTAGCCTCTACCACCTCTGATGGGAGGCTATTCCACTTATCCACTACCCTTTCTGTGAAGTAATTCTTTCTAACATTTCCCCTGAACCTACCTCCCTCCAGTTTCAGTGCATGTCCTCGTGTTTTATTACTTGTTTTCCTTTGAAGAAAATTTCCCACCTGTACTATGTTAAAACCCTTGGTACACACCAGAACGATCCTGATTGTTAGTAGATTAGCAGATTGTGTGATTTTCACACGATCTGTTGGAGCACACAATCTGCTAACAATCAATGCTAACGATCTGCATCCAATCTGATCCCAATCCGATCTGAGTCTGTATCCAGTTGAATGGATCTTTTACAGATCCTTACTGCAGCAGGTAGGATCTGTAAAACGACAGCGGGGACGCGCATCGGATTGGAATCGGATCGGAATTGGACTTGCCCAATCTACATACAATCTGCATCCAATCGGTCGGAATTGGATCCAGATTGAAGGAATTGAGCCCTAATCGTTCTGGTGTGTACCCCCCCATACATCTACCCTCCATGCGATACAAGTCCCCGTGTGATTTGTCTTTTTTTGCTACTTTAAATAGTGTCTAATTTGCAAGACGTAACAAATAAGACGCACAAGCAGCTTCTGCTGATTAAACGGATATTCCGCAAGACAATATTTATCGAGTGACTGCCGCTGTGTCTGCATAAGCAATGAATGGTTACATTGTTTTCTTTATAAAACAGTGTAAGTTGCAACATGTCTTTATTCAGAAATACGAATGCTTTATCATTTTCATCAACAGAAGCTGCTTGTGCTTTCCATTGGCTCACTTATTGCAAATAAAATGCTATTTAACAGAAAACTTTGGCAAAAAAAACAAAAACAGACACCTGGCACTACCAAGTCGAGTCATGGCATGGTGCATCTGGAAGGGTTAAGACTATATGTAAGTGGTCACATCTGTACATCCTCTATTTTCAAACACCAACCAAATGCAGTGTAGAATTCAGTGGTTCCCAAACTTCCTAACATCACAGAGCCATAGGGCAGGCATGGCCCGCCAGCTGTTGTGAAACTACACATGCCAGCATGCCTTGCCATAGTTTTAGCACTCGCTTATAGCAAAACTGTGGCAAGGCATGATGGGACTTGTAGTTTCACAACAGCTGGAGGGCCATAGTTTTGCCATGCCTGCCATAGAGCAGCCACACTAATTTCACAGCACCTCTTATTGACAAGTTTGTGAAAAACTTTATTAAAATAAATTGTGCTGCCCGGTCATCAGTAAGGTCAGTTATTTGGTGGTTGCTTTGCCGTTTGCGCACATATTTTATGATTAGCAGCCACCAGCTCTGGTTCTGCCCATCATTGACCTTCACAAATGCCCTGTGGCACAAAGTTTGGCACATATCCTCTCTGTCCTGCATGTCTTGAATCTATCAGGACCCCAATATCTGAGCTTGTTCAGTTGATATAGTTTTAAGAAAGGAATTTTTTTAAACCATCTAATGACATTCTGTAATGTGGCGCTATTGTGGGACCGCAGCGATTTCATGGTCTGTGGAAACCGTTCTATGGATCACCTGCGCACCAGCTCAGCAGTGCTTTCCCTCTGGAAATTATTTAGATAACTACGTAGCTGTTATGTACAGGTCAATTTGTAAATATTGCTAGAATGGATAACACTGTATGTAGGAGTTGTATCTACTGTTTTAAACAGCTAAACTAATACCTCTGGTTCAGAACCCTGTGACTGCAATGCAAAAAAGTGATGTAAATTACTGTAGTGCCTGACAAGAATGAGATATTAATGGCGCTACACATCAGAATGAGGGCAAGGCTTGTTGGCCTAAATTCCTTCAGCATGTGCCATGTGAGACTGGCCATACGCACTAAATGGTGAGATGAAATGATAACCGGGCATAAAATATTATCTGATTGACCTGCAGCACAACCATATGCGCAATTGTGCATACACAATAGACTATGTTAGGGGTGGCCAAAGTGGTCCACGAGAGCTACCAATGGTCCACGTTTTCCGAATCACCTAGCTGGTGCACAGCTGTAGTCATCAACGGTCAAACAGGCTGCATTCATTCCTTCTATAGATTCACAGGGTGCCTGTCATACATGAACTGTTGGTAGACGTTGAGCACAGGTTTGGCCGCCCCGGCACTATGTAGATGGTTTGTCACAACAATTTGGAAATCATTCCAATGTTGCCATAGTGTGTACCCCCCCCCCCCCCTCTTAGTTACAATAAAAGCTGAGAGAGGGGCCACTGACAGTGACTGATACATGGAAAAGACTATGAAAAGATCTTGCATAATTAAAAAAAAAAAATCTGGAATAGTTTCACACAGTGAATGTCATTGTGGGACGGTCTACACAAATATGGATACCAACAAAAGTAGTAAAATAAATAGCATACAACAGCAGCCGTAACTGAGTAGTCATGGTGCCATATAGATCAGCTCTAGAAAGATACTCACCCTGCGGGCCACCATAGTCTGGTCGGACGCCGCCTCCTGACTGCATACTATTGAAGGGAGAAGAACCTGGTCCTAGAGCAGCGATCATTTCCATCACATTCGGCATGACCATGTGTGCGGGGCTCAGACTCCGACAGCGCTTGAGAACTGGCCCGTCAGACTCTTCCTTCACGTGGGTGTCTGGCTTCACCGGGACCGGTTTCCAGCAACACGAAGGATCGATGGTAATCTCTTCATAGTCAGAGCTGGGCAGGAAGAGGACAAGAAGTGGAATCCTAATGAATAATTGCTATAGACACAGTAGCCTCTCCAAAATTACATTGAAGATTGATTACACATTATAAGATCGATCCAAAGCAACCAGGTTTAAAATATATGTAAAGCACTTCGCACACCAACCCAGATTTTACAATAGAATGACTCTGCATTTATTTTACTGTAGCTTTTCCTTTAACGTTCATTCAGAAGTTGCTCACTTCCTATTGCCATACTGCTCAAAGTCCCTAGTGCCTGATGAGTAGCAGAATAACCGACCACTTCGTAGTACAGTGTGAGGTGACAAAGCATTAATCAGGATCATAGACATAACCTACAGCCCACAACACAGCATCCTGCAGGCCTCAAACATTGATAATATCTTATCAGATGGAATCTATATTAGATCATGAAGCTTGACAGTGGATCCCCCTCCACCATACAGACAGAACGTCCATATACTACAGACATACAGCCTCAGTGCTATTCGGTATTACTCACTTCTGAATATACAGCAGGGTCCCCAGCATGTACTGGTCCACTTCTAATCCTTCCAACAGGGCGGTTTTACTGCAAAAAGGACAAAAATAAAAATCAGATCTCCCAGAAGTAGTGACCCAGCGGAGGCCAGACAATACAGTGGCACAGTCGGCTCTGCAATGATTTTACCTAAAGTAGAACATACAAATAGGAAACAAATGTTTAATTAGATGAATTATAAAATGACAATGGTTCCAGGTAGAAGTCCAGCTTTTTTGGAAAATAGGAAATGCACTGGAATAATATAATGAATGTAGACTATAGGTTCTATGCACGAAGCATTGGAGAGCGATAAAGTATCAGCCAATAAGCTGCCGCTTGCCATATTACAGAATGTAGGGTCTATGTACTAAACCTTGGAGAGAGATAAAAGGGTAGATGTATGAAGAAGTGATAAGGGAGGAGAAGTGATAAAGTGCCTGGTACTTTATCACCGGCCAATCAGCTCCTGACTGTCCCTTTTTAAACCCAGCCTGTAACTCAACAGTCAGGAGCTAATTGGCTGGTGATAAAGTACCAGGCACTTCATCACTTCTTCATACATCTACCCCTTTATCGATCTCCAAGGATTAGTACACTGGCCCTACAATCTGTAATGTGGCAGCTTGAAGCCACTTCGGTTCACCGAAACTGTGAAAAACGTCTGTTTTCTGTTGATGACATTTCTTGGAGGCTAATTGTATACCCTTCACTAGGTTTCTGATATCTTTGGCACCATCTAGTGTCTGAAGTTATGTACTACATGCATAAAACCAGTAGCGCATATTTCCGAACAAGAACGTAAATGGACGTTACAATTTTATGCCATTAGTAAAATGTGCACTAGAAGGCCTTTCTTACAATGGAACATATCCTCATTAGGGTGGGGCAGATAATCCTATTTACTTAGCGATAAGGGATTTCTTACAATAGCTGACACATCAATAATCCTTGAAAGAAACGTAGACTAAATGGATTATATAATATTGTGTAAAAAGGGACATGCTGTAACCCATAGCAACTAATCATACTGATGTTATCAGCAGTGTAATGGAACCAAAACATTCTGTAATATCCTACAAGCTATTTGACAATTACACCAAGTTAATATTACATTTTAAATAGTTTAAATATGAGTGGAACAAAAGCAACTCCTTGGCGGCTCTAAGACTTGTTCAATAAAGAACATTCATGTGGTGACCAAAAGATCGCAAAAAAATAAAATAAAAAAAAGTAGTAAGTAAACCTGCATTTTAATTGAAAAAAATGTATTATTGCAGAGGAAAACATCCTTGTATAATGCTGGGTGAACAGTGTACCAGCAATATGTCTTACAACGCCGTTCATGGACACATCGCATCGGCTCCGCCAGCACACAAGATATTAACGCATTGTGCTGCGTGTACCTGTACACTTGCTGCAGAGCCCGCCGTGACATCACAACTGGGACGGCACATGTAAATGCCATGCAGCTGCGATGTCAGACCACACATTGAGTCGATGATTAAAAAAAAAAATATGTAATTACGATCTGTCGTCCTAGTGTGTACTTAGCACAGGACTCCAAGGGAGGTGTGGGAAACAGGAGCAGGACACCTACTTGCACACAGGGCATCTCCAAGTCCCTCGCTCACAGTTCAGCTGCAGGTAGGATTCCAAGTCAAAACACTGAGGGGAAGAAAAAGAAACTCTTAAAGTCTAAGTAAATGACACAATCCAGGAGCCTCTACCGAGGATCCGTGCCCCCCCCCCCCCCCCCCCTCTGCCTCTTATTCTCTCCTTTTCCTTTCTCCTTTTGTAACTCTATCATCCCTTTTGCCTATCTATGCTTCTATTTTCTTATTAGTCCAACTATTGGATAAAGTTGCAGACTTTTAGTCCTACATAGGGTGGCCTATCCCGGGGTCGGCGGGATCCCAGGATTTGGCCTCTAAAACTCCGGGAATAGACTGCGCATGCGCAGTCTAAAGCCAGGCAGTGTCTGAGCGAGTGCTCAGACACTGCCCGGCTACTCCCGTCCTGGCAGTGCTGCTCTGCGCAGCGCGACAAGGTTACAGCGTGCTTCCGGCTTCCCGACACCCGTTTTCACTGCATGCCCACCCGCCGGATCCTGGCTTCGCCTGCCTGGCTACAAAACGCCTGCCCAGCTTCACCGCACATGTAAGTTAATATGCGGGACGGCCAAGGAGGGTTTTTCTTATTAGGGAAGCCAATCCCGGGATCGGGCATTTTTCAATCCCGATTTCCGGAATTGAAAAAATGCCCCGGGATTGGCATCCCTAGTCCTATAGTATGGATAAACTACTTATACCCCTTTCACACTGCAGCTATAACACGGTAAATTGCTGATTTTTAACCGTTTCAAAATGGTTAGAGCTGCAGTGTGAAAGTGCCAATTTTAAATTACCGGTTCAAGTGAACCGGTAATTCAAAATGGTTAAAAAGCAGAGTCCTACACGGTTCAGACCCGTTATTTCTGCAGTGTGAACCAGTATTTTGTACCCTACACTGGACCCCCCCCCCTCCCCTGGTACCTGGCCAGCGGGATCTCGACCCCCTCCTCCCCCCTCGAACCAAGCGGGGTCCCCCATTTCCTGGAACCAGGCAAGCGGGGTCTCCACCACCCCCCCCCTTCCCCCAGAGACGCGGGGTCTCTGTCTCCCACACGCTCCCCAGGTACCTGGCAAGTGCGGTCCATTGCTCGGGAGGCAGCGGGTCCCTTGAATGGGCTGTGTGCAGACCCTGCTGCGGCAGGCAGACACACACGTGAGAGCGGGTGCTTCTGGTGACCCGGCGAGCCACTGCTCCTGCAGGCAGGTGAGCGGGGCTGCTGCCCTGGGAAGGGGAGGGAGGTAGGTGCTGGCTGTGTGCAGACCCTGCTGCAGCAGGCAGACACACAAGAGCAGGTGACCCGGCGAGCCGCTGCTCCTGCAGGCGGGTGAGCGGGGCTGCTGCCTGGGGCAGGGGAGGGAGGTAGGTGCTGGCTGTGTGCGGACCCTGCTGAGCGGGTGGTCCAGGTGACCCGGCGAGCCGCTACTACTGCCGTGATTACACTGTGCGCTTCTGCCGGTGCTGGGGATGCTGCTGCAGGCGAGTGAGTGTGGCTTCTGCCCGGGGAAGGGAGGTAGGTGCTGACATTTCAGGGTAGGGGCTGCCGCCCCTGGGTCACCCCCTGAACCCGCTCTGCCTACTGCCGGCATTGTAGCTCTAATGCTGGTGGTGTGCGCTGGCAAGTAAGGGGGGGGGGGGTATATTACTGCTTAATTACCGTTTTGTACCTTTCACAACGGGTGCAATGTGAAAGGTACAAAAACGGTAATTAAGCAGTAATATACCGTTTACAACATGCAATGTGAAAGGGGTTAAACTTGCTCTGACCCGGTTAAAGAAACGTTTAAAAAACCGGATCAGAGCAGGTTGTGCAATGTGAAAGCAGTATCAATGTATTACTTGTCATCCTAAAATCAGATACAATATTTTATAGAACTCCGCTGTTTTTGGATTCATATGTTCCATGCTGTTAATGATTTCATAAGCTAAGTCACCTTATTTTGGACAGACTCCTGTATTCTCTAATGTATCCAATAAACATATCTTTAAAAAAATAAAAAATGACACAATCTGCAAAATCACAACCTAGATAAGGACTGCGCCAGAAAAACAAAGTTACATCAGAATATAAAAATGGAGGGAAAAATGCCGCGTCTCAGTTACCTGAACGTGACGACAATCATGGCCCCTGGCAGGAAGCTGAATTCTCCTAAAGGTTATTGGACATTTTAGAGACACCTTGATAGCCGTCTGTTCCACACCATCCTCCCCATTAGGACCGGGAGTCCCTGGGATGCTGCCGCTGCTGAAATTCCGTTTAACTGGGGGAGAGATCAATAAAGGGAAAGTGAATCAAGGAGTTTTACGCAGAGCAAAGATGATAGAAGTGGGGAAACCTGCACATCACCATTCGGGAGGCAGAAAAGAGGGAGGGGGGCTGGAGATTCTTACTTTTCGTGATACAATGCTCTGCAGGAAGCAACCTCTTCTTTATCAGGCCCTGCAGGACAGATCTTACAGAGGGTCGGTGGACCAGTTGCAGCACAAACAGGTGAGACTGTAACAGAAATAGTCAGTGTTATAATAACACACATCTTGCATATAGTACAGACATTTCCAAAGACCATATTTATGCAGAGGTCAGGGTGATCTGTTTGCGTATTGCACTCGGACAGCCAGGTGGCAGTCACAAGAAGATAACGCAGAACTCTAGTTCTGGACTGGAAGTAGGTGGCAGAAGTTAGTACTTGTCCTGTGAACGTGTGCGACTATTCTCTACATGAGCTAATATGGTACAACACTGGTGGGCAGGACTGCCTCTCGCCCAATCAGATGTGTGCAACACAAGTTCAAATACAACAGATTTGGACAGAAAAAAAAAAAAAAAAACACACTTAACCCTCTGATTGCCAAGTGAATTTATCAAAATCTGTATAAAAATTGTCAAACATTTGAACTTATCATAATGACCTGTAATGTTTACCTTCTATATAGCAGTGGTTCCCAACCCTGGTCCTCAAGTACCCACAACAATGCACGTTTTCCAGGTCTCCACACAGAATCACAGGTGACATAATTAGCTCCACCTGTGGATCTTTTAAAATGTGTCTGAATAATGAGTGCATCTGCTGGGTGAGATGGAAAACGTGCACTTTTGGGGGTACTTGAGGACCAGGGTTGGGAACCACTGTTATATAGGAAACGTTTTTCTTTTTATAGAACAAATGTGAGCGGCGCTGGCATTTTTAGCAGATATTTTGAACATTTCTCACAGAGAAGTTGGCAAAGGGGTTAAGAAAGGCATTCAATAAATGTTATACTACAATAGGGAATGTAGCCCTAATCCTGTAGGTCCCCCCACTGAATGTAAGCATTCAGCGGTGCTCTCCTGGCTACACACACACACACACACACACACACACAAAAGCGAACTGGACAAGACCGGTAAATGACAGTAGGGGCATTCAGAACAAATCCACAGATATTGTGGAAACTGATGGATAAATCTGAATCCAGGACTACAAAAATAAAATAAATAGTTCTATTGTAAAACCAAGCTAAGTAATTCTCCTTTAGTAATGGGCACGGGCAAGTGAGACAGTGGTTGGCAGAGTCAGTTTTTAGATTTGTGTTGTCCTTTTGTTATGAATAAATGGGAAGTAATTATCTCCATGTGTAACCCAGTCCTCTACCCAACACACCATGATTGCTCTATCACAAGGCAGGGACCAGCACACCACAGAGAACAGACATGTACACAGGTGGATGTGCGATCATAAATAACTCTACAGAGCTCTGGGGAAAATCAGGATCTCTGAGTGCAATTTTCCCTAACATTTGATTGTCGCCATGAAACACTACTCCACCCACTTATTGCCATTTAGGCTTCTGAAGCCTTTCAGTGGCTAAAGTCCATTACACACTCACTAGCATTTTTAAGCAGAAAGGATCACACACACACACACACACACACAATAAAAGAAGAACAAATACAAAGTGCAGAACACAGCGTAGTCAGAGGTCTGGTTTCAGCTTTCACTATTTAAAAAAAAAAAAAAAAAGCACTAGGGGGCGCTGGTGCCTGTTTACTTCATTGCCCCCTTATTTCTCTAAATATCTTGATGGGCAGGTCTTCCATGTAAACAGCCACAGCAAACTCCTGGCAGCTCTGTTTGTAGGCAGAGGCTACATGACACAGCAGAGGGGAGGTGTTGGTGGTGGTAGTGTCTGGGGGCGTTGGAAGAACAGCAGGACTAACTAGTTGTCAACTAACAAGTCCATAGTGAAAGGTTAGTGAGGTGCATGGAGTAAGATCTTTCATTTTCTGCAACCTACAGACAGTGGATTCATCCATTTGTGAGCTAAATATCTTCATAAGAATGTAGTCTAGAAAATCACTGGAAACTAAAAGTAGCTCATAAATAAGTCACACCGCAAAGCAATTAGTCAGACAACAGTTCAGTCACTGGACTTTGACAAACCAATAAGGAGGATATGAACTCCACCCACAATATGACTGACTCCACACTGTACGTGGTGAAGGATCCATATTAAAAGGTCCTTGAACGTGTAGGCTTTTATGCTGGGTTTATATACCACTCTCTTTGGAACCATAACCGTTCTGTAGTTCCTGCCAGTGTGAATTTAAGAGATACACTACCGATAATTCGCGTTCCGATTCCAGCTCTATGCCAGTTTTCAGTTTTACCGGATTATTGGTGGCACATACAGGAAAACCCCCAATGGCCTGTACTCGCACCCCTCACAGCCTAACCAAGCCCCCCCGTAGTTTAACTCTACCCTGTGGTATAACTGAGCCCCCTCTCAGCCTAACTCTCCCCCCCCTGTTGCGTGATGTGTGCCCAGATTAAAAGAGGTGCCGGATAATTGCTGGTGTACCTATATCATAGTGAATATGAATTATATAGGTGTAGGACATTCTGAGCAAAGTAGAGTCCTCTCGGTAGACCTCTTAGCTCAGACCAGGAGGCTTCCCCCCCCCCCCTCCCTCCCCTCTTCCTACCACACTCCCCATACCGTACTCACACAGCAGCAGGCGCTGACGGTGATCTGGATGCTGTTCCGGCCAGGCTGACACACGTGTTTCAGATAGAGAGGTTTGTGGGAGGTCTTGTTGTCACCACGCTCGATAATCAGAGGTGTGGAGTTCACGCTGACCTGGACAGAGCAGGGCCAGTTCGTGTTCATCTGCCGATCCTCATGATGATAACATTTAAACTGCAGCTCGAGGTCAGGCCTGAGGGCAAGGGAAAAGTTGAACACTGTAAACACGTGAATAGCAGCACCTAGTGCACACACAGTCACTGAAGGCGGACTCTGATAATAAGTCCACTGCTTGGGCGTACCTCATCATGAGCGTCTTGTACACAGACTCACGCAGGTGGTACACGTGGTTACTGACGGCCAGGTTATGCTGCAATCTAAAAGGTTCTAGCACAATGCCATCTCGCACAGGGAATGTCAGGCGGAGCTCATCGTTGGAAGCACCTGAGGGGACAAATTCAGAGCAATGTTACCACCTCACGCCAATATCACAGCGCCAATAGTCCCACAACTGTCATCTTTTATGTATAATGTGCCAACATATTATGTGGTGCTACATAAACAACAATGAATGGCATGAAACAAAATAGGCATGCCACCGAGTGGAAATAGTGGAGGTTATTCTAGTCCGTTTGCACAGATCAGAACACTCGTACGGGGGACCGATGATGGTGTATGCGCACGGTCATTTCTGCGCATGTGCATATAACGGGTGCGTGGGGCCATGGCGAACTTATTTACATATGGAACGCCAAGCATTTCATGGGCGTTCCCGTAAGAACGCTGGGTGGGCAGCTGCCATCAGCAGATGTCAGCTGCCCACCCTGGCCTCGCACATGGCACCTGCGGACCATCGAATGATTTCCACCTGCGAATGGATGATTATGTAGATCATCCACTCGCGGCCGTGAGGCCATTCACGGGGAAGGGGGGGGCGTCTCTGCGTGCGGTTTCTGGTGGACTCGCAGAGTCCAGTGTCTCTACCTTAAGGCAGAATATTGACCCAATATTAATGCCCCCAATAGCAGCCGCCACTTTGTTCAGCTTCGGGTGGTGTTTTACAGTTGGAATAATATTACAAAAAATTCTGAGCAGAAAACCCAAGATGGCCTCCTGCTGGCACCGGACAACCTTCTTCCCCCATGCCAACTAAACCTCTGTATCTTATACCCACCTGTGGGCGACTGGTGCAAGGAGTTGTGGGAAGGTTTAACATCAGGCAGGAAAGGGGACTTGACATCCTGGCCTGGTGATAGGTATGGTGGAGCGCTGCTTCCAGGTGTCATGGGAGGAGTGGGGTTCCCCGGTAAGGGCGAGCTGGGATACCCAGGCATGGAGCGTCCTGGCTGGAAAATGTAAAAATACATAAAAAAAAAAAAAAAAATTGTTAAGTGGAAGTTTTAAATGTTAACACCCCCACAGTACATCCTTCAGATAAAGTACACAATACAGAACATTATTTGTGACAGGTGCATAAAAAATATAAAGTAACTATAATTCCTTACTCACCCCGCTCATCGTCTGATTATAAGTGAAGTTTCCACCATTGAAGTTATTGCCCTGTCCGTTATACTGATCCGTGAGCTGCAGGGAGAGACAGTAGAAGCTATAAGTGAGATGATGCAGTGACAAAGAGAAGGAATAGACCAGCAATGCAGAGAGGAACACTACAGAAAAGTAGTGGTGGAGAGTGGACAAACATAATTCACATGCACATCACTTCTAGAAAAGGAACAAGGAACAATATCTGGAGAAACGGGTGTACTTTGCATTCATCAGCACTCTACTGAGGCAAAACATTAGAGATTGATCTGAGAAGTACTAACCAGTTGAGGATTTTACCTATGGGTTGCTGGAACTGCAGTCCCCCCAGGTAAAAATCTGCCTCACCACTGGGTGTCAGTGAAGCCTGTGAGACCGCCAGTCACAGTGAAGCCAGTGTAGAGACTGCCTATTCAGTGACAGAGACACATGGCAGTACCGAGTCAGGTTTCCTTTTTCCAGGACTTCCAGTCCAGGCTGCTATAAGTAGAAAGCTGGCTTCCTATAGGACTTATCAGGCAGTCCAATCCGGCTTCTATGGACTGCAGTAGCTACAGTCTATAGACGGCAGGGATTTGCACATTCTGGCTGCACTGCATAAGTGCCGGAAACTGGAGGAGGAAAATGTCTTCAGGCAGCAGGGTAGCGGTATAGTAGTTGCTAGACCAAAGTTGGAGAAATAACCTCACACCCAACCACGTGACATGCCAGGGGGAGGAGCAAAGCCGGTGGCCGCACACGGTCACAATCTATGCTACCATCTCCTGCCTCTAGTAACAAGCAGAGGGTCTATTTGGGCTACCATGTTCGGACCCTGCTCATTTCCCTGTTGTGCAGTACCTTTGTCCAACTAGGATCCAGAACTAACTATAGCGGCGACCCTCCTACCAAATGTAAGTAGGAGACGCCGCAGGTACTAACCCACTGCTATTGTCATCCTCCCGATTAGGAGAAGACCATTGTGGTCACAGTCCTCATTGTTCTCATGGTGACAACTTCCCAGGCTCCAATCTATCAATATTAAAAAGCACTTATACAGGAACATTGTATATGTATTAGTTTTACAAAAATGCAGTTTAAAATCTAAGAGACCTAACGCATGGATGCTACTAATATAATGGGTCACATACATCAAATATTTACAGCCATGAACTGTATACAGTTAGCTGCAATCTTATTAGGTCTCATCAATAAAATAAAGGTATCATTGAGGATACAAGAGCGAAGCTATCAAGGGTAGGACATATCCTATGGGAGAGTGTTCGCAACGTCGGTCCTTGTGCAAGTGGAGCTCACAAGTTACGAAGTACAAGCATACAAACCCAACAGACAATTACAAGTCACATGCTAGAAGGTCCAAAAGTAGACAACCTTCCTCGTGTTTTCCGTACCAATCCAATTGGTGGAGGCCTCTTCCCATACTACTTGTAGCCGCAGCTGCTGGGGAGCATAGCGAGAAAGTGTCCACTCCCGCTAATACTGTACCCAGCCAAATGCATGAATATAAGCCCCTACAGTAGAAGTGTTTAATTATTCTATTTTAATTCATGTACTAATAGGAAACATTCCAAAGGACGCAGAACATTAACAGGATAAATCTATAGCAAAGAATGATGTATAGATTAGACGACCACTTACCTTGTAGTAATGTCCCCCAGGACCTGCTTGGGGGATGTACTGCGAGATGTTCTGCTGCACACGGTGCCCTGGGTAGGACGGGGACGGAGCAGATTGCTGGGGGGCAGATGGTGCATACTGTGCTGCGTGGGGTGGGTACTGGCCACCTTGCATGTACTGCTGAGGTGCGTAGCCCTATGGAGAAAGCAGAAAGACACAACTTTATTATCAGTTTCAGCTAGGTCAGACCATCAGTGGTTTCCGCATATAGTTATCTGTACTGCGCGGTGCAAAATACAGGCGCCAGCCTCACCTCATTGGAGTATGTCCTTTTCACTCCCTGTCGTTGCATCTGCTGGCTTTGAAGCTGCCCGGGGTACCCGTGCTGTGGAATCCTTTGCCCGGCATACACAGGATTCATGCCCTGTGCTCTTGCAGAGTTCATACCCATCTGAGCCATACCTGCAGCCCCCATCACTGACCCCATGCCCCCGGAATTCATTCCACCCGGAATAGATGGTCCTCGGGGTCCGGAGTGAGGCATGAACTGGCCACCAAAATTATGAGATGGTCCCACCTGCAGAGAGAAGACAAATCCTATTATTCAGATAGTTGCATAGAGGGGGGAAAGCGATCAAACCCTCAAAAAAAAAAAAAAAAAAGAGTGGAGGAATGGGCAAGTGGGGACGTTGCCCATAGCAACCAGCCCGCTTCCATTTAGCACTTATAAAGTACATTTTATACAATAGGTAGGAGCGGAGTGGTTGCTATGGGCAACTTGTCTTTGGTCTGACATATCCCCCTCACAGAACATAAAACAAATATTGGGGGAAAGGATCTACAGAGGACAAGCAGTAGTGTTGCCCATAGCAACCACATTCAAGATGACATTTTAGAGAATGTACAAGATAAATGAAAGATAATGAAATCTGTCCTTGAGAAAGTTTGATAAATATTGGCAGCTGTGATTTAATATTAACATGCAGAAATTGTGGGGAAGATTTAGCAAAGTTTGGAGACAGATAAAGAACCAACAAATCACCACTTATGTTATAGGCTGTGGTTGAAAAAGGTCAGTTAAGAGCCGATTGGTTGATACTTTTGCTCTCTCCAAACTTCAATAAATATCCCTCTAAGAGCATATCGGGGCCTCACTATCCCACAACTCACCCCTCCATATTGGTTCATCTCTTGGCTCTGTTTCTCCTGCAGTGCTGCCACTGTTGCCGTTGCAGTCGCCGTTGCTGTAGCTGCCGCCACCGCAGCTGCGGCCGCCGCCTGTGTAAAGTCTGTTGGGCCGCGACCGGAGTGCTGAGGCATGCCCATCCCACCTCCAGATGTCGGGCCTCCAGGATAACTAGCCGTAACAAAGTAAATGTTATAAAACACCCAAGAGCTCTCAAGGGGAATACAAGTAACACATGCATGTTATAATCAGTATATCCATTACAAAAGGCAAGCTAATGGCTGCTCTGAGAAATATGCCAATCACCTGCACACAGCAGAAGCAATTAATAGCCAGGTCCTAGTGACTGGGCAGGCGGCCCTCTCAATATATTGCTTTAGTCCAGAAAGGTCAGCCGCCACGCCACCTGCCATTATCCCAGTCACTAAGAAGATCATAGTCTCCTTTATCTGAGTACACTATCTAGAGACACTATACAGGAGCAATATACCCATCTGACTGGAGATTGGACTCTGTACATGGCACACACATTGCACATGGTCACAATACACATGTACTTTGCTACAGATTTATCAGAAGTAAAAATAACCAAAAACACGTTGCTCAGAAGACAATGCCTGAATGAGACCTGCACAAATGCTGGCCCCTCCAGCAGCTTCCTCAGGGGCCACTGATGATATATAGAATTAAAAAAAATAAAAAATAAGTGTAGGGTCTTCAAGAAGTAATAAGACTATCAGTAAGAAATCATTAGAGAAGAAGCCGAGGATTGAGAAGGAATATAGCTTTGTTGGCTGAATGGCCAGCAACACTTAATATATAGCACAAAACAAAGGTTATGTTACCTATTTGTGTAAGCTGACCCTCCTGGATATCCACCACGACCGTACATGCTCTGTTGCAGATATCCCTTCCCAGCTCCACCTTCAGGATATGCCTGCTGGCTCATGTACTGCGGGTTTCCCATTCCCCCATTATTGCCAGCCAGCCCCGGCATGACTCCGCCTCCTGTGGGGCCACCGCTGGGCACCATGGGATTCCCAAGGCCCTCCTAAGAGTGAAAGTCCAAGTGAGCAATATTTCAAAAGGTAGGAAAATAATATAGAAAATGAGCTTTTAATGTGCAGGTATGAGACACAGCTGGCCTACTAGTGAGGAGTGAGCGATGCAAGTGAGACGATAAAGAGAGGGTTAATCAGAATAATGCTGGACAGGTCCTGAACAGGGGGGGAGTGGCCAAGACTGTGCATGCCAGCGTGCGCCGCCTTCCGTGACATCATGTTACCTGGCTCTGCGACGTGTTGCTCAAACCCCAGACGGTGGTTACTACGGAGAGCGATCCTGCAGCCTGATTGGTATTTGGTTGCCAGGGAACAGACTCGTATGCAAATGAACCATCACTGTTGAGGGCAGAGGCGGGAGTTATTGGTGAGTGCACAAACCAGAGGGAGAACGTTTAAATACAAGGGATACATGAGACACAGAAACAAGGAGGCAGACATCACATACGCAGGGATGTAAGAGAGCCCGTGCCCCCACAGACACCGCATGCATCAGTGCGGAGATTCCGACCAACCAACCTTTCAGGATTTTTTTGTTTGGGCATTACACAGATAAATACATTTTAAAGTCACAACAGGAAACGGCTGTATTTATTTCCATTTGTCCCTGCAATCTTTATAGGGAACCCTGTTCCATAAATCATTTCTTACAAGCAGCTGGTTCCGCTTACTCTCATTCTAGAACCACAACACGTATACGACGACAACCAACATAAAGTCTGTGCTTGCAAAACAAACACTAAAAAGGCACAATGAATGAATGCAACAAAACATGTTGCAGGGTCTCACCTGTGTCCTGTGCCTGGGTGGGATGGTTTCATGGGGTTCATTGAATTCATTTGCAGGCGACTCTTGTCAGTGGCTGCAGAAACAGATATAACACACAGTCATCTCTTGTGCCTATTCCTCCAGAGGCGTCACTGCACATTTATATAACCCTGCGGCTCTTCCTTTGTAAGAGAACTGTGCCGCATGTAGTACAGATGTTGCACTGCTGAGTGCTTCCCTGCTCTGCAAGGGTTAACACACTGCTCATCTGCACCTCAGCCTCCCCCTCTGGTCACATGACCGCGCATTCTGTACACAGGACGTGGAAGCTGGCACTATGCCCGCATCTGGCACTAGTTATACAGACACCCCTACATTAACCCTGATGTTGCCACGGACAGACCATGGGGTGCCCAGCAGAATAGAAAATGCATTGACGTACCAGGCGCACTGGCCCCTTACATTGGTTTCTCCATCTCCGCATTATAGTTATGGAAACCCTTACACTGTGCTATTTATTGCAGCCATGCTAACATATTCTTCAATGCTATATGGGAGATTCATCATGCATTTAAGTAGATCTAGATAGATAGATAGATATATCTATATCACACACACACAAACAAGAACTGAAGTGGGATAACAAAAAAATAAATTTAGAACAGATAGAACACAATTGTGGGGTTCCCAAGCCCCGGACGAGCTGTAGGTGACCGCGTGGGGCGTATTCAGGAAGAGGGGGCGAGTGGAGAGAGACAGGAAGGAAACAAGCAGAGGAGGGGGACGGAAAAGGTGTGTAGCGGGTGGGAGTAAGCACAGCACAGTAGGTTGGGGGTAGACCAGGCTAAAACATAACAGACAGGTAGCCTGAGAAAGCAGGTGTCACACACACACCCCGTACTCAAACATAGGTTCAGAGATGCAAGAGAAACCTCCAATACTATATATAAAACAGGTGAGGTTACCAGTATGCCAAACTCTAGGAACAGAATTACACAAATGATAGATGCTAAAAGGAAAGTTAGAATAGGTCATATTAAAAAAATTAAATCAGTAGTTTAGGATGTACCCAACACCAGTGCAGGTTAAATCATACCCAGAGGCTATGCAGAATGGAGGCAGCCATTTTATTGGCTTACTAAATAAACATTAGAAGGCAGCTTTTCATTTGGCACCTCATGCCTCAGTGAGGAAACTAGTGGAATGCAAAGCCTCTGCATAGAATTCCTGCCACCTCCATGTGGAGAATACGGATAGTTTCAGGAAAAAATAAAAATAAAGTACAGAATGTTCTCCTTTAAGAAGAATTCATGACTAGGTTCTAGAACTTAGTGTGCCACCACTTGGACTTGCCCTCTGCACTAATGACCCTGATATCACAGTGTGTGCATAGGCTGAAGAACAGAGTCATGCATTAGACAACCTCCTTAGGGCACACAGGACAAGGAGGAGGCCGAACTAAAACGAAAAAAATATATACAGATATCGCCAAAATATCAACCGATTCATTCAGTACATAATTATAAAAAAGGCGACTACTGCAATAAGCAGCCCAGAATGAGGTCACTCATACCAAGGACTCATCCAATGAATGGTTTCAGATTGTTGTGCTCCACATGGAAGCCAACTTCAGGGAACCACAAATGTATCCGGATAGAGGGCTATGGATAAATATCCATCCAGTTCCACAGTAACCTTCATATTGTATATACACTGCCTTCCCTGTATAACATATGCATTAGTACCACATACACCTAGTCGACGAAACCATTTACAGGACAGATACGCTTTGACAATCTATGAACTAGTGACATCGAGAACCACCAAGTACAATGTTCACAATGATCTGGTTCAAGCCCTAAAATGCTACTTGTGTATAGTCCTGCACCTAGCCTCAATATGCCATCTAGATAGAGATACCCGGCGCAAGTGAGCCACCAGCTCTTGTGTGACTGTACTAGCACTGTGCCGTAACCACTGTATACAAGCCTCAATGGAATGTCTTGGCGTGGGGGAGAAAGCACTACGTATACAGAATTACGGGGCCATTTAGCAAGTTTTAGATATTTAAAAAGTGGTTGTGTATGAAATATGGTGATCCTGCCAATTAGTTCCCAACTGTCAATATGTTTGAAAGATGACAGTTGGGCAGATAACCCAGTGATAATCTTGGTTACTATGGAGAGAACAGCAAGTGTCACATATTCATCAAATGTAATATAAAACAACCAAATTGGATAATGAATAGCACTATGTATCAAAGATCTAATGGTAAGTAAACTCATGCTGTACAACAGCGGTGGGGAACCTCCGGCCCGTGGGCCGTATACGGCCCCCGCAACCAGTCTGTGCGGCCCACCCACCCGGCGGCTGCGGAGGGAGTAAAAGTACAGGGGAAATCTCGTGAGAGCTACAACCTCTCGCGAGATTTCCCCTATACTTGACATGACAAATGGCAGTTGGGAGCCGATTGGCTGTTGCACCATTCATCATACAAAAAGCTTAAACTAGTAGGAAATACTCTAAACGATGGGTGTACCCGGCAACCTTTACAGCATGACTCTCGCTGGCGATACCCTCCATCGTCCTACATATACAGACGATAAAGAATTTCACCGACAAAAAGCGGGAGTGAGCTTAGTCAGCGACGCTGTGCGCAAACATTGGGCGATATTTCGATTTTGCTGTTCCGACCTGTCGGAATCCACAAAATCATTTAAAATGTCGACCAGTGTGTGCCCACTATGTTGCAGTCAGGTACACAAGCGCTACTTAGGAAATTAACCAGTGCAGTCTCCTGGTGTGCCCTCGTCCCATGCCATTGCAAGTAAGATATATTTTTTGGGTGAAACAAAAACCGCCAAAGCAGTAGCAGAGCTGCACTGGACCTGTTTGTTTGGCGAGACTGTAATAATAATGTATTGGGACACATCTGTTGGCGTCCGCTACACCTCCGGGTGCTGTGTTTATTGTGATTCGTTATTGAGGAGAATAAATTGTGCTCAAAATGGTAATTTTTTTTTTTTACTTTATTTAAATTGCTGGTAAGTGCAGTCGTCATCTGCGTAGTGTCTCCTGGCCAGCATCACTTTGCTTAAGTCACATTAGCACTAACTGACAGGCAAGAGTTATCTATAGCTTAGCTATTCTGAGCCAGGCTAATTGTGTGAATGGAGCAAGTAGTGGGCTATTTACACGATGAGTGTGGTGCAACAGACAGAAATACACTGACTGCCGATCCATGAAACACAATCTTATTTTTGTTGTATAGATCAGACTGAAGTTATAGCAGTGTGTGGACACTCATAGGCTGGGTGAGACATTAACAAACTAGCAAGGCACAATTACAATCTAGACACGACTTGCAGCCATTCAATTAGCTGTGCTGACAACCAATCAATGAAAACTGTAAAGCTAGGTGTGACCCAGCAATTACATGTAATGATACATCGCATCACTACACACTACATCAGGCATTCCCAACCACGGTCCTCAAGGCACACCAACAGTGCATGTTTTAGTGATATCCAGGCTTGAGCACAGGTGACTTAATTAGTATCTGAGGGATTCTGATTAAACCGTCTGTGCTTAAGCCTGGATATCACTAACACCTACACTGTTGGTGTGCCTTGAGGACCGTGGAATGCCTGCACTACATGATCCACCATACAACAGCATAATGTACTGTTACAAGCTGTATTGCAACACTGCGTCAACCACGGAATGGTCCTCTTGGATTGGACATACAAACTATATGAATATCGGGAAGATGGGTTGAAAGTACCAACATTGCCCGATAAATCGTACCATGTGTACCCACCTTTACTTTCAAATGTTTATTTATGCTGTTACTGGAGTCAGCTGAACTGAGAAAGGGCAACAACTTTCTCTGGCCTCAATCAAAGCATTTTACATTCTTACACATGCATAGAAAAAATAAAAAAAATTAAATAGGTGTTAAAGTTGGATGAAACTGTTTATTTAATGGCAGAACAGCTAGGTTACTGCTTCAGAAGTTCATCACTACATGCTGACATAATTCCATGAAAGTCACCAGTTTGATCAATAATTAATCTGCTCTGCAAGCAGGAGCCAGGAGAGCAGCGCTGCACCCACAGTAGACACTGTGGATCGGGTGGAATGTCACAGTAGGGAAGTCAAACTAAACATTAATGTTTAACTTTTCAAATCCACTTTATTAGCCTTTAAAGCAGGACAGGCCAACCTGTGGCTCTTCAGATGATGTGAAACTACAAATCCCAGCATGCCTTGCCACAGTTTTAACACTCCCTTATAGCAAAACTGTGGCAAGGCATGCTGGGATTTGTAGTTTCACAACATCTGGAGAGCCACAGGTTGGCACGGCCTGCTTTAAAGGATCCACCTATCCAGATTCGTTTTGGTCGCTTCGCTGATGGGTGCCGGACGCATTCCCGACAGTCGGGATCCCGACAGTCAGGTGCCTGACGGCCACCCGCTATTTTCCCTCGTGGGGGTCCACGACCTCAATAGAGGGAGAATAGGTGTTTCGCGTAGCCATGCTGTCTGAGTCCGGGCAGACGGGATCCCGACGTCGGGCTAATGACTGTCGGGATCCCAACTGTCGGAACCCCATACCACACCCTCGCTGATCATGTCCCTGCTTCCCTGTAGCACATTATCAGGAAACATGGAATCCCACAGAGATGCAAAACGCCATCAAGTAAAAACAGGAAAAACATGTCATGAATTAATTGGTTGAAATTAGTTTTAACATCTATTCATTCAGCATAAATGACAGCAATTAGTAAACTACTAAGAAATGTAGGAACAGACCAGTGTGTACACACAGAGTTAAATGGAAGACATTAAGGGGGAAATTTACTAAAGGAAATGTGTAAAAAATAGGTGTAAAAATAGGTGTATTTGTATCCAGAAATACACTTATTTTTGACATTTTCTATCCCAAAAATATGGCAATTCGTATTGATAGCACATCAATACGAATTGCCGTATTTTTGGGATAGAAAATGTCAAAAATAAGTGTATTTCTGGATACAAATACACCTATTTTTACACCTATTTTTTACACATTTCCTTTAGTAAATTTCCCCCTTAGTATTTACACAGCGCCAGCATACTAAGAACGTGAATAAAACACACAGATAAAGAGGTAAGAATGTGAATGAAGTGACATCTATAGGACTATAGTAGGCAGATATAGTAGGGTAAGTGACACAGATTGCAGATTGGTCAATCCAAACGCAAATCGGAACTTGTGCTCAATGGGGGCTATAGTAATGGTTCCCAACCTCGGTCCTCAAGTACCCCTAAGATGTTGGGTTTTCCAAGTCACCCAGCCAGTGCAGTATGTAAGCAACTGTCACATTTAAAAATCCAGTCACACAGCAACGGGGATCAAAGGGCCGTTTGAGCCGGACAATTAACAAACTTCCATTATGTATGGGGAGCATGGAGGTATGCTAAGGGGAACAAGGTGGTTTGGGAAGTTCATGATCTGGCTTAAAAAGGGTGCATGTGCTGGGAATGGCTGAAGGTTAGGGTAAAGTCCTGTTGTATGAGGGAGCTCATTTCAGAAGGGGAGTTCAGGTCATGAAATAAAACTCAAATAAACAAAGTACCTGGCACGGTGATGTGTGGTGGACAGGTGCAGATCGGGCAAAGCAGAGAGTTGGGAGATGCTATAGAAATTGTAGCAATTTTTTTTTTGATATTGGATTAAATACATTTTATGCAGCGCTCTTCTGCTGAACATAACATGCATTTTTCTATGTAAAAATTGTATGGGCTTGGCAGACTGCATGCAACAAAGTACCCAGAAGCCAATCATTTGATTTGCGTGACCAGCCTGAAGGCTGCGTTTATTGAACCCTCCTGAGGTGTTAGGCACATAGTCTCTGCAGCAATGGGAAAGTAGGATTATGCCACAGGAGGCGCCTGAGGACAAAATATGTCCACTGCCGGCATTAGAGATCGGATTGCTGTGCTCGAAGACGCAGCATCCAATCACCATCGGCCTTCTGAAAAAGCCCAAGCTTATTCAAAATGGCCACCCACACTGGAGGCCAGTAAATCTTTGGATTTGGCACACACATACAACAAGGCCCACATGCCCAGTTTTCTAAAACTGGGCAGCCTCGCCAACAGCCAACGGCGCCGCGGCTTCCGCAGCACATCGATCGGAGCAGCAGCTGCACTGCAGCACAAGGGCACATTACCCACCATAGTAGTTGTAAGAAACCACCTGGTGCGCATAAACCGCTTCATCAGGTCCGGAGAGTACCATCAGCAGCAGCTTAGAGAGGGTGGTAGGGCTGTGCGGCATTCCTACCACATGATGTCAAGCCAAACTCACTAACGGAATGTAAATATGGATTGTATGGTATGTATAGTCAGGGCGATTGATCAGGAATCCGGGAAAATCGCAATTATAGATATTATACCTGGCAGCATAGGAGAATCAGACTATACATGAAATGTACACGCTTACCATGCAACCTATGAGAGGGGTCAGGTTTAATTACTACATTTTTACCAGCAGTGAAATATTAAACAAAGCTGCCGGAGATCAGATTACAAATGCAACCTTGAGCGATGCATCCATTAACCATCGAAAAAGCGAATTTGCCCAATAAATAGCTCACCAACAATAGCACAGATGCACACAAACACACAAGACAGGGTTAATAAGAATTGTAGTATGTACGGTTGGCATTTCGACACAAATCCTCCTCACGATGCTCCCTCCAACCCCCCCCCCCCCTTCCTCCTCCTCTCCCGTCACGTCTCTGGAACATTGGGTTCTGTCTTGTTCTCGCTCACCAGGATCTCGCTGTCCAACCCAAACACAAAAATGTATGAACCCCCCCTCTGCTGTAAAAGGACAGTGCCCCTCCGCTGCTCACAGCCCCTCCCTGCACTTCACACATAGCAAACCTAAAGCTTGGTAACAAAATTCTGCATTCCGCAGTGTTCCACTATTCTGTACCCAAACATCTCATTCCTGCACCCTACAGACCACCTTTATAGCGAACAGCATTCACACAGTTACAACAGCACAATATCTCTGCTTCCATGCCCAATGTACTGCTTTTTAAAATATCTGTCTATGAACACCCAGAACTACACCTCACCCCAAAAATGCACATTCACTGGTCCGGAAACAGCATCCCCCCACCCCATCCATTCACTGGTCCCTAAACAGCATCCCCTACCACACACATTCATCGGTCCCAAAACAGCATCCCCCCACCTATTCACCGGTCCCGAAACAGCATCCCCCCACCCATTCACCGTTCCCGAAACAGCATCCCCCACCCATTCACTGGTCCGAAACAGCATCCCCCCCACCCATTCACTGGTCCCGAAAAAGCATCCCCCCACCCCATCCATTCACTGGTCCCTAAACAGCATCCCCTACCACACCAATTCACCAGTCCCGAAACAGCATCCCCCCCCCACACCCATTCACCGGTCCCGAAACAGCATCCCCCCCCCCACACCCATTCACCGGTCCCGAAACAGCATCCCCCCCCCCACACCCATTCACCGGTCCCGAAACAGCATCCCCCCCACCCATTCACCGGTCCCGAAACAGCATCCCCCCCACCCATTCACCGGTCCCAAAACAGCATCCCCCCCCACCCATTCACCGGTCCCGAAACAGCATCCCCCCCCCCCACCCATTCACCGGTCCCGAAACAGCATCCCCCCCACCCATTCACCGGTCCCGAAACAGCATCCCCCCCACCCATTCACCGGTCCCAAAACAGCATCCCCCCCCACCCATTCACCGGTCCCGAAACAGCATCCCCCCCCCCCACCCATTCACCGGTCCCGAAACAGCATCCCCCCCCACCCATCGGTCCTGAAACAGCATCCCCCCCCCACCCATTCACTGGTCCCGAAACAGCATCCCCCCCCCACCCATTCACTGGTCCCGAAAAAGCATCCCCCACCCATTCACTGGTCCTGAAAAAGCATCCCCTCCCACACCCATTCACTGGTGCCGAAACAGTATCCCCTCCCCACCCCACCCATTCACTGGTCCCGAAACAGTATCCCCTCTCCACATTCACTTTTCCTGGAACCACACCTCAACCCCACACATTTCCTTTTCCCGGAAGCACGTCTCCTGACCCCACGCTAAAAATTCACTTCTCCTGGAACGGCATCTCATCCTGCCCACTACTGTTCCAACGCATACCCAGATGCCATACCCTGTGTGTTCTGACAAGGTGGAATTTGGGATGCCGGCATTAAGAATTTCTAATGAAGGCATCCCCCCTATTGCCTAAGCCTAACACTAGCGCTCACCTTACTTGCCAAACTTGGGATTCTGGTGCCAACATCCTCCGTGACCAGTCTCCTGTAAGTAGTCGGGATGCCAGAATCCCTATTATAAACACCAGTACTCCAACTGCCGGGATGCTAAACGTATCCCGCTCCGACCCCCTTACTTGCTGGAGATGTAACCCTACAAATAAATATTTCTTCTCACAAAACCTCATCTACTTACAATCTGCTTCACACTCATGCAAGTACTGTAAAAAGAAAGCTTTGTAGACTTCTCGGTTTCCTAATATTGCGCGCGTGCGTGTGTGTGTACCACAGTGCATCAGCACACCCTCTGTAGTGTGACACAACCTGGTAAATGCACTGTCACATCCACTCATGAACACAGGCTGCAAAGTTCATGTGACTCATGGACATATGACCCCCCCCCCCCCCCCTCTCCTTCTGCCGTGTGTCAGCCTATACGTCTGCTACTCCTATAAGCAAACCAGGAAGCCCTGCATTCCACATCCCGGAATACACACACACACACACACACACACACACACAAACGCACAAACGCACACACGATCCTACGGAGGAGTAGAAAGATCAGTAAAGTGTTAAGGCCCCCATACACTTCGCAATTTGGGCCTGATTCACCCCATTCCGGAGGATCGGGCCAAGAAATCGGGTGAAGGTGGATGTCATACACTTGCGATTTGGGCCGATCGGATCCAATGTGCGGTCCCATGCACATCAGATGTCGGACAAACTGCACAGAGAATATGTGCAGCCGCCAGCAGCATATCGCAGGTGCTAATCACCGTGCGGCAGGCAGGGAGCATGGTCCAGGGGACAGATTTGAAAGAATCCTATTCAAAAGACTGGGTGGCCGCTGATTGGTTGAGAGAGCTCTCAGCCAATCAGTGGATGCCCAGTCTTTTGATTAGGATTTATCAATTCTGCCGCCCCCAGGCTTACATGCGATACATGTGAAGTACACAAGTAGTGTTCATTCTAGCACCCGCCAACTTTGAAATCCCATGCAGTTCCTCTTCCCTGCCTGGGGTGTCACTGTCTGCTGTAGTGCATCTAGCACAGTGTGGTCTGTATATCAGCACTGATATGCAAACCAGACCTTGCTAGAAACAGCACAGCAGACAGCGACACCCCAGGCAGGGAAGAAGAACTGCATGGGTTTTCAAAGTTGGCGGGTGCTAGAATGAACAATACACCCGATGCACCCTTGATGGCTTCAGATCAGATAGATCCTTGGCGCAGCACACCTAAAGCAGGGACACTCACCGCAACGGAGGAACCTGCAATTGGCCTGTTTTCTTCAGACTGGTCTCTCAGTGGGGGTCGTGGACCACCACGAGGGAAAATAGCGGGTGGCCGTCGGGCACCCGGCTGTCGGTGTTTTGACAGTCGGGATCCCGACGTCAGGTAAATGACTGTTGGGAACAGGTCCGGCACCCCTAGGGACTTCATGCCAGGAGAGTAACTACTATAGGTGCAGCTGCTATGGGGCCCAATCTGTACTGTGTAAGTTATATGCCCTATATACATTTATCACCATTAATTGGCACATACAGTAATGCCCCTAACAGACATTGCTATGGGGCCTATGAATATCTAGTTACATATCTGCTTCCTACCGTGTCTATATCTGTATTATTGCATGATCGGGGGCAGAACATATGCACTCCCAAATCTCCTCTACCCACCAATAACAGATAAAGCAGAGCTTAACCCTCCATGTGCCAATATTGCTGTGAGAATGCCAGCGCCGCTCACAGCGACTGTTCATTTTTTGGGTGCAATATAAATGAATAGACTTGGCTGTATTTGTATTTATTTATACTAAAAGATCAGTCGCTGTGAGCGATGCCGGCATTTTTAGCGGCTATTTTAAAGAATTGCTCACAGCAACGGTGGCACTCAAAGCGTTAAGCATGAGCACACATCGTGCGCCACTAGTGATGCGGTGTGAAGTGGGGTTTTGCCTATTGTTTCTAAGCAAAACCCTGCAAACTCGCAGGAAAGACAGTGCAAGATTTGTTTCCGTGCGGGTATCGTCATAGGGCACAGGTTCTCAAAGCCGGTCCTCGAGACACCACACAGTGCGTGTATTGCAGGTCTCCTCACAGAACCATGTGAAATAATTGGCTCCACCTGTGGATCTTTTAAAACAGGTCAGTGAGTAAGGGGTGCACCTGTCGGGTGACCTGGAAACTGTAAACGGTGTGGGGTTCTGAGAACAGTGTTCGAGAACCACTGCCATAGGGGTTACACACGGAGAGTGCTCTGTGCTCCATTTCTAAGCGATCTGGTCAGATCGATTTGAAATGGGGCTGAAATCGCCCCATGTCTATGCCCCTAAGCTATTCCAGATCTGCCTCTACCTTCAGTTTCTTTGTCCAAATTTCTCTTTTCTTTTGCCAACTGTTTATCACGCATTGTGCATACTGGTTATTAAGGAGACACACACACGGTACTTGGATTTAGCCCAATTATTTAAATTGTTAAGACTTGCTAATGCTCTCCCTGCCACCCCTCCCTGTTCAACCTGCTGTGTGATGCTTCTGCCGGAGGTTATATGACTGTCGCACCCCCCCCCCCCCCCCCATCTCAGCCCTATCTGTGTCACACAGCAATGTAAGCAGCTACTACAGGAGCGTAGGGGGGTGGGTGGGGGTTGTTAGTATTATCGCTGACAACTTCTACCCATAGTCACATCATGAAGAGAAAGAGGAATTATACCAATAGACCAGTGACACAGAGGAGTCTGCAAAGAAATTTTTGGTTCTAGACAAAAAAGTGAACAAAGACAAATACAATAATGTGTGTTTTTTTGTCAAACGTGTATTAATTCTGCATTTGTAACACTTTATTTTACAGTTTGCCCCTATTGAGATTATATAAAGATTGTTAGCATATTGATACAAATCAGACAAAGTAGTATTGAAAAAAATGCATTGGACCATAACATAAATATAAGCACATACAGATATATGGAAATATATTTGGCACCATTACCCATTTTCACTTCTCTCGCACAGTGCTCAGGTCCTAGGTTTGATTTTGACCTATGCTGCCATCTGCGTCTATGTTATCTCCACAGGGGAGTCCTATACCAAGGTGAGAGTACATTTCCCCCCACGGCACATGATGTCACATCATGTGAATAGGCTGCAATCTCATAGATATGACCCACAAAATGGCTGCCCTCACTGTTGTCTAGGCAACAGGTGTGCTTCAACAAGAGTCGGGTTTGTTTGGCCAGTAGTAAGAACTTATGGAATTTAACAATAACATTTCAATTTACGCTTCCACTGGTTGTCCTCACAACCTGCTGCAGGAGTGTGTGAGGGAGAGACTAACACCACAGCTGTTACACCTACACTTGTTCTCGGAATAAAATGTGGTTTCCTTTTCCTCTGACTGCCCACATGACACCGATCCTATTAGTACAGTACAGTGAGTGCTGCATGCACACCCCCCCCCCCCCCCCACCCACAGAGAGAGCAGGGTCCTTGAAAACTACAAAGGCCCTCCATTAGCAGTATAAAAGGGCCACATACAGCAGTCACCTGCCAGGAACCCTAATACCAGTCATGAATGAGAGCACAACACATTGGAATTACTATAGTACAAAAGCCAACAATTTTAAGGGGAAAAAAAAGGGATTAAGAGCCAGATGTATCAAGCTTCAAAAAGTGCTAAAGTAGAAAGTGATAAACAACCAGCTTCTACCAGTCACTTTTCAAACCCAGCCTGTAACATGACAGTTAGGAGCTGATTGGCTGGCCGTTTATCACTCTCCATTTTATCACTTTTTGAAGCTGGATACATCTGGCCCTAAAACGTTGACAGTAGAGCTAAAGAAAATTAAAACACATGTTCTAAAACATGTCCACTAAAAATTAAGACGAAGGATGGTATTCAATGCTCTTTAGCGAGCATTCTCCCTTAACATGGAATAGGGCGAGTGGCCCGCGGGGGGGATAAATGGCGAGGGTTGCTTGTATAACCCCCTCGCCGACGGCATTGAATACCACCCAAAGATTCAAATGTTTTTGGGTGCCCATCAGATCAATTCAATTGTTTCTCTGATCAAGTGCCATAGGTTTATACAAAGAGGGGTACAGTCCTGGTTAGGGCACCCAAACCACAGACCTCACAAATTTTATACCCCAATAGGGTATACACCAGGAAACAGATGTGGTATGTTGACATTCATCAAGTAGACAGTGATGACATATGAGCTTGTTAGAATATCGACAATGTCCTGGTGGCCAAGTGGTCATTTACCTGTTCCTGGGCTAGATTCTCTAAGCGTCAAAAGTGATAATATGGAGAGTGATAAACAGCCAGTCAATCAGCTCCTACCTGCCATGTTACAGACTGTATTTGAAAAATGTCAGGCAGGAGCTGATTGGAGAGTGATAAACAGCCAGCCATTTTATCACTTTTGAAGCTTAGAGAATCTTGCCCCCCTGACTGCTGCAGCGGCTTTACTGCAGCTTCTGGGTCAGAAATCTGCTGCTCCAGCATTCCAGTGAGTATTTCTCCCCTAACCCTCTGTCTAGTGCTGAATACTAACATTACCCACACGCAGCCTAAACTCCCGCTATACTATACCCCATTTTAAGAATGTTGTCATCACAACATAGAACAAAGCGGGGATACTTCCTGGCAACACAATATGGGCTAAAGCCACTAGCCCTGAGATAGAACACCTAATTGGAGATGTATTAAGTCGTAAGGCGAGATTTAGCCAACCTTGGAGAGAGAAAGGGGTCCATGTACTAATCATTGGAGAGAGAAAGTACCAACAAGCTCCTGTCATTTTTCAAACAGCCTGTAACAGCAGTTAGGAGCAGATTGGCTAGTACTTTATTCGGTACTCTTTACCTAGCACGGCGCCCATCGCGGGCATTGAATGCACTAAAAAAAAAAATCGGGTGCGTCGCGACCGACGCGATTTCCCATAGGGACCAATGTTAAATTTCTCAATTGACCCGATTTTTCTGTTCAATGCCTCAATTGACACGATTTTTCCATAGGAATCAATGTTAAATGGCCCACATAGGCCAAATAGCCACCCTGAAGTGTGAAATGGCCCCCACAATTGTTAACGCCACCCCACGATCAACGTTAACCCGAAGCGTGGCGAGCGCAGCGTCCTACGACCTTTTCATACCCCCACTATCCACGTCGGCGTGGAGTTGAGAATAGAATAGTGTCCGCTCGCCCGAAGCGTGGCGAGCGGACGCGGATACCTTCACAGGTAAACGCGTCCCTTCGCGGGCTTCACAGGTATCCTCGTCCCCTCGCGGGGCTCGCCACGCTTCGGGCTCGGTGGCTCGCCACACTATTCTATTCTCAACTCCACGCCGACGTGGATAGTGGGGGTATGAAAAGGTCGTAGGACGCGTTGACGTTGATCGTGGGGTGGCGTTAACAATTGTGGGGGCCATTTCACACTTCAGGGTGCCTATTTGGCCTCTGTGGGCCATTTAACATTGTTTCCTATGGAAAAATCGTGTCAATTGAGGCATTGAACAGTAAAATCGGGTCAATTGAGAAATTTAACATTGTTCCCTATGGAAAATCGGTCGCACCCGATTTTTAGTGCATTCAATGGTCGCGATGCCCACGATTTTTTTACCTACGATGCCCACGATCAAAATCGTGGGCGCCGTGCTAGGTAAAAAGTACCCTTTATTCTCCTACGCATAGTCGAGACCCCAAACTACCAACCAATCAGTTTCCCTCTTTACAGACTGTGCTAGAAAAATTACATTAGAAGCGGATTGGTTTGTACTTTTTCTGTGTATTTTGTAAGTTCACCCCATTGGAGAGAGTTCAAGTGGAGTAACTGCCCAGAGAAACCAACCCACTTCTGTCATTTCATAGACTGTGCTACATAAATGACGAACACATGGATTTCTTGGTTTGGGAAACTACTCCACTCTACCCAGGGGCAGATACATCCCCCTTTAGAGCAGATGGCAGAGAACCATCCGCTGTGGCCACACAACAACAACTATGGTGGCAACTCAACTGTTCTGTGCCATGCAAAGCAGCTAAACCCTTCAAAAAGTAGTTGTTAGGGCACACAAACAACAGACTTCATGGCCTATCTTCTTGTGCCACAGGAGGCTGCAAGAAGAAAATGTCACCACCCCATCTCTTCCTCATATACACACATACCTTGAAGTTAACCGGTTTCTAACTAGATCAACAAAAGGGGAAAATAATTGAATCACCTACTATATGCCACAGAAACCACAATAAATTACAATTTAATCCATACAGGTCTTATATATAGTTTGAAATGCACTATAATGAATTTGTTAAGAAAAACCTTTATCTCCTCAATATATGCACAAAAATTCCACTTCAGACTTTTCGCTGATTTAGGATGTGGCGTGTACATAAAAAGACTGCACAGCTGTAAAAATCTCCATTTTATAACCATTACAGAATAAGTAGCAAAGTAATCATACATTGCTCACAAGGTGCATAATATAAACTATTTGCTGATATAAAAAAAAAAAAAATCACAACCTTTCCAAGCCCATGGAATTTACTAAACAACTTATTATTCTTACAGAACAGTTTCATTTAAGAATCTACAGCAGACTTATTTTGATCACCACCCACATTACATGTTCCTGTAGACAAAAAGTAATATTTGCAATGTAAAATGACTCTAAATATAGGTTTATTTTCTCTTCTAGTTGCGTTTCCCTTTTAAGGCCTGTAGAATGTGTTTTTGTGTGTGTCCCTTATTAAGCCAGAGATGTGCCAATACCACACAGCAACAAGTGCACAGCATTCCAACTCCCCTGCACCGAGCACAGGATATCCGCTCAGGCGCTGGGTGGGAGGAACTATAAGCTCTGTGACACTGTAGTATACTAATACCCCTTTCACATTGCACCCAATTACCAGGTTCATGCCAGTTTGACCCTGTAATTGGTGCAATGTGAAAGGGATTACGGGGTCCACAAACTAGTAGCAAACACAGCAATACTCCCCCGCGCACCCTGATGACATCATTGCCTGTTCGCTGAAGTAATCTGAACAGACCAAAATGCAGGGTCGTGCCAGGACTGAACCATTTCAAAGTCCCAGCGAAACTCTGCATTTTGTGGTCTGAAAGGGGTATTACGTAATAGTACTTATAGAAACAGCATATGCTGGATACCCTCTACCTGTTTAATGCTGTGCTGAAATTATTACACTGGTACTTAGAATACACGAGTTTCTAATGGACAAGACCATATGCACTGCAGGTGGGGCTGATGTAACATGTGCAGAGAGTTAGATTTGGGTGTTTTATTGTTTCTGTGCAGGGTAAATACTGGCTGCTTTATTTTTACACTGCAATATAGATATCAGTTTGAAGTACACCCCCCCCCCCACCCCAATCTAACTATCTCTGCACATGTAACATTTGCCCCCACCCCCTGCATTGCACATGGTTTTGTCCATTAGAGAGTGATTGTGCCTTTCTGTGTGAATCAGAATAATCCACCTTTTATCCACCTTCTGCTGCAAAGTGCAGTCATCCCTAGGGATGGCCATCGACTATCGATGTTCCCAAAACATCGATGGTTGAGACCTAGTGCTCGATGTTTTGGGCATCGATAGTGGATGGTCGAATAGTTTTATGCCATCGATGGATGGCTTCCGATGGTAAAAGTTGTGGGCGCATGCGCACTGCGTGCGTAGCGTCATTGCTGCGGGCGGCCCGCCCCGCCGGAAGGTGCGCGCATGTGCAAAAGAAACTTAAACTGGATTGATGGCAAAAGTTTCTTCTGCACATGCGCGCGGATCACGGCCGAGCAGGCTGCCCGCGGCGACCCGTCCCGTTGCTCTGCGCATGCGCGGCTAAGCGATGGCAGGAACCATCGAAGGTGTGAGGTAGAATGGTTTATAGCCACCCATGGTTCCTGCTCCAGAAGCCATCGATGGCAACCATCGATGGGGGATGTGCTGATGGCCATCCCTATCAGTAGTTCTCAAACTCCATCCTCAGGACCCCAGACAGCTGTTTCCAAGCAGTCGCACAGGTGTATTCATTACGCACTGTTACATTCCAAAATATCCACAGGTGGAGCCAATTGGTAAATGTGTGATTCATGAGGCAGATTTATTAAGCCAGTGAAGTGATAAAGTGGCTGGTGATAACGCACCAGACCATAAGCTCCTAAAGAGGCCTACACACGTGAAGATTTGCTGAGCGTCCTGAACTAGGCAGCATAAGCTGGGTATACACCCAAAGATTCTGTCCAATCTGTCTGGTGGGAACAAATATCTGCTGAACCCAGCTTAACTCTCCAGCTGTTGTAGAACTACAAAAACCAAGCATGCCACCAAGCTGTTTGAACTGTATCCTGAGGCATGTGAAGTCTTGCCAAACAGATTTCCCAGCATAATAAAATGGGCATCAATAATTGTGCAGAGAACAAAGCATCCGTAACACGCTGGGTACACATTACAAGATATGTGTAGCCAGCAATGTCATTTACGACGGGACCTGGCATCGGCATGTGCAGCCACACTTGCCGATGCCAGGCACGATGTGCAATGGTGGCATGGATTTAGTGCGGGGCCATGACACAGTCTACAGCATGGCTCGCGCTAGTGATGACCTCCATTATCCTGCATGTACAGGCGACAGAACATCACTAACGACATGCGTGGGAAAGTTGATCATTAACTATATATTACACGATATGGATGTATACGTTGATATCATGCATATAGTTATTTTATCGTCTCATGTGTACGCATCTACAGAGATAGTCAGGTCTTTCCGGTGACTTTTATGTGCTGTGTTTTAAGCACTGGTTGAGTCGGAAATGCTTGGAAGCAGAAGGATTTTAGAATTTTCCCCTTATTTTAGAATGTTTGCATACCATGAAGCAATATCATGGGGATAGCTAAACCGATATGCATTTGTTTCATATACACCTTGTACACGTAGTCTAAAGGTAATTTTATAATATATAGGGCGGTATTCTCTAAGAAATGCGGCTGCACATCGCCGGCATTCGCATAGTTAATAATCGCATATGTTAGTGCATATGCGATTATTACCTATGCGAATGCCGGCGATATGCAGCCGCATTTATTAGAGAATCCCGCCCTATTTACATACCTCCCAACATGACCCTCTCCAGGACGGACACAATGCTCTGTTTCTGGACTTCCCTGGTAATGTATGATTGCCATCACCTGTGTTGAAGCACCTTTCTTATTAATTAACATGTTCAACACAGGTGCTGGCAATCATACATTAGAGGAAAGTCCAGAAGCAGAGCATTGTGTCCCTCCTGGAAAGGGTCATGTTGGGAGGTATGTATATATTATAAAATTACCTTTAGGCTACGTGTGATTATTAAGGCAAAGGACCGCTCCTGCGATAAGAGCGGTCCTTTGCGGTGTGGCCGGCGACGTGCAGCGGGTCCCCCCTCTCTCCCTGGACCCGTACCCGGCTCCGCTTCCTCCTCCCTGCACCCGGAAGAGGTGCAGGGAGGACGAGATCACTTGTCTGGGCAGCACAGCAGGTGGCTGCCCGAACACAGGTGGGTGGGTGTGTGTGTGTGTGTGTGTGTGTGTGTGTGTGTGTGTGTGTGTGTGTGTGTGTGTGTGTGTGTGTGTGTGTGTGTGTGTGTGTGTGTGTGTGTGTGTGGGGGGGCAGCACAGATCGGCAGGGGGCGTGCAGGGGACGCGAAGGGAAGCCCATAGGGGTACTCCATCTAGAACTGGCGTAACCCGCCGCAGCGAAGCCCCAGCTGCGGGGCTTTGCTGCATATGAGAATGCGGTAACATACCCCAGCTCAAATGACAAAACTGACGGCTGACAAGCATTACATAATAATAATAATAATAATAATAATAATAATAATAATAATAATAAAGCACTTTTCTCCCAGTAGGACTCTAATGGTGTGTACACACCGGAGATGTGCTGTGCGATGCGATCAGATCGCATCGCACGGCCTGCATGCAATGGCATACAATTTTGACTATATAGTGCAGATCTGCACTATATAGTCAAGGCAGCCAAGAGTTTCTGATGTGCATCGGGATCGCATGCGATTCTGACTATATAGACTATATAGTCAGAATCGCAGGGTGATTTGGTGTGTACACACCAAAAGTCTTTACAGCTCAAAATACAAAACAAGCTTAACAGTAGATGTCAATGAAATGCTTGAGTAAATAAGTATGTCTTTAGTCTATTCTACAGTGGTGGCTTCTCCCACTGTGCGAGGAAGAGAGAGTGATAGATTTACTGGTACTTCTTTACTTTCACGGCGCCAGCATGGCGCCGCGCTACTTCCGGGTTACGCTCGCCACAAACTAAGTAAAATAAACGAAGTTAACGCCATGCCAACATGGATAGTTCATACCTCCACTATCCATGTTGGCATGGAGTTGATTTTAATAAGCGTAGCAAGCCACCGAGCCCGCAGCGTGGGCGAGCCCCGCAAGCGCGCGGCGCCATGCTGGCGCCGTGAAAGTAAAGAAGTACCGATTTATTAAGTGACGATCAGGGAAATATGCGCTATCCCGTGCCTTATGGCAGGGGATAGCGCTTCCCCTGATCTATGACACCCTTACGTGCGGCGGTGTGGGGCAGGAGGCATAGCGCAGCTACAATATTTTGTGTTGCGCACCTGCCTCCTGCCTGATTTATGAACGGCTGACCATTCCGCTGCCTGCAGCTATCGACTTCGACAGCTGCAGGCGGCGATGTCCTATGCCTACAACAGGGACAGCGCTGTCCCTGCTGCTGGCTCTGAGCTGCGCTGGGGATATCGCATGAGAAGCAAGATCCCGCGCATGCGCAGTCCAGCCGGCCGGGGAGAAGCAGACAGCGCGTCAGTGTTAACTGACGCAATGACAGCTGAAGGAGGCATCGCCGGAGGGGGGAGTTAGCGCTCCACCGCTTCGCCGGCAAGATCTTAGTAGATCTTGTCGCTCTCCCCTCCTGCTTCGCCTTGCTACTGAGGCGAAGCAGGAAGTGTTATAGCGTCGCTTTTAGCACCGCTATAATAAATCTACCCCAGAGTTCCATAGAGTTAAAGCAGCAAAGTTGAAAGCTCGACCCCCATATGAATTCAGGGAGATTCTGGGTACTGTTAGTAATCCTTCAGTGGATCGTAGTAATAGAGTAGGAGAGTAAGGGATCAGCAGCTGCTGCAGGTACCTTGGGCCTTGGTCATGTAGGGCCTTGAAAGTGAGTAAGCCAATCTTCAAAACAATTCTCCATTTTACAGGTAGCCAGTGAAGGGAGTAGAGAATGGGAGTTATGTGGCTGGAGCGGGGCTGGTTAGTTAATAGTCTGGTGGCTGCATTTTGTACCAGCTGCAAGCGGTGCAATTCTTTTGCTGGAAGACCCAGGTAGAGAGCATTACAGTAGTCTAGTCGTGATGATATAAATGCATGTATGACTTTAGGCAGGTCTTCTGAAGGAATTAAGTGCTTGATTCTGGCTATGTTTCTCAGATCAAAGAATGAGGATTTGATTGTGGCCGACACCTGATGTTTAAGTGTCAGGCCACTATCCAGGACAACACCAAGATTCCGCACATGATCAGAGTTTTTTTAGTGCTGTGCCCCCAGCGTAAGACAGTTGGCTATGCTGCCGTCTTGTCCTGTGATTTATCATCAGGACTTCTGTTTTATCTGGGTTGAGTCTTAGCCAACTTGCACTCATCCACTCCTGGAGCTCAGCTAGGCAGCCATTTAAGGTTGTTATTGTGTTATCGGTGCCTGGAGCAAAGGACAGGTACAGTTGTGTATCCTCTGCATAGCAGTGGTAGACCAGGCCATGACGTCTGATTAGGTCACCCAGTGGAAGCATGTATACTACAAAAAGCATGGGAGATAATATAGAACCCTGTGGGACACCACAAGACAACGGCACTGGTGGCGAAGAGTATACTCCCGATGAAACTCTGACCTGCCAGCAAGAAATTATTTGAACCAGCTAAGGACTGTGCCACCCAGACCACAGAAATTCTTCAGGCGCTCAATTAGAATCCCATGGTCAACTGTGTCAAATGCTGCAGAGAGGTCCAGAAGGATTAGGATTGAACAGTCTCCTCTATCCCTTGCATTTAGAAGATCATTGAGCACACATACCAGAGCTGTTTCTGTGCTATGTCTTCTCCTGAATCCTGACTGGAATGGATCATAAATGTCATGGGTTGAAAGGTGGGTCTCTAGTTGAGTTGCAACCACTTTCTCAATAACCTTTCCTAGAAAAGGAAGATTTGATACTGGTAGGTATTTGGTCATGCAGTCAGGGTCTAAATTAGATATTTTAAGAAGTGTTCTGACTATTGCTTCCTTTAGTGGTTCGGGAAACGCCTGTCTGCAAAGACCAATAAACTATTTTTGCGAATGCAAGGCCGATTATTTCCATACACCCTAAAAGAAGCTTGGATGGGGCAGGGTCCAGATCACAGGAGGAGGGACGCAACAGTCAGGAAATTCCAGCAATGTATTGTACATCCACTTGGTCAAAGATGTCCCATGAAGGCAGGTGTCTTACACTGGGCAGGCTTGGTATGTTGGTACTCCTTTGGGTTCACTGTGGGGATTTCAGCCTGGATGATAGATACTTTATCTGCAAAGAATTTAGCAAACTCATTGCTAAAGTTCTACCACCAGCAAAGCTCTGGAGAACCGCTCAGGCTCTAAATGTTAGAGGTGAGTAGGCCATGAAACAGTGGCTTGTCTCTGTCCCAAATGCTCTGTGTGCTTGTCAGGTGGTAGGAGACCAACAATTGTGTGAGGAATAACTGGAGTATCTTTAATCAGCACAAGTATTGACCACGATGAAACGGCTGAAGACATCCTTTAAAACAGCGAAAACCATTGTTCCCAAGGTCACAGAGAACATTTTACCAACAGTGCTGTCTCGGTCCCTTGATGCCAGATACAGTGCATAACCCATTGCCGATGTCCAGCCAAAAACTTCTGGTTACAGGATACTGAAATAATCTGGTTAGAGATGAAAAGATTCTGGGTTCCCTGTCAGAAGACAAACGTGGACCATGTGCATTTATTTCTGGATTCCCCTCGATGTGTTGCTCAGGACTGGACAATGGCTTTGGCGGTATTGCACTTGCTGTTGCTCAGTAGGCAGCAGTCCTATACGACCTCTACGTGTAATCAGTGTTTGTTGTCCTGCTGAAACTTGAATACATTATTTCCAAGGATACTTCAGGGAAGCGTTCATTGCTTACGCAAACTGGAAGGTTTCATAAAGGATGTCAAGGTTCAGCAGATTCTTGAGGAAGCTCAGCCTTAACAGGCAGGTAACTAATACAATTATCATACATTGAGTCCTTTATTTATCCTACACAATACTCTTCTGACAAAGCTTTGTTATGGTGATGAAGCCCAGTCTACCTGACGAAACTACGGATCATTAAATGTACGTTTATTCATAATGGATACAGTGAACCCATCTTTCAGGATATCCAGCAAGGGGACTGACTGTTGTAGATCAATATAAAGAACACAAACTCTGATATCCCTATCTTACTCTGAAACAGGAAATTCTTTAGATTCCTGGCTCTGGGAAGACACTTCCAACACACAGCCTCCCTTCTCTATGGATACAGATCAGAGAAGAAGCATTACAAAAGCAGACGGGTGGACAGACCTAAAACGTTATTCCCCAAGCCATCCTATTAACGGGGCACCATTAGGTAACTATAACCACAGATGCCTACGGATCAGGCTGGGAACCTTTGGTGACCGACAGCTAAACAGGACTCAGAAGACCCAGTTCAGAAACTGACAGTTCCGCTGACAGTTGTATGTCTGGAGGTGTGCAATCAATCTGCAAAAATAATTATACCCAGTTCCCTAGAGGCTCCATACATAAAGCAACACGGAGACACCCTTTGCAGAAACCATGTTTTACAGGCTGAGGTTTACCTGAGACCATGGACAGCTGCTGACATTCCAGAATCATCCAACATTCTCCCAAGAGAACTGGTCCCGAGTTAGAACAGGCGTCATAAATGTTATAGCCATGTGGAAAGAATACCCGGATCAAGCCTGATGGAGACCGCAATCAATGCTAGATGCCTAATGTTTGCTGCAGGAGCTGCCCTTACAGACTTCTATCCCACGGAACTTCAGTGGATCATAATGGAAGTACATGTAGTCCCTTCTGATTCAGATATACTGCTACCAAGGGCATCATGATTTAAAAAAATAAAAAAAAACTCAGAATCCCACTGCTTTTGTATATTTGATAATACCATCATATTGGTATGGAAAAGAAGAGACACAGGGGTCTCTCAGGAAGCAATAGCAACACCTTAAAAAATTACATTAAAGCTATTTTATGAAAGTAATGTAGAAATAAGACATTTACATGCTGATGCTCACCGAAAGTTTTCAAGGCCAAAGACATCTGGTCATCGTGGTCAAAACATTGACTCCCTTGTGTCCAGGCACGGACTATGGCTACCTTGACATTTTTTAACAGGTTCCTATGCTACTGCTTAACTGGAAAAGGTTTTCCTTTGGGTCAATATCACAGATGGTCAGACACTCCAACAACATTTGTCTCAACATTACAGCCCCTACCATTGTCAGTCTCCTAGATAGAAGACATTGTGAACTTTACATTGGAGGACCCATGTAGTAGAGTTGCTGCCTGTCCCCCATGCCATGTGCGATTAAGTCAACACAGTTCTCAAACTAGGTAATTTGTGAACTATCTGCCACCACCTCCTGGTTTTCTGCATTTGGTGGCATTTCTTGGAGCCATATGCAAGGGCTTGTCTTGAAAAAGACCACAAATTCCCAGGCATTAACACCTTTAGAATCGACAAATACCCTTCCCTATTAGGCTGCCATTCTGTCTCTGCTCTTCTGTTCCCATTCCAAGGACAGGGGTACCCACTGCAGTGATCAGGTCCAGGAACATAAATAGGGTAAGTGGGATGCAAAATCCTTTCATACACACGGATCATTTTGTGTATGTTCCCAAATATATTGTTTCTGTTCTCTTTACTTCCAGGCTTGCCATAAATGACAGTAGCTGCATACTCAATGTGCTCAGCAAGAGACCGCTGCAAATTAAATTACCTTAGCTTGGGGGGAGCTACAAATTGCTCGGCATTAGAAGTCAATTCTAGTTATAATTAATTTGGGAAGGGATCAATTTAGTCAAATCCAGAATTTGATAAAACACGGACAAGGCAGTACCCAGGTGATCCACAGCTTCTGACCCAGCAGAGATCCAAGTTCATGTTAATCGCTCTACCAACGTGGTTTTTTTATTACATCATTAACAAAAAAAAAAAAAAAAAAAAAAAAAAAAAAAAAAATCGCTCACAAGGGGTGAATCACTTTTCATAGTAGGAGACTATGGAAAGTGGTTCATTTGGCTGGGAATGCTGGCCACACAGACCAACTTTCCTCCAACTAGGATGGAATAAAAATATGGTACTGGATGGGAGCAAATAGAATATTTTCTATATGAAATTTGCTCACAAAATCTGGAAAAGGACCAAACCTGTCTCTCAGACACAGTACTGTAGTTGAACCTGTTTGAGTTAAACAATTTAACTGAATGTTTTTGTCCATTTTCCTGGGTTTGTGAGCACACTACTGATTTTCCTTTGCTCCCATACAGTACCAGATTTTTATTCCATCCAAGCAACTAGTTGGATGAAAGTTGGTCTAATGTGTGGCCAGCATAAAACAGCCTGACGGCAGCAATGATGATGCAGGAGAGCGCATTCGTGCTCATTGCCCAGCCATACAACAGATTGAGCTGAAAACACCAAAAGCAAGCTACTTTCAGCTGAAAATCACAGTGCGTATGGGCCAGTACATTTAGGACTACACAGCCACCAAAGTAGTGTCAGACTGAAACATCTGCATAAGCCAAGTCCAGGGCAGGTCAGCAGTCTAGGCAAAACTCCAACCTAATGACCCCTAACACCCACTTTCCAGACCCTTAAGTGAAAATGGGGAGGTGGAATCTGAGAAATTCCACTGTCACCACCTGCATTAAGAACAAGGATGTCTTCCTGATAGACCAGGCATGTCCAAACTATGGAACTCCAGCTGTTGTGAAACTACAAGTACCAGCATGCCTTGCCATAGTTTTGCATTCCCTAACAGCAAAACTGTGGCAACGCATGATGGGATTTGTAGTTTCACGACAGCTGGAGGGCCATAGTTTGGACATGCATGTCATAGACCTTCATAGTTTTGTGATCTGCAGACTCTGCAGCCACCCCCTTCCCCCCACCAAATCCCTCCTCCCAAAGCAGCTGCCTAACGGTAGTGCTGACCCTGGTTAAGTCCTAGAGCCAGATGCACTAAGCTTCAAAAGTGATAAAATGGAGAGTGATAAACAGCCAGCCAATCAGCTCCTACCTGCCATGTCACAGACTGTGGCCCTTATTCTAAATCGGACGGTACGGCCCGCGTGCGGCCGTACCGCCGATGTTTTTGTTCTGCACATGCGCAGAGGTCATTCTGCGCATGTGCAGCCCCCTTCGCCGCAGACGGATTTCGTCCGCCGCAAAGGGGACGTATAGGGGCGTGAGGGGCTTCAGCCCCTCATTACCCTATGTGTACGCCCCGCGTTTCATGGGCGTTCCCATGCAAACGCGGGGCGTGTGCATGGTAATGAGGGCATGACGCCCTCATTACCATGACATGGGGGCGGAAAGCTGACGTCGCCGGATGTCAGCTTTCAGCCCCCTTTCAAGCTCCCACACGGACGATTGTCCGTGTGGTCTGAGCTTGCGGGAGCTGCCGCGGCGTGCGGGCCTGCCTTCGATGGTCGTCGACCATCGAAGGCAGGGGGCAGCTCCCACCATGGTGGAGGCGTAGCCTCCACCATTTTTGTGCGGATCGCCAGCCGTCCGTGTACGGACGGCCGTGGCGATCCGTCGGGTGGGCGGCCCTTGGTTTGTGCGGTCGGAGCCCCGTGTGCGGCTCTGACCGCACCAACCAGAATAAGGGCCTGTGTTTGAAAAATATCAGGCAGGAGCTGATTGGCTGGCTGTTTATCACTCTCCATTTTATCACTTTTGAAGCTTAGTGCATCTGGCCCCTAGTCCAGTGTTTCCCAAACTGTGTGCAGTGGCTCCCTGGGGTGCCTTGGGTTGGTGGTCCAGGACCAATTCAAATTATTTATGGACAAAACCAGTGCTAGTGGCTGCCAAAAATAAAATGTGTACAAACAGAAGCAAATCATGACCTTTACCACATAACTGCACCTAAGAAGCACATATAAACACAAACTACTTAATTTTATATATTGGGGGGGGGGGGGGCCTAGGGGTGCCGTGGAAAAATTCTGATACTCTAGGGTGCCGTAATTTGAAAAAGATTGGGAACCCCTATCCTAGTCAATACTTTACATGACACTTATAATGTGTACACACGGTGAGATGCGATGCCATACAATTTTGACTATAGTGCAGATCTGCACTATATAGTCAAGGCAGCCAAGACTTTCTGCCGTGCGACATGGGAGCGCGCATCGGGATCGCAAGGGTTAAAACCCTTGTGATCTGCGTGCGATACCGATTCGACTGACTATATATAGTGAGAATCGCAGAATGATTGTACCCATGTGTAGAATGGCATTAATATACATAGAGAAACAAAAATAAAAATAGAAAACAAAATCACATTACAGAAGTAGGCTAAGATAATACTGAAAAATAATAATAGCAATATTAAAAACCATCCCAGCAACACAGAGATAAATCCTGGGCAACAAATAACCTTAGATTATAGGTCAGGCCACAAAACCACAAACCAATGTAGAGCTAAATCAATGTCTCTTACCTTGCCCAATTCAGAACCAGCTTTTGTATTATTAAACTTGCCCATCTGAGGCTAAACTAGAGTATTCCCTTGGCTATAGACTCTATACAGCCTTTATAGTCGTTTCAGTTATACAGCCGAGCCCTAGACACAACCAGATCTTTCCAATAAGAACATACAGTACCCAAGACTCAGATTGCTTGGCCATTCAAACAGTCTCCAAAGCCCGATATTCATTTTACCAGAAGTAAAAGACAAGAGCTGATTCCCCACTGTGCCCACAGCCCTACTGCAACTTCCAAGACACAAAAGGCAAAAACAGGTTCTTCTCATGGCATGAGAGGCCCAAGGCACAGCCAGATAATCACATGTGCCAATAGGCACATCCAGAACATCACATGGCTACATACCATGCACCCTTGTCAATCAAGAACCTATCCTAGGCAAAGCCAAGCCACACTGCGGCTGGCTATACAACCCTACAGATTAAAGCAACACAATGAACAAATCATTCCATGATGTACACAATGAAGAAAATAAATAAATAATATATCAGACATATGAGAGCAGCTATGCATTCCTACCTTGCCCAGGAAGCTGTGTCGGGCTGTGGCTCTAGATGCAATCTCACCTCCCCATGCTGCTACCCTTAGCTCTGAGTGGGGGTACTGAGGGGCCTCTGCCCCAGTATAGAGCAGGCAGGAACTGGGAGAGGGAAGACACAGGAGGAGGGGGAATGAGGGGGGCAGGGAGGAAGGTTGCAGAGCATGCAGCACAGCAGACACACAAGGAAGTGGGGAAGGTGCAGTGCACGCAGCCAGGGTGCAGCGCAAGGAGTGGGGGGAGGGGCAAGGGGGACGTGCTAGACCAGTGACAATAAGGAGCGGAGAGAAGATACCTTCCCGGCCAGCTCACATCACCACCACCACCATAGGCTCCATGCTCCAGCTTGGGCACCCACCTCCTCCTATCGCTCTGCTGCTCCGACTTCGCTATCCGCTGCTACAGACGCTCTCCTATTGCACAATGCTGCCTACTCATTAATATTCAAGAGCTTCCTTCTTCTCCCAGGGTTCCGGGTCACGCCCCCTGTCCGGTAATACCGCCCCCTTTCTCCCAGCGGCAGCGCAGATCTCGCTAGGCCAAAACAGAGGAGCGCCGAGTGCAAGGAGCTGGAAATGTGCTGGGGGATGGGGGATGTGTTGTATCGCTAGTCAGAGGCAGAGCAGGGTTAACCCCTTCGCTGCAGGCAATAATTCCTGCGATGCTGAAAACGTGTGTTCCCCTAACTGAGCTCATCACTGTAGGCATAGCATGTAGTGAAACCATCCAGATGCAGTAGTCACTGTATCACCACACACGTATATTAAGATAGATAGATAGATAGATAGATAGATGATTCTTTCTGAAGAAGGGCAGGTCCAAATTTACAGCATGACATCTGCTCTTACAGCTGCTGTTGACCTTTAAATCCCAGTTGACAGGGCATCCTGGTACTTGTAGTCCCACAGCAGCTGTTTGCTTATATCTGATGGGTAGCACAGAAAAATAAATGGGGGTACATTTACTAAGAGGGCAGTTCTATTGAAGATGGTATGCTACTTGTATAAAGATTTTACTTATTTATTTAGCACCTTCTGGAAGAAAATAGATACAATCTGATTGGTTGCTAAGAGCAACATGGAATCTCATGGGCCATACACATGTAGCGGTATTCAGGCATTTTCTGAGCAATTTTACATTACTTCACTAATTCGCTCAGAAAATGCCAGAAAATCGCTGTGTGTGTAGACCACACAGTGATTTAAATGTGTGGCCCCCGCAGGTCTGCACACAGGTTATTAATCAGTAGGGGCCAGTGTTCTCAACGGAGAACACGGACCCTGGCACTTCGCTGAGCATTACTCAGAACGCTCTCCCTACACACATTGGTACGTGTGTACTGCGGCCCATTAGTAAATTGACCCCATTGTGTGTTGCCTGATGTGTACCTTTATGCTGATTCAATAGAAATGTTAATTGGCCTTGTGCTGAAGGCAGTTCTTTGTCAGGTCACATCAGGAAATAAACAGTGTAGGCTTATAATACACCAGGTGATTTTCTGGCAGACATGGTTGGGGTTAGAACGTGGATAGGTGTAAGCACTAATGCTGCCCATACATATGTGAGATATCACATGCAATCATTCGATTTCGACCACATCTGGCTGATAAATCGAATGATTGCATGCATTTTTAAGCTGACATTCGACGCCTTGTGCAGGCACGCCGTCGAATGTCGCATCAATAGATATTATGAGCTGCCCATAATATTTATCGAATTGCATGAGCAATCGCATGCAATTGCTCTAATTCAATCAGCGACGGGTTCGGGGAGCGGGGCTGGGTGGGGACCGGAGCGCTGGTGGGGAGCCGATACCTTAATGCTGGGGACCTGAGGGACTCAGCAGCAGCAGGGGAGGCATGGTGGCTGTGTAGGCTGGAGCTTTTAGGCGGTGGGACTCGGCAGCTGCAGCAGATGACTTTGAAACACTGGACGGCCCTCTGATTGGCTGAGGCCGCTGAGAGAGAGCTCTCTCAGCCAATCAGAGGGCTGTCCAGTGTTTCAAAGTCAACTGCTGCTGCTGACAAATCCCGCCACTTGAAAGCTCCACCGCTATGGTCCCCAGCTCCGGTCCCGCCTACAGAGCCCCACACCACCCCTCTTCCAGCACCCGAGGTCCATCGCAGGATGGCATGCGACATCGGGTGCTGCACTGGACACCACTTGATGCAATCAAATCGATGGGATATTGCATTGCGATGTTGCATCGCATCTGATCACATAAGTGTATGGGCAGCATAAAGAGGGACTGAGAGAGTACCATCTACAAAACTGTACTTTTATTACAATCAATAAAGAGACTGAAAGTTACATTATTAATTACAATTTTGTAGAAGAAGCCTTTGTGGGATGTTATACTAGTAATTATAAATAGCTGTACTTTAAATATTTCTCTACCGCTTTGCTGCCCCTTTTCCACTAAAATCCTGTGTCCAACCCAGGTTTTTGAACACAGACACAACCCATGTCTTACCCCGGTCAAATTAAATAATCCGGATAGGTCCCTTTCACACTTCACCAATGTACAGAGTTTCTGTTCAGTCAACCTTGTTCTCCCTTTGCTTTTAACAGGACGGGTTGGGCGACCCAGGTTACCCATTTACGCTGCCCCATTACCCAGGTCCTTATTAAGTCTGTCTCTGTTAGCTACCAGCGTCGGATTTCCAGGTTAGTAGACCTGGGTTATTTATCTGGGACAATTTTTCAGTAGTCTGCAACCCGGGAAGACACGACAAAAACACATGTTGTTGCAACAGGGGTAAAGGGGTAATATACCACTTTCGAGACAGGTTTCTCACAAAATGCACCATGCGATATATCAGAGATATGCGGACAAGTAACATTTTGCCAGTTTCTTCTACATTTTGCTGAGAAGCCATTTTGTAGTGTATGTTTTGAAAATGTAGTCCATCTCTTCCTTCAATACATCAAACATATGTATTGCCCAATATATTGTATGCCAGTCCCACTTAGCGCTTTGTCTTTCTTTATATCCAGTCTAATTTCTATCCCTGAGTTTGTCCTTAACTGTAAAGCTGTGTACACACAGGGGCGATAGGGGCTAAAATCTCTGGAAATATGGTCGCTAGCGACCATATTGCCAGTAATGGGAGCGTGTCCTGCGCGCTCCCGTTTTCAGCCCCTTTCTAATCGCTGGTTACCTCTGCGGCACCGCCGGCAGAGGTTCCCTTTCATCAGCGACCATCTCTGGTGGCTGATGAAAAGGAGAAACTGAGCAATATATTGCTCAGCCATATATTGCTAGCAATATATGGCTGAGCAATATATCTCCCCCGTGTGTATGGGGCTTAAAGCTACCTTCCAAATTAACCAATTAAAGGGGCAGGGTGCCAAGTTGTGGACATTGTGGACATGCATGAAAGTAGGTGGACTTGTCCCCAAGTATGGGTGTTTCTGGGTAGATTAGGTATAACTTCTGTGGATCAAGATGGGGTTACTTACCTCAGCTTTTCATGCATATGTGTATGGCTTGTATCACTCACAACATGATCATAAGGGGCACTGAACATGGTGCAGGTGCAAAGTATCCCAGCCTGAGCATCTCTGGTAAGGCCATACCCACCTCACCTTCTACAGATGGCCTCCTAATGCATACCTCCCAACAGTCCTGATTTTAACGGGACAGTCCCGATTATTAGGGCCTGTCCCGCTGTCCCACCAGTGCGCGGCAGTGTACCGCGGTGAGGGGGGGCTGTTGGGAGTCCCCCCTGTCGGCTGCTAAGCAGCGGGGAATAAAGGCTGTAAGCATGCGCACAGCGTCTATTCTCACAGCCAGGGGGCTGGGGGCATGGCTAGTGTTATGGTTGCCGTTGAGCAGATACAGGGAAATGGGGAATGGAGGTTTAGGCGTGAGCCCACAGCCGGGACCGCCGGTCAGGACGGCCACGGCGAAACCTACGCTGACTCTGTTGAGAACCCCGGGCAGATGACAAATCCCTGCGGGAACTAGGCTTCACCTGTGGCCGCCGCGTCCGAAGGAGCGAGTTATGCCCGCTCCAACCCCGATGCAGCTAGGTCTATGTGAGGACAAGGGAAAAGCGATCGTCAGGGGTAACTCAAAAGGAAAGACTAACTACTGGGCCTAACTGAAAACAAACCCCTGTCTGCCGGCACCAGGCCAATAACGGGAATGCGACCCAGTCGCAGACACAAGGAGGACTGACGGGGAAACACCACAAATACCAAGCTAGCAAGCGAATCCCCAAAACCCCCAAGCAGGGATAGAGAGAAAGGGAAGGACAAGGAAGGGAGTAAATGCCCTAAAGAAAGGTGGTAGCATAAGCCCACGGCGGGGCAGGTCCAATACTCCAGCAGGGGAGCTGGAGGGAGAGCGGCCCAGCCTGATAATAACAGGAACTCGGCGGTTCCACAGACAAGTACCAAGCTCCAGAGGAGCACTTACGTGACCCAGGGGACACAGAGGCAGCTGATCGAGTCCCTGGAAACAGCAGGGGAACCAGCATACACCTGGATGGAAAAGGCAGGGAGACCAGGAACCAGCAAGAGCAGATCCACAAGGCAGAGAGGCACTGAGAAGTGCAAGGGACCGGGAACGCGCTGGCAGACGCTATAACCGGCGTCTGTGCCCAGCAGACGCCGGCTATTTATTCAAATAACGCGCCGCCTGGATGACGTGCGCGTGTAGCGTGGCCGGGCGGAAGTCGGGAGCGTTGCCTAGCAACGCCCCGACTCTCTGCCTCAGAAGGAGGCTTGTAACGCGGCTGACGTGTGTCAGCTGCGCTGCTGTCCTTCGCCGCGTTGTGGCCGGGCGGAAGTCGGGGACGTTGCCTAGCAACGCCCCGACGCCTGGCCTCGGAAGGAGGCTTGGGACGCGGCTGACTCGCGTCAGCCGCGCTGTTGCCGCCCACACTACTCGCCGTCCGTCCGGGCACTGGAAGCACCGGACGGCGGCGCGCAACAGTACCCCCCCCTTGAGGAAGGGTTAACAACCCTTTACCACCGGGTTTACTAGGAAATTCTCTAAAGAACATCCTTTTGAGGTTGGGCGCGTGAAGATCCTTGTCAGGAACCCATGACCTCTCTTCGGGACCAAACCCTTTCCAGTGAACCAAAAACTGCAAAGAACCTTTCATGAACTTGGAGTCCAGAATCTTTTCTACCGGGAACTCCTGTTGTCCCTGTACCATTACTGAGGAAGATCCCGTGTCCCTTCTGCGAGGGAACTTTTGGGAAAAGAAGACTGGTTTAAGCAGGGAGGCATGAAAGGTATTGGCAATCCTGAGGGATTTGGGTAAGGACAAGCGAAACGCGACTGGATTTATCTTCTTAATGATCCGAAAGGGACCAATGAATCGCGGACCTAACCTTGCTGACGGTTGGTGAAGCTTGATATTGCGGGTCGATAACCAGACCCAATCCCCGACTTTGAAATGACAGGGACGTCTGCCCTTGTCTGCCGACACCTTTTCCCTAAGTGCCGCCTCTTTAAGAGCAACGTGAACACTCCTCCAAATGACTCTGAGTCGAGAAGCCGAAGGGGAGGTGGAGCTGGAAGCTTCAGGACCCAAGGAGTTTGCTCGGGGATGAAATCCGTATACAGCGAAGAACGGGGAAGTCCTGGAAGCAGAATGGTGTGCGTTGTTATATGCGAATTCGGCAAGCGGTAAGAAACTTGCCCAATCATTCTGCCATTTGGACACAAAGCATCTCAAATATTGTTTGAGTGACTGGTTCAATCGCTCCGTTTGTCCATTGGACTGAGGGTGAAAGGCCGAGGTCAGGCTGGTCTTAACCTTTAAAGCAGCACAGAAGAGTCTCCAAAACTGTGCTACAAATTGTGGACCGCGATCAGACACAATATCTGACGGTAGCCCATGCAGTCTGAAAATATGCTGCAAAAACAGAGTTACCAACTCCTTGGCTGATGGTAATTGCCTCAAGGCTACAAAGTGTGCCATTTTAGAAAACCTGTCAATCACGACCCACACTACTTGGCAGTGGGCGGACATTGGTAACCCGACAATAAAATCCATCGCCAGATGCGACCAGGGTCTGACAGGAATGGACAACGGAATAAGTTCCCCCATGGGCCGAGACCTCGGAACTTTATGCCGGGCACAGTCCGGACAAGACAAAACAAATTCTCTGGTATCTCGTGCCATACCAGGCCACCAAACAGTACGAGAAAGAAGCTTCCCCGTTTTGATGACTCCCGGATGACCGGCCAGTTTAGAATCGTGGAACTCCATAAGCACCCTACGTCTAAGAGATGGGGGAACAAATAACTTGTTGATGGGGGTCTGGGCTGGTGCTTGACTCTGAGCCTGACGTATGAGGGCCTCCAGAGTCTGCTGAGCTCCGACCAGAATACAAGATGTTGGCACTATCGAACTCTTAGTGGTCTTGTCGTCATGCCGAGGCAAAAAACACCGAGACAGGGCATCAGCTCGAATGTTTTTTGAGCCTGGTCTATAAGAGATGACAAAATTAAAGCGCATAAAAAATAATGCCCAACGAGCCTGTCGAGCATTAAGCCTTTTAGCAGACTCAATATATTGCAGGTTCTTGTGATCCGTGAGGACAAGGATCTGATGCACTGCTCCTTCCAACCAGTGGCGCCACTCATCAAAGGCCCACTTGATGGCCAGCAATTCTCTATTACCAACGTCATAATTGGCTTCTGCTTGTGAGAATTTCCGAGACATATAAGCACAGGGATGTAACTCAAGTGACTCAGGATCTCTTTGGGATAACACTGCTCCTGCCCCTACTTCGGAAGCATCTACCTCCACCACAAAGGGAAGGTCTGGATCCGGATGTCTCAGAACAGGAGCCGAGACAAATGCCTGTTTTAACAAATCAAAGGACCGCTCCACCTGTGGAGACCACTGAGATGGATCAGCACCCTTCTTGGTTAACGCCACCAACGGTGCGACAATAGAGGAAAACGAATGGATAAAGCGTCTATAATAATTGGCAAAGCCAAGAAAACGCTGGACAGCCTTCAAGCTGGTAGGACGGGCCCAGTCCACCACTGCTTGAAGCTTCTTGGGATCCATTTGAAACCCATGAGAGGAAATAATGTATCCTAAAAAAGAAACCTGTGTGACCTCGAACTCACACTTTTCTAATTTAGCAAATAATTGATTTTCTCTCAATCTTTGCAAGACCTGTCGAACCTGAGTTCTATGTATATTCACGTCTTGTGAAAAAATCAAAATGTCGTCCAGGTACACGACTACAAAATGGCCTAAAAAATCACGAAGGACATCATTGATAAAGTCCTGGAACACGGCAGGAGCATTAGAGAGACCAAAGGGCATGACCAAGTACTCATAATGCCCCGTCTGAGTACTAAAAGCCGTCTTCCACTCATCGCCTTCCTTGATCCTGATGAGATTATAAGCGCCTCTCAAATCAATTTTGGAAAATATTGTTGCAGACCGCAACTGATCAAAAAGCACCGTGATCAAAGGAAGGGGATAGGTATTTTTTACCGTGATTTTATTTAAGGCCCGGAAATCAATACACGGCCTCAAGGAACCATCCTTCTTGGCCACAAAAAAAAACCCCGCACTGAGGGGGGACTTAGACGGGCGGATGAACCCTTTCTTGAGGCTCTCCTGTACATATTCATCCATTGCCTTAGTCTCTGGGATGGATAAGGCATACAGTCTGCCCTTGGGCAAGGGAGCACTGGGGATAATCTGAATGGCACAATCGTATGGGCGATGGGGCGGAAGGCTGTCTGCTTTCCCTTTGGAAAACACATCCGCAAAGTCTTTGTAAGGGGGAGGTATCCCACAGAGGGAGACAGACGCCACTAAGACCGAGGAATTGAGACAGTGCTGTGTACAGTAAGAGCTCCAACGGGCAATCTGCGCCGCGCTCCAGTCGATACTAGGATTATGTTTAACTAACCAAGGATACCCCAAAACTATGGGAACGAGGGGACAAGACGTCAGAAAAAAGGAAAGTTGCTCTTTATGAAATAATCCTACAGTCATAAGGACTGGGGGAGTCTGAAAAGAAATAGCCCCATTGGACAGGATATTACCATCCAAACCCCGAAGCGTGACGAGGCCCTGGAGCTTCAACTGAGGAATACCCAGTCTCTGGGCCAAACCGATATCAAGGAAGTTTCCGGCCGCACCACTGTCAATAAATGCCGTGCTGGAAAATTCATTCTCTTGAAAGGAAATACTACACGGGACTAAAACCGAATCACGAGAGGAAAACAATTGTAGGCCTAAGTGAACCCTCTCTTCGTTCACTTGGCCAAGGCTTTTACTGGCCTATTGGGACAGTTCTTAAGGATGTGACCCTTGTTACCGCAGTATAAACAGAGACCAGAACTAAACCTACGAGTTCTCTCTTCTGGTGAGATACGGGTTGCCCCGATCTGCATGGGTTCGTCAATCTCGTCTGGACCCAGAGAAACATAAGGAAGAGCCCGGGCTTGAACGCCCCGTTCTGACCTTCGCTCCCGGAGACGACGGTCAATCTTGATAGCTAATTCCATAAGTTTATCGAGGGAACTGGGAACAGGGTACTGGATTAAACTATCTTTGATGATGTCAGATAGACCACACCGGAACTGACTACGTAAGGCAGAATCATTCCACCCACAATCATTCGACCATCGGCGGAACTCAGTACAGTATACTTCTGCGGGATCTTTCCCTTGTTTAAGGGCTCGAAGATGAGTCTCCGCAGAGGCTTCTCGATCGGGGTCATCATACAAAAGCCCTAACGAGCTGAAAAAGTTGTCAACCGAGGACAGCACCGGACTATCGGAGGGAAGGCCAAATGCCCACGTCTGGGGGTCCCCCTGTAATAAAGACATGATTAGGCCTACCCGTTGAGACTCTGATCCGGAAGACCGGGGTCGAAGTCGGAAATACAATTTACAACTTTCCTTAAAGTTGAAAAAAGCCCTTCGATCTCCAGCAAATCGATCAGGCAAGTTTACTTTGGGCTCTACCACTACAGGATCAGAAGGACGCACCCTCTGTTCTTGGGATGCCACTTTCAGGGACAGATCTCGGACCATTTGGGTTAATCCCTGGAGCTGGTCCGAGAAGGACTGGGAAGAGGGATTCATAATACAAAAAAAAACCACGGCAACTCTAAGCAAAAAGGTTGGTTATATAAAGACCTCTTTATATGACCCGTTTGGGCCGGTTATAATGTTATGGTTGCCGTTGAGCAGATACAGGGAAATGGGGAATGGAGGTTTAGGCGTGAGCCCACAGCCGGGACCGCCGGTCAGGACGGCCACGGCGAAACCTACGCTGACTCTGTTGAGAACCCCGGGCAGATGACAAATCCCTGCGGGAACTAGGCTTCACCTGTGGCCGCCGCGTCCGAAGGAGCGAGTTATGCCCGCTCCAACCCCGATGCAGCTAGGTCTATGTGAGGACAAGGGAAAAGCGATCGTCAGGGGTAACTCAAAAGGAAAGACTAACTACTGGGCCTAACTGAAAACAAACCCCTGTCTGCCGGCACCAGGCCAATAACGGGAATGCGACCCAGTCGCAGACACAAGGAGGACTGACGGGGAAACACCACAAATACCAAGCTAGCAAGCGAATCCCCAAAACCCCCAAGCAGGGATAGAGAGAAAGGGAAGGACAAGGAAGGGAGTAAATGCCCTAAAGAAAGGTGGTAGCATAAGCCCACGGCGGGGCAGGTCCAATACTCCAGCAGGGGAGCTGGAGGGAGAGCGGCCCAGCCTGATAATAACAGGAACTCGGCGGTTCCACAGACAAGTACCAAGCTCCAGAGGAGCACTTACGTGACCCAGGGGACACAGAGGCAGCTGATCGAGTCCCTGGAAACAGCAGGGGAACCAGCATACACCTGGATGGAAAAGGCAGGGAGACCAGGAACCAGCAAGAGCAGATCCACAAGGCAGAGAGGCACTGAGAAGTGCAAGGGACCGGGAACGCGCTGGCAGACGCTATAACCGGCGTCTGTGCCCAGCAGACGCCGGCTATTTATTCAAATAACGCGCCGCCTGGATGACGTGCGCGTGTAGCGTGGCCGGGCGGAAGTCGGGAGCGTTGCCTAGCAACGCCCCGACTCTCTGCCTCAGAAGGAGGCTTGTAACGCGGCTGACGTGTGTCAGCTGCGCTGCTGTCCTTCGCCGCGTTGTGGCCGGGCGGAAGTCGGGGACGTTGCCTAGCAACGCCCCGACGCCTGGCCTCGGAAGGAGGCTTGGGACGCGGCTGACTCGCGTCAGCCGCGCTGTTGCCGCCCACACTACTCGCCGTCCGTCCGGGCACTGGAAGCACCGGACGGCGGCGCGCAACAGCTAGAGGCTCACAGAGCCTCTGGGTCATGCCCCCATAGCGTCAAAATGGGGGCGTGGCCTCGCGGAAGAGCTATGTGTATAGGCCACGCCCCCGGAATTAGGTCACGCCCCCTGGGATTTGTTGACACCATTCTCTCTGCTCATGTTACATCTGCCCCCCCCCTGCAGTGCACATGTCCATTTGAGAAGGAATTTGCCTTTCCGAGTGAACCAGAATAAGGGCCATTGGGGCAGATGTATCAATCTTCCACTAATGTTTTAAAAATAACAGGTGCTGTTTCTCCTGCATAATGTGTAGAAGCGGGCACTCGTTATGGGCAAACGTATTAAACCCCCCACCAGCCGATAAGGAGAGCCATTATACCCAGCGTTAAAGGCTCTCCTTTTCGGCGTCCCTGGCCGACTCTTAAGGCCCCCATACATTATGCGATTTGGGCACGATTTTGCCCGATTCGGATGAATCAGGCCGTGAAATCGTCCCAAATCGCATATGGAGACATCCCCTCTGACCCGATGCGCGGCCCCGTGCGCTTCGGATCGGAGTCGGGAGGTCAGACGGGCTGCACATAAGATTTGCTAAATCTTATGTGCTGCCCGGAGCCGTGCTCCCCCGCAATGGGGGAACTACCAGAGCCGGGCGGAGGGATCAGGCGCAGGGAGCCGGGCAGAGGAGGAAGCCTCTGCCGTCAGTGAGAGCAGGGGGGCGGCGCAGAGTACCAGGGAGCCGGGCAGAAGATGCTGCAGCGGCAGTACGAATGGCGGGAGCAGCAAAGCAGTTAAAAAAAACCCCATACAAACGCATAGGAAGCCATTGATTGGACAGCGATGATCGTTTTCATCGCTGGGCGGAAAGTCGCTCAGTGCATACACACTGAACGGCTTTCCCCCTGCCCGGCGCCGACAGCGGGGGGAGGACGGCTTTGCATAGCGCAGTGCTATGCAAAGCCATCCTCAAAGCCGCTCATCTGCTGGTAATACCAGCAGATGAACGGCTTTCCCGGCGGTGATGCAGGAGCGCGCAGGAGCACGCAGGAGCGCTCACCGCTCATCGCCGGGCCATACACACTATGCGGGTTTGAGCTGAAAGCTGCTCAAACCTGCTGTTTTGAGCAACTTTTAGCCCAAAGTCGCCCAGTGTGTATGGGCCTTAATAAAGGTAAGTAGCTGTATTTCTTTGTAAATGGCCTAATATGTGAGTCTCAGTCGGTGGCACAAGTACAGAAACCTATTTCTCACTGTTAAAATCCATAAAGTGCCTAGGCAGCCTCCAGACCCCCAACCATGTAACTTATATTAACATAGCAGCCTTATACTTACTAATGTGAAGCAATATGTTAATTTGCTATAATATTTTAGAACAACAACTTTAGGAGGATGCTATGTATTCACAATGAACATGTGGGGGCCACAAGGCCACACTCCCCACCTCCATTCCTGGTCTTCCCTTTTGATTTATGATTACCATCAACTGTGCTTAAACACCTTTCTTATCATTGAACCTGTTTAAAACAGGTGATGGCTGTCATGTATTACGAGGGAAGACCAGGTATAGAGCATTGTGTCCCTCCTGGAATGGGTCATGCTGAGAGGTAAGCACACACTCTTCACTGCAGTCAGGAAATAGCCTGACGCTGCTGCCATTGCTGTTCACAAATGGAAACTATTTTTCCTAGTGAACTCCAGTCAGTCACAGTTTCTTGGAAAATACTGCATAGTCGCTTATTTAATAAATGGAGATAGCTATTTGGAAACATATTTAACAAAGACAATGATAGCACAAACACAGCCGGCTGTCTTTCTATCGTCATCACAGAGGTTTATTTATAAGTTTCCAAAAAATCTGTTCCACAAAAGCATCACTACAATGTTAGTAAGGAAGGCTCTGGTTGTAGTGTAGTGCTGCATCTTTAGAGCCGGCCCTAGGCATAGGCAAACTAGGCAAATGCCTAGGGTGTTTGGAATGCATAGGGACACCAGCAGCTTCTGCTGATGATAAAAATGATATGCAGCATGCCTATATTCTGTGTGTGTGAGTGAGGCTGCATCTGCATATGCAATAGTGTATTCATGGAAATCACTGTAACATAGCATTTCGTATGCAGGTACAGCCACAGTCGCACACAGAATATAGGCATGCTGCATATCATTTTAATCATCGGAAGCTCCTTGTGTGTCATGTCACATTCATAACAATGCAAATTAGTAGAATTTTCAGCAAAAAAGGCACCCAACGTTAGTAGAACTGTCCAGGAGCTGCATGGCCTATTGAGGCAAGATGTATGAGGAAACATCTGTATCCGAACAGAGGCATAGGTCACAGTGTTAGCACCTGTGCGAGTGCTGTCTGCGGGTGGGTTGGTTGTGCAATAGTATTCGGCATATGTGTAACAAGCATTATGTGTGTCATATAATAATATGTGCAACATATGTGTAATGGGCATTATGTGTGTCATGTGTATAATGACATTAATAATGTGCAACATATGTGTAAGGGGCACTATGTGTGTCATTATGTGTATGAAGGGCATTAATAAAGGTTGGCATAATGTGTAAGGGGCATTATGTTTATAAGGACATTAATAATGTGTGTCATGTGTAAGGGGCATTACTGTGTGGTATTATCAGGGGTGCCGAGAGAAAGGGGTAGGGGGTACAAATTACCCAGGCCAAAGTCTGATGGAAGGGCCCAGTGGGGGCCCCGGGCCCCCTCCCCTTAAGTGATAGCAGCTGCTGCAGCTCTTCTCCTCTGCCCAGCACACACTGCTTTGTGCTGGGTTGCAGTGTGGCCATGGAGGTGCTTAAAATACAATATTTTCTCAGGATTTTTTTCTAAGGGTATAATGTGAATAATGTGAGGAGTAATGTACATAAGGTAAAGTGGTACTACTGTGTGATGTAACGTGAATAAGGGACACCATCGCATGATATAATGTGAATAAAGTTGTACTACTGTGTGGCATCATTTGAATACTATTGTGTGACCATGCCCCTTCACAGCAAGAACACACCCCTGTTTGGGCTGCGCACCGAATGTGTGCACTGTTTCTATTTAAAATATTGCGGGTAGGAGCACCAAAATAATGACTGCTATGATGAGGGTTGATGCTAGGGGGCACCAGCCAAAATCTTGCCTAGGGCGTCATTTAGGCTAGGGCCGGCTCTGTGCATCATACAACACCACCAAAATCATTCCCAGTGCATGAGCAGAACCAATAGTTGGTTAATTTATGGCTGGCCAATCAAAGCAGTGGGCGGGTGATTTTTTTGATCATCGAGGCCCCGCAGTATACAATGTTAGAATCACGCAATTGAGAGCGAAATACATTATCAAGCCCCCTCAACATTTCTCTTGGGAAGAGGGTGGCAGCGGATGGTCGCGGCAGCCTCCAGGAGTCACCCAAGATGTTCCAGGAGAGTAGTCAGGTATGGTGGAACGGAACCACATCTAGATTTTTTCTTTCAATCAGTAAGCTCGCTGCACAGTCATTTGATCTCCATCCAGAGAGGTTTTTAAATGGAGATAATGGTTTGTAGTATAAATTATACCTATAGCGTGGAAATTGACAATGAGGCGGATGCATAACATGTGCATAACTTAATGGGGTGATTCAGACCCATACGTTACGGGTCAAATTCGGACCCGTCCCTGATGTTTGGGGTTTGCGCATGCGGCTTTGGTGAGTTTCACAGTCGCCGAGCCATTCCCACGAGGAGGGGAGGGAAGGGGGTGTAAACAGGGAATGCTGGATGTTCCCCTGCACACACAGGGGTGGCGATGCCTGCTTGGGACGGGCAGCTGAAGTCACATGACATCAGATGAATAATGAAAAAGTCCAGGCTGACTTTTCATTCTGAATGGCTGAAAAATCATTAGATAGGGCCACATGCAAGGGCATGTGTTTGCGCACACATCTCCTCGCTGTCACGACCACCATGTCTGCCACCCATGCCTCCCACACTGAGGCGCCATGATGCTGTGAACTCTGCCTGGGCCTTGCTGGACACGCTGCCTGGAGTGTACTGCACACACTTCCTGGTTCTGAAACCTGTCGGCTTACCTGGCGGCGGCCATCTTGTTGGTTTCTCCAACCAGGCTGCACTACCAATTACCTTCAGCCAATTACAGTGCAGCTCTCCTTTTAAATACTGACCAGCTGGGCCAAACAGTCAGTCAGTACAATGATGTCCGACTCCTTTCCCTAGGCATCTGACTCGATAATCGCCCACTGTGCTGTGTGATCGCGCCCTGAATCTGTCTCCAAGAGTGTTGTAACTGAACAAGTTCGTGATGCTCCCATCCATCCGGCTTCTGATGACATTAGTGATGATTTCCAGATCTCCATAATTGTCCTGTTGAATTATAGGATCTGTGCTGTCATCTTATATAAATTCACTGCTTGCATTTCTCCTATGGCCATCTATGCATCCAGAACAGCTATACAAGCGATGGTGAATTCCAACATCAAGACTCCTGTCATTATGGGTACTGCAGATTTCATTCAGACGAGGCAATTTTAAGTATTTTCTAAGCAATCTGACTAGAATGCTTAGAAATTAAGCACATATTGCTCTGATTATATGTCCCATAGCGATGGCGATGCGCAGTCCTGGACGTCGCCATCGCCTTACTAGATTTTGACTATGACCCTTATTCTGATTGAGTCGGATGACTCCGAGTGCGGTCGGGCGGCCGATGTTTGGTGTTTGCGCATGTGCAGAGGCGTATCTGCACATGTGCGAACGCCTCACACGTCCGAACACGGAGTGAGGTCCGTGCAGAAAACTATTGTACGGAACCATCCGAGCAGGGGGTGGAGAGGGGCGTGAAGGGCTGTTTTGGCTCTTACCATATGCGTACGCCCCGCGTTTCATGGGCGTTCCCCATGAAACCGCTGGGTGTAAATATGGTAATGCGGTCATGACGCACGTGTGGGGGGCGGACAACTGACATAACCGGATGCCAGCTGCCCGCCCATATCCCTGCTTTCATACGGTGAAATATTCGAGTGGTCTGGAGCACTCGGTGCTGTCTGACCGCTCGGTCCATCATTCGATGGTCGGCAACCATCATAGGGTGGGGGAGTTTCCCACAGATGGAGGAGGTTTTCACATGAAACATCCACTCGCGGTCCGTACGCTCGGCAGCTTACCACAGTCGGACGGTGTGTGAGCAATCCGTACGGTAGGCGGGGCTAAGAACACTCGGTTCCTGTCCGAAATACGCATCCGTCCGAATCAACTAGAATAAGGGCAAATGTGTAGTCAAAATGCAGTCAAATCGCCAGCCTACACACATAGCTACGTGTGTATGGGCAATCTACCCCTCCAATAGCTCAAGGGCAATTTCCCTAGCCCGCATCGCTCAGCATGCAGTCTAACAGAAATCACCCCGTGTGTATGGGGCATTATAGCATTTTTCTGAAAATATTTCTTGGCTTGGGTGATTCGGAGGACCTGGTCTCCCTGGAGACAGTTGCTACAATTCTATTTATTGCATTGAAGTAAAAGGCTACACATGTAATGCAAAGTCTGTGGGTAGATCTTCATTACATAGACAGCTGCATAACTGTTGTAATACCGTATACCAGGGCTGCAACTAGACATTGCAGCCCTGAAAAAACAGGCAGGCCCCCCCACCCAAACCCACACAGTATCCCATAGCCACATTCACAGACACTGCCCCATAGACATAGCACCTCCCTCCCCACAACAACAGACATTGCCCACAGCTCTGGACGAGGGAGCAATGTTTTGTATTGGCACGTGCGCATAACCATTTATGTGAATGACATGGCAACTTGCTGCGTGGGGTGGCAGGCACGAGTCCAGCCCATGGGAACACCTAGTGTTTCATGGGTGTTCCCATGCAAATGACTATGTGACGCGGGTGCCATGGGGGTGGGCAGCTGACATCACCGGATGTCAGCTGCCTGTCCTGTTCACGGAGCAGGGCGCCGCAAATCTGAGTCACCAGAGAGTGAAAATCATACGATGGTCAGCTACCATGGAATGATTTCGGCCCCGCACGGAAGGCTGCCAATGGAGGTTTCTGCAAAACATCCATTTGCACGCGTGTGGGGACATTCGCCCTGCGAGCAGGGGCAGGCGTTCGTGCGGACAGTGGGCACTGTTTAGTTTTACTAGTCAACCAGAATGACCTCCTTAGTGTGTACCCAGCATTGGTGTAGTTTCATCACGTCTGGGACACCATAAAATAACTGTTGTCCTTATTCTCCTATGCCCACAAGTTCTCCCTTATGTTATACTTTGCATATTCTATTTTAGAAATGTTTATTGTCATTTGTTATTGGGCCATTATAGACTATTTTCTGCTTATATCGGGGGGGGGGGTAATTCACACCTGATCATTGGGCTGCTACTTTAAGTAGCCCAGTGATCAGTTAGCCGCCGCCCAGACACAGTGAAAACACGCCCCTGTGCATGGCTGAGAATGGCATCGCAACAGCAAATCCATTGGTAATCACGCCACCATCGGTTGATCCCCCCCCCGGGTGCAGTGGCTGCATAACCTGTGACTTTCTCAGTGATGCGATTATCCATAGCAGATCCAGAGGAGGTCCTCCCTTGTCACACCTGGGTCCGCCTGTGTTTTTTGCCGGCACTCGCTGAAAACGGCCAGGTGGTTCCCCCAAACGCCGGCTGCCTATCAACCAGCCAGCGAACAAGCTGCAAAGAAGAGCCGATGCTGTCTTTCTATGCGTGGCGGGCACTGTGATCCGTGCACATGCGCAGTCCTTCGCTAATTGCTCAGGCTGTAAATTTGCAGCCCAGAGAACGGGCCCATTATACAACGCCTCCCAGAGCATCTTGGTATGCTCGGTCGATGGAGTTTAGATTGGCAATGTTATGGTCGACCACACCCGTAGTCGTCGTGGTTGAGTTAGCGGAGTAAAGATAATCTGCGGCTGCCAGAGCAGCAGTAACGCTAGTTAGACACTGGCCGGTGATCGGCGGGACAACGGTCACATGGGGCCTTATTCTGATCGGTGCGGATTTTACCGCATGCGGACGTCCCGCCGATGTTGATCGTCTGCGCATGTGCAGAGGTCACTCTGCGCATGTGCAGGCGATTTCGCCGCACGTATTCTTTATACGCCGTAGAGGGGCGTGAAGGGCTACTTAGCCTCATTACCCTATGCATACGCCCCGCGTTTCATGGGCGTTCCCATGCAAACGCGGGGCGTATGCATGGTAATGAAGCCGTGACGCGTGTGTAGGGGGCGGGCATCTGACATCGCCGGATGTCAGCTGCCCGTCCCCATACATGATTTCACACGGACAAGTGTCCGTGTGGTCTTGGGTGGCGGGACCTGGTGGAGCGTGCGGCCCTGCATTCGATGTTCGGCGACCATCGAATGCAGGGGCTGCTCCCAACATGGAGGAGGCGTATCCCCGTCCACTTTCATGCAGACCGCCACATATCCGCATACGGACGGAGGTGGCGATCCGTATGGAAGGCGGGGATTCGCCTGCACGGACATGACCGCATATTTCTGATCGGGCCGCACCGATCAGAATAAGGCCCATGGTGACATGGTCCACAGGACTTTTTCAGGATTTTTTGATGCTGGTCTACTTGGATTATTCTTTACTATCCAAGTGGACATAGAGTAAAGGCCCCCATATATCAGGCTGACTTGTCCTTAGATTCCTGAAGGGGGGGTTTCTGGGTACTTAGAAACCCCCCCTGCGTGCACCACTGGTGGTGGTTCATGGAGAGCCAGGTGGGGGGATCGCAGAGAGCCGGGCAGGGGGAGTCGGGAGCTAAGCTGCCAAAAAACAACAACATTCAAATAGATGGGAAGCCACTGATTGGCCAAAGTCCTCCGATTTGGGCAGCCACTGTTTGGCTGAGAGAGCTCTCAGCCAATCACTGTCTGCCTATTTATTTGTATGTTGTTTTGTTTTTAATTCACATGCCGCCCGGCTTCCACGGCCCGCCTCTCTGAGTCCCCCCACCGGCTTTCAGCATCCCCCAGTTCAGGGCTGCACATAAGATTTATCGGACGGGATTTCAACACATGACATTTGGTCCGATTTATCAGAATCGGGTCAAATCAGACCAAATTTCACTAGTGCATAGGGGACTTTAGAATAGAATAGTGTGCTGAGCATAGGCGAGCCATGCGAGGGGACACTGTGCACATATAGTGTCCCCGGGGACCCCTTTGACATTTGGCAACAAAAAATCCTGCAAAAGTCCTGTTGACCATGGTCCCGCCTTTTACTCGCCGGTGTCTAACTCCTTTATTCATGGTATGGTTCGTAAAATTAAGTTATGTTAATTATACATATTGGATACACAGTGTTACGGTATGAAGCTGGTTAAACAATGGTGAGACCTAGTGACTTCGGAATGTGGTGTAACAATATATACTGCTGTGCCGTACACACTTTACAATGTATCATACAACATTGTCACATTCCTTATTCTCACAATAACACGTCAGACATGGAACCATTCCATTGGATGTGCAGAACATCCAGTGAGACAATAAGATCACACAATTCATGAATTGAGAGTAAACACTATGGAGGTCACCCAGTTTGTCTCGCAAAGCTGCCAACTAAACGCCATCCTAACGCACTCCACCCGCACGCAAAAACATCCATTCGCAGCTTGCGTGCGGGTTTAAAATCATTCGATGGTCGCCAACTAACTAGAACACATCCCCTTGCATGTCTCCGCAGCAGGAGAAATCATTCAATGGTCACCGAACTGAACTGACTTTTATCTGTGTGTGCCCGCAGGCATCGTCCCACCTGCATAGCCATGGGATAGCCCAGCGTTTTCATGGGGATACCCATCCCCTTCCCACTCGCCGTCCGCCCCCAACCAATCCCTGCGAACGGCTTGGCGAATATGCAATTCGCCAAAGCCGTTCACAATGGAGAGCATTCGCATGGGGTCCGATGGTGGCGCTGTGCACATGCGTATTTTTGCAAATGTGCATACGCAGCATTTCATGGGCGTTCCCATGAGAACGCTGGCCTTTCTTATGCTAATGAGGCAATGATGCGGGTGCAGGGGGCGGGCACCTGACATCATGAGATGTCAAATGCCTGCCCATTTCCTTCCCAGCGTGCACGCATATCTCAGTGACTTGAAAGTCACTTTTAAATGCGTGCGCCTTCCACATCTTTCACTGGTCGGCGACCATCAAAAGATGTGTGAGGTTCCCCCTTCCCTGCGAATGGATGTTACTGTGTAACATCCATTCGCAAACAATGTGAAGAAATGTAGAACTGGCCCAAAGGTCAGAGCTGGGTGGCGCTTCACTATGAGTTTATCTTTCTGCTGCTGCTTAGTGGGAGGGATGATCAGTCCCGTACCAAGGGTGCAGAGAAAATGGAAATAAATGAAAGCAGCGCACAATTTTGAGGATGGAAAAATTGGAATAGATTGGAGAATCTGTTTACAGAAAATAGTAATATCGTGATTCTCACATTAAAATTCTTTTAGCACACACATAACACAATAAAAATATGATAAAAACAATTCATGGACACCTCTAATGATATTGCTGGTTGCCGGAGAGTCTGTTCCTATTATACCCCAGAATGAATAGAGAGTTTGATGAATCAATAGTTACCACCCTTAGTAGGGTATGTGCGTCCTCCACCGATCTTCCGTGCGGTCGGCCCAAGTTGGCACAAATTACTGCCAAACGCAGATATAGATGGTAAGTCCAATCCAATGGTGTTTGATGGAATGGTATGGCTGGCTACAATCCAGCACAAGTCAGCACATAGAGGGGGGGTCCAAGCAGCTCACGGACGCGTTTCGCCAGGTGGCTCTATCAAAGGTGGGTCTTTGATAAACCCACCTTTGATAAAGCCACCTGGAGTGGCGAAACACATCAGGGAGCTGTATGTGCTGACTTGTGCCGGATTGTAGCCTGAACCAACCCCCGGAATCGATAAAGTGAATTTCTCACCAAAGGATTGTGCATTACCTCCAAGGGCTTTCATCATCATAGCCCCAGCCATACCATTCCATCAAACACCATCGGATTGGATTTACCATCTATATCTGCGTTTGTCGGTAATTTGTGCCAACTTGGGCCGACCGCACGGAAGGTCGGTGGAGGACGCACATACCCTACTAAGGGTGGTAACTATTGATTCATCAAACTCTCTATTCATTAGGGGGTATAATAGGAACAGACTCTCCCTCAACCAGCCATATCATTAGAGGTGTCCATGAATTGTTTTTATCATATTTTTATTGTGTTATATGTGTGCTAAAAGAATTTTAAAGTGATCATCACGACCAGAATAACCCCCAATAAGGCAGTTATGTTATGGCTACATTCCTTCAGTTACATGGAATATTATAATTTTCTGCATATTTCCTGAAAACAACCTCTGGGTAGAATACACACGTCCCTCAATTGTATCTACAGGGGACCATCCAGGGCAGCGGTGGCCAACCCGCGGCTCGCGAGCCGCATGCGGCTCGCCGAGCTGTAAACTGCGGCTCCAGCCTCCCGTCTGCAAAGCGGGGTTTTGAATTTGGCGCCAATTCGGCTGCCAAATTCAAAACGCCGCATCGGCGGCCAATAGGAAACGACCGCGGCGAGCCATCAGCGCTCGCCGCGCCGTTTCCGCCCTGCCCCCGGCGCCTGACATCAGACGCCAGCAGGAGGGCGAAAAGTCTTCTCCACGCCGGCGGAGCGCAGGAGCGCTCCTTAAGACGCGAGAAGCCGCCGGAGGATGGCGCAGAAGACGGCGGCGGGGAGAAGAGTTCCGGCGCCGCTGAAGAGGCCAGAAGACGCCGGGATCAAGACAGAAGATCTCCGGCGCCTTCTGCAAGAAAAAAGAAGATGGCTCCCGGAGAGGCCAGCGGGGGTGGGAAGCAAAAGAGCTGACGAAGCTCCCCCCAGCGGCCTCTCCCAACACCAGGTAGGGGCCTTTGGCCTCCTACCCTCCATCCACCCTAGACCACCGGGTGTCGGGCACTAGGCCCGTGGGCAAATTCAGGCCCTTCTGGGCGCATTAGTCGGGCCCTCTTGGCCCGTGGCTCATTTATTTGTTGGGCCCTCCTGGCCCTCTAGGTGGGCCCTTTAGTTAGGAAGCTGGGCCCTCCAGCATAGGTGTTGCACTGTGGGCAACACCTGTGCTGGAGGGCCCAGCTTCCTAACTGTGGGGTCATATGATGTTTGGCACTGTGGGGGGGGCATATGTTTGGCACTTTGAGGGGCATGTGATGTTTGGCACTGTGGGGGGCATATGATGTTTGGCACTGTGGGGGGCATATGATGTTTGGCACTTTGCGGGGCATGTGATGTTTGGCACTTTGAGGGGCATATGATGTTTGGCACTTTGAGGGGCATGTGATGTTTGGCACTGTGGGGGGCATGTGATGTTTGGCACTGTGGGGGGCATGTGATGTTTGGCACTGTGGGGGGCATAGGATGTTTGGCACTGTGGTGGGCATATCTGGCACTGGGGGCATAAAGTTTTGTCATGTGGCCACTCTCCTTGTGTCATATGACCACGCCCCTGACCACTCCCCCGATCACGCCCCTTTTTGGCGCACGTGCCTTCGGCGCGCGCATGAGGTTGGCTCTTTGGCTTGACAACTGATATTTTTCGGCTCTTTACCTCTGACCGGTTGGCCACCCCTGATCCAGGGGATCACCGGGTCTGGATCACAAAAGCAGCCACACAGAAACCTATGGGATCAGCTTCCATGTTGTATATACCAAGCTCCGGAAAACACCGCTTGGCCTTGGTAGCTAACGCCTACAGGCTATGGATTACTGAAGGTACTGGGAGAGCGATCCATAGGATCTCACCCTGGCACTCACCACTCGCACATTCATGTTCAGAATATAATCTCTCATCAGCAGGGCCCTCTCTCCTTTTGTGATCACTATGTAGTTATGTTAGTTGCAGGTTGTAATAATAGAATTGTGTCATTATTTATTTTATGAATGTCTCTATATAATGTTACTGTATGTTCCATCCCATTTCTAAGGTGCGACAGAACCCTTGTGGCACCATATAATAACTCAGCAGATTAGGACATGGGTTCCAGATTGTTTGTGGCAGGTAAACAACACAAGTGCTGCTTAGTTACCGTAGCAATAAGATAATGCTGCGTGAAAAAGTAATTTTGTATCTCTGCAATGTTATTTTCCTATTTAGGTCGTCGAAGGACCTCTGGCTCTGTAAAAGAAATTACTAGTTTCCCAGCACTAATAATGCCACGCGGAACATTTACTTTCCATTTGTTTTCTTTTTGATCATTGTTTCGGCTCAAATACATCTAAAAAACGCAATGACACAGCTAGTACATAACAACTCAAAATGGCTGGATGAGTGTAAACCAGGGGTCTTCAACCTTTAAGACAGCGTGGGCCACCTAAAAAAATCCAGTGAAGCCCGAGGGCCACTAAAATCGCCTACGGAATTTCGGACAGCCCCATAGAATCACAGCTCCCCTATAACGTCAGCACAGTCCTTCATAGATAGTTGGCACAGCCGCCCATACTCAGCACATAACCCCCCCACACACACGCACACACACACCCTAATAGTTATCAGCAGCAAATTTGGGTTCCAGTGCAAACAGTAAAATATGTGCCCCCCCCCATATATAATTTGATATTAAATAAATTGCACGCGCCTTAGGCGCGCTCCCAAAAACGGGTGTGACCTAATTATAAGGGGCGTGGTCTAATTATAACGAGTGTGAACTAGCAGGAAAACAATTACCTGACACCTCTTTTGCAACCTGCATGACCAGACATTGGTTACCGCAGGAATGGTCATTGTCCTCACACGCTTAAGTTGACTGAAGGCTGCACAATGTCATATAAACATGAAGGCCCACACAGTGAAATAGTATGCCTCACAGATCAAACCCAAACAATGAAAGGCTACTTAAATCAATATACACTGTTACACTGTTTAACCGTAATGCCCATTACACATTGTGCATCACACCATAGTGTCCATTAGACATTATGCCACATACCATAATACCTGTTGTACATTGTCATACACCATAATGCCCATTACACATTATGCCGCACCGTGATGACCATTACACATTAATCCACGCAAAATTATGCCCAGTGCACATTATGCCCCACACTGATGCCCATTATGCCACAGACCATAATGCCAGCAGTACTCCTGCTTATACATATGATGCCCCAGCAGTGCCCCTCACCTAATGCCCCAGCAGTGCCCCTCACACACAATGCCCCAGCAGTGCCCCTCACACACAATGCCCCAGCAGTGCCCCTCACACACAATGCCCCAGCAGTGCCCCTCATACACAATGCCCCAGCAGTGCCCCTCACACACAATGCCCCAGCAGTGCCCCTCACACACAATGCCCCAGCAGTGCCCCTCACACAATGCCCCAGCAGTGCCCCTCACACACAATGCCCCAGCAGTGCCCCTCACACACAATGCCCCCACACACAATGCCCCCAGTAATGCCTGCAGCTTTGCCAGGTCCCCCTTCCACCATCCATGCCTCCTCCTGCAGTTTCGCCGGGTCCCCTCCGCCAGCTGTGCCTCCTCCTCCTGCAGTTCCAGTGCCAGGTCCCCTGCTCCCGCCAGCTGCGTCTCCTCCTCCCGCAGCTTCGCCGGGTCCCAACTCTCCAGCTCGTGACCAGACGTGCCTCCTCCTCCCTTAGCCGCGCTGGATCCACTCCTCTGCCCTGCCTGCAGCCAATAGAAATCGGGTAGGCGGCACCCAAGGGGACTCCATTACACTGTCTCCCTCGGCAGCATTTTCTTTTACTTAAAAAAAAAAAAAATCCTGTGCATGGCGGGCCAGCAGGCAGGGGGCCACTGAGATCAGCTTCGCGGGCCACTCGTGGCCCGCGGGCCATGGGTTGAAGACCCCTGGTGTAAACTCTAAGGATTGAGTGTACTGCCTCTTTGGTTTCATACCGGAAGGTGCTAGTCTCTCATTCTCTATTTATTGGTTGTCTTTCAGTATCTGTTGTCATGAGCTGTGTGATCTGACCTTGCATGACCTGTAGCTGTTTGCCGGCTAGGACTGAAAACATCCAGCTTTGCTGTGTCCCCATGCTGACATCACAGGCTGTATTGCAGCCAAGTGCTCTGGAGAGGAAGTATGGCACCAGTAAGGTAGGAAAGAAAGGGGTGTGGATTATTAGACAGTGTCTACTCTAGATAGACAGTCAAAAACATGCAATTAGTTGACATGGTCAAAAGATTGACACATGAAAAGGTCGACATGGGTTGTTCACTTTATTGGGTGCCAATGTCAACATGAACCCACCATTAATGTAACACGCTCCCTTTGCTTGCCATGCTTCTGGCACTTTACTGTTCTTAAGTGTAGTCCACGTGTACATAGGCAAATCCAAGGGGTGGTCCGGGGGCGCACCAGTCCACCCATTAGACTGCCCAGCCATTCGGTACCTTTTAATGGATTCACCACCGCTGCACATTTTTTCACACCAAAAAGATGGCCACGGGAGGGCTGCGCGCATGAACGACTGCACGCAGCTCCTCCCATGGTCCTTTGCGGAGTGTGAGCTCCCTCCGTCTGTCCTCCTTGTGCTGCTGCTTCTGCCGCAGCTAATGTGTGTGTGCAGCAGGGTCCATCAGGTCTCAGTCACGTGGCGCAGACAGTGCTGGGCGCCAGGCGGCACAGAAAGTAAGTCAGTTAAGTGAGTGTAAATTGCGCCTCAGTCTCCCTCCACATTGCTTTGCCCTGCCCAGTGCCATGCCCTGCCTTTAAAAAAAACGCGGTAATCTGTCCCCACCTGGCCCTGTTTTTTTTTTTTTTTTTTTTTACCATTAATATATTTTATTGAATTTTCAACAAACAAAAGGAATAGGATACAGAAAAATAGAGATTGGGAGGGGGGGGGGACAAAAAAAAACCATGGGTGCCTTTTTGCAGATGACACAAAGGTATGCAACAGGGTAGACACACCAGGAGGGGTAAAACAAATGATTGAGGATCTAGGCAGATTAGAGAAATGGTCAAGAGAATGGCAACTACAGTTTAATGCCAAAAAATGCAAAATCATGCACTTGGGTCTCAGAAATCCAAAGACTCAATATAGTATAAATGGCACTATAATGGAAACTACTGAGGAAGAGAGGGATCTAGGTGTCACTATTTCAGGGGACTTAAAAGCAGGTAGGCAATGTAACAAAGCAATGAAGAAGGCAAGTCAGATGCTTGGTTGCATAGGGAGAGGTATCAGCAGTAGAAAGAAAGAAGTAATAATGCCACTGTATAGGTCATTGGTACGACCTCACCTAGAGTATTGTGTTCAGTTCTGGAGGCCATATCTCCAGAAGGATATAAATACATTAGAGACTGTACAAAGAAGAGCAACTAAAATGGTGCATGGCCTACATCACAAAACGTACCAGGAAAGACTAAAAGATCTTAATATGTATACTTTAGAGCAGAGAAGGGAAAGGGGGGACATGATAGAAACTTTCAAATATATCAAGGGCTTTAACAAGGTACAGGTGGGAGACATTCTTCACAGGAAGATGAGCAGCAGAACACGAGGACATGCACTGACACTAGATGGAGGAAGGTACAGGTGGGAAACATTCTTCACAGGAAGAGGAGCAGCAGAACACGAGGACATGCACTGACACTAGGGGGAGGAAGGTACAGGTGGGAGACATTCTTCACAGGAACAGGAGCAGCAGAACACGAGGACATGCACTGACACTAGGGGGAGGAAGGTACAGGTGGGAGACATTCTTCACAGGAAGAGGAGCAGCAGAACACGAGGACATGCACTGACACTAGGGGGAGGAAGGTACAGGTGGGAGACATTCTTCACAGGAAGAGGAGCAGCAGAACACGAGGACATGCACTGAAACTAGAGGGAGGAAGATTCAGGGGAAATGTGAGGAATAATTTTTTCACAGAAAGAGTAGTAGATAAGTGGAATAGCCTCCCAACAGAGGTGGTAGACGCAAATACAGTAGTACAATTTAAACATGCTTGGGATAAGCATATTGATATCCTTACAAAAAAATAAGGATCAAATATGGTTTGAGGTAACATGTTTAAAAAAAGGGGCAGACTAGATGGGCCAAGTGGTTCTTATCTGCCGTCAAATTCTATGTTTCTATGTTTCTATGGGTATGGGATGCACACAGTATCAGTACAAGGATGCAATATATAACAATAAAGAGCTCAATACAGTGTTCAGTCAAAGAATATGGGCGGGATGCTATATAGCAGAAATGCGGTAAAAACCCCGTTTTCGGGGTTTCTACCGCATTTCTATATGCTATATGGCGCCTCCGCAGTGTCAGCGCTGCGGAGGGAATCGCCAGCTAAAGCTGGCGAATCCCTGCAGAAGCCTATGGGCTTCTTACCGCAGCGCTGTTTGAGGGATCCGTCACGGATCCCTCCCAGCGTGCCCTGCGGCCGGCGCCGGGGTCTGCGCATGCGCAGATGGACTCCCGGGTCACAGACCCGGAAGTCCAGCGCCGGCACCGCATCGCAAGGGACAGCTCTTACCGCAAGAGCTGTCCCTTGCATGAATAACGGCATATGTTATAGCATATGCCGTTATTAAAAATGCGATGTCCGGCGAAGGGGGGCCGCGGATGTTATAACATCCCGCCCTAAGACATTTTGATAAAACATAGGAAATAGGAAGTATACTCCCGACAACCTCAGGTAGCAGGTGTTTCGTTCAGACTGAACTGCAAGGGGGATGACCCAGAGGCAGGGGCGAATTTAGGGGTCAGGCCGCCCCTAGGCACAACATTTTTGTGCCCCTCCTCCCCCTATTTTAATGTAATCATATATGTATAAACATTGTTATTTATATATATTTCATAAAAATGTAACTGTAGCCCACCTCAATATTTTTTTAAGCACTCTGGACTGCTCACGGTACGGAGGACCCGGAGGGAGGGAGGCACTTATTAGTACAGTGATTAGCACAGTGTCTCCGTCAGTCTCTCTCCGGCTCACATACTGTGACTGACTGAGCGCAGGGAGGATCTGCGCGCTGCTCAGCTCAGCTGCTGGATACACAGCAGCCAATAGACTGTGTGTGTGTAGAGTAGCCAATGGGCGGGAGCCAGCAGCAGTGAGCCTGAGCTATTTCCGGACGCACAGGGGGACCGTCGGACCCAGCCACTAAGCGGTGATGTAATGTGCATGGCAGAGTGGGTGGGCAGTGGTGGGTGATGAGCGGCGCTGCCGCCTACAAATGATAATTCATGTCTGCGGCGGCGGCGCTTGTCACTCGCCGCTGCCCACCAGCTGTGCCATTTAAAAGAATGTCAGCCTGCCTGCCGCCCTTAATTGGTGCCGCCCTGAGGCTGGTGCCTCACGGGCCTAGGCACAAATCTGGCCCTGCCCAGAGGGTTGGGATACCAAAGCCGCTCCCTCACCATCTGTAACATAGTTATGCCAGGCCATCCATTTCACAATTGGGGAGGATGGTGTGGAGGAATATGGGACAAATTCAGTTTCCATTGTAAGGAAAAGGATTTTTCCATGCTTGGGCTAGTGTGGCCCTTGCCACGATACACATTTGTCCCAGCAAATATCTACAATGGGGTGGAACTTCCGGAGGGTAGAGGTGCAGTAATGCTATTGTTGGGGCTTGGTTGAAGGCGAGGCCCATGACCTTATTGATAAAAAGGAAGACCTCCATCCAATAGTTACGCAATAAGGGGCAGGACCAAAAGACATGATAGAGGTGGCCTATCTCGCCGCATCCCCTCCAGCACTGTTTGGAGCAGGACAGCCAGTAGGTGTGTAGCCTATCAGGTGTGAGATATAATCTGTTAAGCAGTTTGACATGCATCTCTGCGTGGTTCAAGCACTTGGACATTTGAAAGGACGAGCTAAAGATACGTTCCCACTGGAAATCTGATAATGTGATGTCAAGATCTTTCTCCCAGCGAAGCTGGGCATTGGATTTTTTAGATTTGGGCAAGTTGACTATTACATCATACCAGAAAGAGATTTCCCCACCCGCCCTAGTTGAAGTTAAACGGGATAGAACAGAGTTAGCTACAGCACTAGGGGGATGCGTGGGGCGTGGCAGGCTCTGGAACCAGTGTCGGATCTGAATATAATGAAACAGTTCCCTGGATGGGATGGCAAAGCGGTCCTGAAGCTGAGGGAAAGTGAGCAAATTAGTTCTGTCTAAAATGTCACCTAGTACCCGTATATTACACTGAAGCCATGGGGATATGTTCAAGTTGGGAACCAGTCTGGCAATGGCTGTCAATGACAATGCTGTAATAGGGGGGCTAAGGTGAGGCAGTTTGGCAACCAACGTGTCCCATGTGCGTATAGCAGAGGAGGTAGAGGGCTGGCCCTGTTTTTTAACTGTACATTGCAGTTTGACAAAACAGTTTTGAATGCTGTTTTGTCCCTTTTTGAAGAATAGTTAATATTCAGTTACTTTCAAGTGATCCTTGTGTCCGCAGTGGAGAGCATTCTGGGAAGGTTGTACCCGTAAGTCTGCTGGAACGCATGCCAGGACTCCCGCCTCGCGCCATTGAGTTCACGATCTTTGCATATGTATATAAGGTGAGCACTGTGTATGTCTTATGTCTGTTGCTGCCTGATGAAGGGCCTAATAAAGTAAAGGCCGAAAGCTTGTGAAACTTCATGCTGATGGAATGCTTTATTGCGGATGAAAAATCCGTGGGTGCTCGCCGTTGGACTTGGTTATAATATCATTTAGCTGTCGTACAAAGCTGCAGGAGGGTGCCGGTCATTCTGGAGAGAGAGAGAGAGAGAGAGAGAGAGAGAGGGGGAGTAACTATTGGGGGAGTTACTATTCTCTGGGACCAACCATTAGCATATTTCTAGATTAGCCTATGCACGTGTATGGTAAAGACATTTAAAACAAAATTGTGAAATACTCATGTCGAACTTTTCATGTGCCAACCTTTTCATGTCTGAATTTTTCATGTCAATAGTTGTTAGGTTGACTTTTTTCCTCCATGTCGACATTTAGTGTGAAATTTACTAAGATGTGAAATACACTTCACTGGTCATGTTGCTACTTGCTATGGGCAACCAGTCAAATTCTGTCTACTATATTCAAGACAAGAGTGGTAAATAAATAAATAAGAAGTAGCTTCTGATTGGTTGCCCATAGCAACATGACCTGTGAAGTGTATTTCACATCTTAGCAAATTTCCCCCTTGGTGTTTTTTTACGGCATTTACAGTACCAAGCTTTTCCCCGGTAGTTAACCTCATCTTTAGATGGCATTAGCCATTGCCCATTGTATCCTATTCTATGCGAGGACGAAAAGACTTGCCGGACGCTATCAGCTTCCTGCCAGTCTTTTCAAAATGTTTTCAAATTTAGCAGCACTACAAGCTCCCAGGCACCGCTGCCCAGACCCCATAGTGCCACAGGCACCCTCTCAGCACTGTCTCTCCCCCCTCACACCAGAAAATGCAGGGACTAGGCTGGTGTGAAAGGGGCCAACCTGGAAATGATCCCTGGACTGTATTCCCGGGTAAGTCCCTGCATTTTCTGGTGTGAAATGGGTATAAGACCACACTCCCTGAAAAGTACAGGAGCCCGGAGAGGCTACTGCCATGGGTGTCAGTGCCAAACGCAGGATTTATAGAGGGGGGTTTCCACATGCAGTCCACAGTCTCCCAGTCTGCAGAACACTGGAGCAACAGTGAGTCTGGGCAAACTGTAGAAGAACCTAGTAATGACGCTGGGCATTAATGTACACATTGGTCTTTTTATACACTGGATACTGTATTCAATACAGTATCAATATTTAAAACTATAGATAGTCTATGGCTGTATCAAACATATTTAATATACATAAGTGGTCATGAAAAGGTTAAACATACTATAATAAATACTGTACACAAACATATTAGAACAAGTACTGCACTAAGCAGACATTCTCCCACCTCATGGTAAGGCTCCTGTCTCTTCTTTCTGGCAGCTGCTCTCTGGACCTGTGCACTGATTTAGGACTCAAAACCATACACACAGCAAATTTGTTAGAAGAAGCTGCTACCACTGGGCATGTGCCACAAGTCTGCCATTTGACTTAAAATGCATGATGTGGCAGCATCTCTAGTATTATATAGCATTACTATTGTCATTATTTGAGCCACTTGCTAAGACCGGGCAACCAGAAACCCCCCTTGCGTTTGCCTTTGGATGTTGAAGCTACGCACCTCTGGCTTCAAGAAGAAAAAAAATGGGCTACTTTCTACACCAATTGCAAGGAGAGCAGAGGTTCCCCAGCAAAGGCCATCCACACGTGTGGTCAGCAGAATCTAGGAAAGCAAAAAGCTGTAGTGCAGAAGAAATAAGTGGTGAAACGAGTACTCGTTCCTTAGAGTACCTTATAACACCCAAAAACACAGATGCTGGGTAGTATGTTACATAAGTTATGCCAACAATTATGAAATCATACACTGGCTGTCAGCCCCATTAACAGTTGGATGCAGGCCCATTTGGCCAACGTAAAATACACTACACGAAGCTGAACATCAAACCCATATGCACTGGTTGAACATCCTTTTCCACAGTCAAGGGCTTTGTTCCCATCTTTGCTCCTTTAACAGCCTTCACTCTTCTCCTCCAGTAGATTCTGGAACATGGCTGTGGGAATTCACATCCATTCAGCCATAAGAGCATGGGTCTTCAAACTGTGGCCCTCCAGATGTTGTGAAACTACATGTTCCAACATGCACTGCCACAATATTTTCCTATAAGAGCATGTCAAATCTGTCAGGGCATGCTGGGACATGTAGTTTCACAACATCTGGACGGCCACAGTTTGAAGACCCATGCATGACAAGAGCATTAGTGAGGTCAGGTACTTAGTAACCCCCCCCCCCCAGCCAGCAAACAGCACCCAGTGCAGTTTCCAGCAGCCAGCACCCTGCAGGCACAGGAGGAGACCCCCACACTGTGAGCAGCTACCACCAGCCACAGCCAGGAGCTCCTTCTCCATCACTTCCCCTGCCTATGGCTCACACAGGTCTGTGAAATTACGTAATGAATCTTATACAGAGCAGGGGAGGAGCAGGGAGTGGGCTACAGCCAGAGTCATATAACCTGCTCCCCTCCTACAGCCTTACCCTAACCCAGGGGTTCCCAAACCTTTTTGAATCACGGCGTACTAGAGCATCAAAATGTTTTCAGGGCACCCCTAGGCCAAATGCTTCTTATCGAGAAATTCATAAAAAAAAATATTAAATTAAGTGCATTGTGTGTATATGTCACAGTTATCTGGTGAGGGACAGGATTTACTTCTGTTTGTCCACATATATTATGATTGGCAGCCACAAGCACTGGTTTTGCCTGGTACTTTGACCATAAATAATATGAATTGATCCTGGTCCACCAACCCAAGGCACCCCTGCAATTGTCCTGAGGCACCCCAGGGTGCCTAGGCACACAGTTTGGGAACCACTGCCCTAACCTCTCTCCTAGCCTCCCTTCCTGCAGCCTTACCCCAACTTATCCCCTACAGCAGCCTTACCCTTACCTCTCCCCTAACTCTAGCCTCCCCTTCTGCAGCCTTAAGCTGGGTACACATATACACAATCGTTGGGCCGTTCTTCCATTCTGGGTCGGACGGCCATTCAATTGTATAGGTGTGTACGCGGTCCCGATTCCCTCTGTACGATCGATTAACGGCCAAAAACGGTCTTGTCCGTCCATACTCGGTCGGTCGAAGGTTCAGTGCTGTTTAATATTCATCTGACCGGACGGGCCGATATCGGAACAAAAGTGCAGTGTATACGCACGTTCGATCGATATGCTGGCCGTTCTTGCGACTATACTGGCAAAATTGGAACGCCCATGTGGGCGTTCCATAGCTGCATGATCTCTCCTACAGCACAAGAAGCGTTCATCTCTCCCTATAGCATTTCAATAGGGAGTATATATTATATATATATATATATCTGCCATGATCTGTTATCAGATACGGGTGGTAAGCATCAAAATTTTACTCATCTGGCAGGATGACTATGGTCAGATACGGGTGGTAAGCGTCTAAATTTTAGTCAGCCGGCAGGGTGACTATGGTCAGATACGGGTGGTAAGCTGTTAAAGCCGGAAGTCCGGTGAAATGCGCATTGGCTCGTGATATGTGGAGATCTAAAGTGCTGATAATGTTGAAATAACAATTACTTGTAATATACATCTGATTAGAATAGGCTAGGATTCTGGGTTCACCCTACACTCTCTTTTAACCTCCCCTCTTGCAGCCTTACCCTAACCTCTCCCCTTGTGTGGCAACACCCTAACCTATCCCCTAACCCAGTGGCATAACTATCACCCCGCAGCGGCGCTTGGAAGGTGAGGGAGCTGGGGGGGGGGGCTATTGTTACCTGCTGCACCTGCCCCGGGACCTTTCGGCGGCGAATCAGTCTGCGCTGCGGCTCTCCGTCTTCCTGCTCTCCCGGCTCCTTCTGCAATAAAAAATGTGAAACACACAAAATGGCTGCCCCCATAATGCAGACCATTTTTGAGGATGCTAGAGGAGGCGGAGGCCTCTTCTAGCATCCTTAAAAACGGTCTGCTGTACGGGGGCAGCCATTTTCTGAGTGACATGTTTTTTATGACAGCAGGAGCCGGGAGAGCAGGGAGACAGAGAGACGCAGCGCAGACTCATTCGCCGGCGGAAGGTCCCGGGGCACATGCAGCGGCACTATGTGGAGGGGTAAGGGGGTTGGGGAGGTCGAGGTGGGGGGGTCGGCGTGGGGGGGGGGGGTCTTGGTTGTGCTGGGGGGGGGTGTCTTGGTCGTTCTGGGGGGGGGGTGCGCAAAAGATTTGTGGCAGGGGGAAGGTTTTTTCATAGTTACGCCACTGCCCTAACCTCCCATCCTGCAGCCTTTCCCTAACCTCTCCCCTCTTACAGCCTTACATTATTCTATCCCTAGCCTCCCCTCCCACAACCCTACCTTATACTCTTCCCCCTACCCCAACCTTCCCTCCAGCAGCCCTACCCCTCCGTAAGCCTTACCCTATTCTCTCCCCTTACCTCTCCTCCGGCAGCCTTACCCTAACCTCTCCCCTTACCTCCCATCCTGCAGCCTTTCCCCTAACTTCTACCCTCAAATTAAACAGCCTTACATTATTATCTCCCTATCCTTAGCCTCTTACTAGCTATCCAAATTAATAATATTGGTGTGAGGGATGCCCCACTGCTCTATCTATCTATCTATCTATCTATCTATCTGACGGGGGCACCAACATTTAATCTGCCTCCGGGTGACTGGGGCGCAAGCACTGATATTGGGCTATAAGGCCTGGCTTGCAGTCAGCAATCCAATTCAATCTAAAGGTGTTGTTACAGCCTCCCGAACCACAGGGTCTCGTCAGGCGGCGAGGTCTCCAGCGTCTTCCGGGATGTGCGGGCATGCGCCTCCCTAGGGGCCTGCGTGCGCCACACTAGAGGCTCTCTTAAAGGGCCAGTACCCAAATTAGCAGATGTCATCAGGCGTCTGCAGGAAATCCCTCCCCTATTTAAGGAAGTCTCTGCCAGGCATTCCCTCGTTCACATCCTGCTCCAGTGTTCCTTGTGTTATTGTATTCCCTCCAGATTATCGTTATCGACTTCAGTTTGTTCCCGACCACTCTTCAGCCTCATCCTTCTGTACTGCAAACCGTGATTCCCTGTGTATGACCCGGCCTGACATTGGACTCCTTTATCCTTCAGTACTTTGACTCTTCTGTTATTGACCCGGCTAAATGACTACGAATCTCCATATGCCGTTTCCCTAGTATACATCAGCTCAAAAGGGGAACCTGACCAGGGGGCCGCGGCTGGCGTGTTGGGTGCTCCAGAAGCCCAAATCCCACTCGGAGGGGTCATTGGCAGAAACATCCCAGCATGGTAAGACTCTGTGCCCTTCCGTCAGGTCATGCCAATCCCCGAGTTGATAGACCAAGTTACAGTACTTTGTGACAGGTGTTCTGTAAGGCTGAGTTTGGTACTCTGGACATATCAGTCAATTGTTTCATACTAAGCTCAACAAAGCCATCCTTTGATGGACCTCACTGTGTACAAGGAGAAACAGAAATATACCTCCCTCTACATTCTTTCTTAAAGTTGGAAGCTTTAAATTCTCTAGACTGTCATCGTCTTCTTTTGCATTTAGACTTCATTTTCTGGAACTTAGGTGCCCAGGAGAAATTATGAAAAACATTATTCTTCCTCCGCCAAAGTAGCCACTCCTCCACTGCGGGCATTTGGACAGCAAACATTTTCCTGGCATTCACAAATCTCAGATTCATCTGTATAATGGAAATACGCGTTTCGCCGCTCCAGATGATGCAACTTGCCCAGATTCAGTGGTGATGTGCTTTACACCATGTCAGCTCATACTTGATGATCTAAAGATGGGCTTGCCAAACCGGTCCTCGAGATCTACCAACAGTTCATGTTTTCCAGTCCACCTATCTGGTGCACAGGTTTAGTCATTACTGACGTCACATTTTCAAACATGCTGCATTCATTCCTAGCCAGCACATTCTACAGATCCACAGGTGACTTAGAATTCATGAACATTGACCTAAGGTTTGTGCAAGGCTGCTCTGCCATAGACAGTGGCGTAACAATAGGCCCGCAGACCCCGCGCTAGCGCAGAGTTGCTGAGAAAGTGTGGGCGCCGGGGGTCTGCGGGGCTATTGTTACGTCGCTGACGCCTACTGGGACCTGCCGCATATGTCTGCAGTCCCGGATCTCCTGACTCCTGCTGCTAATGCTAATGAAAACTGACACTGACAAAATGGCTCTCCCATGCAGCAGACCACGACCTCTTCTATCATCCTTACAAACGGTCTGCTGTATGGGGGCAGCCATTTTGTCAGTGTCAGTTTTCATTAGCATTAGCAGCAGGAACTAGGAGAGCCGGGATCGCAGACAGATGTGCAGGCAGGGTTGGGAGGGGGAGGGAGTTGGGTTAACCCTACTTGGGGGGACGCTGCCAAAATTTTTGGCAGGGGGATCAAGTTTAATAGTTACGCCACTGGCCATTGAAACCCAATTCATGAAAGCTTATGACGAAGTGCTGACATTGCTTTTGCCTCAATTTGAAAGTGATTGAGTTGTGTACTGACTGGATGTGTTTGTATTGCTTTCTTTAGTAGGGTGCAGAGCTCTGTATACTGTTGAGGATTTTGCTTGTGTATGCCACAGTAGAAGCCTCAGGAGGTTCATTGTTAAGAATAGTTTGTTTTTCTGTTGTGAACGTGTGCCTTTTCTACATTACATCATTCTGCTTATTGTGCAGTCCATTATAATAGACCTGTGGAGCATTAAAACTGGGTTTGTTTCATTACTAACCGATATAAAGATAAGAGAGGTTTTTCCACAGTCCTGACACTGACAAGTCAGTTGGCGTCATGCACAGAGCATTAACTGCTACAAGCAAAATAATTAAGACTATATTAACACAGAATCATTTCTGAATCATACAGTACATCATTAGGAGCACATCCAACTGCACCGGAGGGGATTAAGCTAAAACAAACGCATAATAAATGTTTTCATGTGACATCAACTGCCACCCCAGGTAAGAGGTTAAGCAATGTAAAACTGTGTTTGCGCATCATTTGTAACATATTAAATATATGTGGGAAATATGCTTCCACTAAGACACAAAGGCCATGTACGCACTGCACAGAGGCCTTGTACGCACTGCACAGAGGCCTTGTACGCACTGCACAGAGGCCTTGTACGCACTGCACAGAGGCCTTGTACGCACTGCACAGAGGCCTTGTATGCAGGGGCGTAACTATAGCACTGCAGCCCCCGCCACCGCGGGGGGGCGCTGTGCATGTGGGGGCGCCGGGGGCTGCGGTGCTATAGTTAACCCCCCCCAATCCCCCGCAGACTGTCACTTACCTATCGCGCTGGTCCCAGCGGCTCCGTTCTTCTGCTGAGGACCACCACAAAATGGCCGCCCCCATATAGCACACAGTTCTCTGAAACTGTCTGCTGTATGGGGGCGGCCATTTTCTGGTGGTCCTCAGCAGAAGAACGGAGCCGCCGGGACCAGCGCGATAGGTAGGGCTGTGGGGGATTGAGGGGGGGTTTGCATGGGCGGCGGGGTAGGGGTAGGGTTGCTCGGCGGGGAGGCGGGGTAGGGATGCTCGGCGGGGCGGCGACGGAGGGGGGGCGCCCAAAACGTAGCTACGCCACTGTACGCACTGCACAGAGGCCATGTACGCACTGCAGAGGCTTTGTACGCACTGCAGAGGCCTTGTACGCACTGCACAGAGGCCTTGTACGCACTGCACAGAGGCCTTGTACGCACTACACAGAGGCCTTGTACGCACTGCACAGAGGCCTTGTACGCACTGCACAGAGGCCTTGTACGCACTGCACAGAGACCTTGACCCTGATTCTGACTCTGAGTCATTGTAACGCCATCCCGGCAAATGCACGCCCCCCCCCCCCCCCTGCAGCAGTCTCCCCTTGGAACTATGCTAGGGGATGTGTCATGAAGTCACATCCCCTCGTATGTGCCTGCAGCAGGGGAAATTATTCGATGGCCACCGACCATTGAATGATTTCCCCTGCCTTCACAAATATAAGTCAGTGGAGACTCGTCCTGCCCACCACGTCCCACCCACAAACCCATGGGAATGCCCAGTGTTTTCATGGGGAAGCCCATGAAATGCTGGGCGTTCCCATGGTCGACACACAAGGCCATCACATGCCCCTCCCCCCCCCCCCGCACCATGTGAACGGCCCAGCATCATTTTAAAGCACCTCGGCCATTCACATGTGCAGTCCACCAACCATCGGGAAGGGCCGGAACAAATCAGAATGGCCCCCCTTGTACGCACTGCATGGAGACATTGGGGGACATTTTATAGGATGAGAGAATCAGGAAGTGAGAGATTTGGTAAGAAATTTACAGTTTTTTTTTAAAGCGGCAATCATTTACACTGCACAATCAAACTGGTTTTGCAGTGCAAATGATTGACGCTTTTAAAAAAAACCAAGAGATTTCTCAACAAATCCCTCCCTTTCTGATTCTCTCACCCTATTATATGCACGCACTGTACATACGCCTTTGAAGCACTGCACAGAGGTCATGCACGCACTGCACAGAGGCCTTGGACGCACTGCACAGAGGCCTTGGACGCACTGCACAGAGGCCTTGGACGCACTGCACAGTGGCCTTTGATGCACTGCACAGAGGCCTTGCACAGTTATTTAGGTATGTTTTTAACTTGCATTTAGTTGTGTTCACAATCTTTACTTTTCAGTTACCTATACACTGTTATGAAAAAAAACAGTAGGGAGAGGAATAAAACCTTGGAGAAAGATAAAGTCAGGGCCACCATCAAGGGGTACTGTCAGAGCAACTGTCCTGGTCTGGACACTCTAACACAGTGGGGAGGACCCGGGGCTAGGTGGCTGGAGAAACAGAAGGGGGCTGATGTGAGCTGGAGAGACACTGGGGACTGGAGATTCAGAAATATGGGGATGCAGCTGAAGACAAACGAGAGAAGCAGAGGCGTAATTCTAGTAGGCAATACAGGCATCTGCCGTCAGGCTCCTGCTCTCATGGGGGCAACTCTTCTCCCCTGCGAGATTGAATCAGTCAATATTATGTCTGTGGCTGACTCCCCCTCCTAACATCATTTTTACAAGTGTCACATCCTGTATTAGAACCCATGACCTGTCTTACTGGAGACAGACACCTTACTGATGGAGCTATTGGGGGAGGGGGGGGGGGGGTGTTTCCTGAGACACAGGCCTGTGCTTCCATCTGTCAACGGGGTCCAGAGTCCAGACTGCGGGGATTCGGCAGTGGCGGCTGGGCGCTTGTAACGCTATTTGCCGGGCAGCGGGGTGGGAAGTGCTGCTGGATTTGAAAAGACTGGTCGGACGTTCTCAGCCAATCAACGTCCGGACAGTCTTTTAAAAAAATTCAAATTCTCCTGCCCCGGCAAATAGCGCTACAAGTGGCCAGATCCCCACAGTCCGGACCCCACCACCTGCTGCCCGGACCTTGCCACCCACTGCGCGGACCCCGTTGCCCCCTCACACCAGAAAATACTGGCGCGCACCCTGTCCCTCCCCGGCAGCTACAATAGTTGGGAGGTATGCAGTCTGCAGCCTGTCAGTGATAGGCTAAATGGGCTGTGCAACTGCCAGGAGTGAGGCTGGCTGTCTGCAACCATAAGTGGGAAGGAAGTTGCCAGGAGTCCAGCAGGGTCAGAGCACCCAACTGCAGACTGCACAGAGGCCCCAGCCATCTGCCTATGGCACCCGATGCCCTTACACCCATACAAGCAGGACGGAAAGTGCAATACATCCATTTTTACTGTTTGCACTGGGAGCCATATTTTATATGAGAGGTCCTTCCTCAAGGCTTCACACTAATGAGAAGTAGCAGTTAGTGTTAGAAGGTATTACATTAATAAGAAGTAGCAGCTATGTTCTAAAAGTGTTAAATAAGTCAAAAGTAATAATTGGGGTGTTGAAAAGTGTTACATTAGTAAAAAGCTGTGTATACTAATGTACAAACTGCTTTTATACTAATGTGACACTTTTCAAGCACCCCAATTATAACTTCTCACATATGTAACAACCTTAGCTTCTAGTTGCTACAGCTCCATAATGCAAAATACATTACCTTCTAACACTATACCTGCTACTTCTCACTAGTGTGATGCCTTGGGGCAGTTGGGTTGTGCTGGCACGGGGACTCCTGTGGCTCTGGACCGTAGGGACTTTAGTTACCCATCTGATGCGGTCACCTGGCCATGATAGGTGGACCAGTACATTTAGCCTAAACGGCCCATACACACTGGGCGATTTTGAACTGAAAGCCGCTCAAAACACCAAGTAGGAGCAGATTTCAGCTCTAAGCCGCCCAGTGTGAACGTCCCGCACCATCATCAGGAAAGCCGCTCATCTGCTTATATTGCCAGCAGATGAGCGGCTTTGCGGGCGGCTTTGCATAGCGTTGCGCAATGCAAAGACGTCCTCTCCCTGCTGGCGGCGCTGGGCACTGAGCGGCTTTCCCCCCAGCGTTGACAGTGGTCATCGCTGTCCATACACGCTGGGCATAATCGCCCAGTATGTATGGACCTTAAGGTTATGCTAAAAGAACCTAATTTTTACTCCACGTTGAATTCTAGTTTATTATAATGTTTCTGTCCTTGATGCTGAGTGTGCACCTGCATTTTCTCTTTTAGTTCCCTGTGTGGACCTACAAGTCTCTGCTTGATAGCACCTCGTATTAGGTTTAGAATTATGGTGTGTAGTCCAGCCAACCCCCTCCCCCCTCCATCCAGTATAACATATACCAGATACTTGCCAACACGAATGTTATGGAGACTTCCTGAAATAGTAGCAATCTCTCTGTCTCCCTGTAGAGCAGGGGAGGCCAAAAGGGTCCTTAAGATCTACCGATGGTCCACATTTTCCCATAATAAATCATGCTGCTTTCAGACCGCAAAACTGGCTTTGACCCTGTATTTGGAAACGTTTCCAAAAACGGGTCTGCCAGGTAAAACCCCTTTCACACCGCATCTCTTAAACGGTATATTACACTGGCAGACCCGTTTTTGGAAACTTTCCAAATACAGTGTCAAAGTCAGTCTTCAGCACGCCGCCCCCCCCCCCCCCGCGGGTTAAAACACCCCCTTCCCCCAGGGCTAACAAACCCCCCCCCCAAATGTGTGGGGGGGGGGGGCGCGACGGGGCGGCGGGGGGCACTCCAGTCCTAAATACCGTTTCAGACCCCATTTTGATGCCAAAAAAACGGCTTTTGTAAAACGGTAAAGTGGTCCTGCACCTTCCAGACCGCACAGATTACCTTTTTAAAACGGTTCAAAATCAGCAAAATACCGGTTTTTAAGTGCGGTCTGAAAGTGGCATATGAGATATATATATATATATATGTAGAGGTAGTGGCACTCCAGGGGACTTATCAAGAAATACACCAACACAGTGAAGTTTCCGACGTTTCGGATTTTACTCCGTCTGACGGAGTAAAATCCGAAACGTCGGAAACTTCACTGTGTTGGTGTATTTCTTGATAAGTCCCCTGGAGTGCCACTACCTCTACCTGTATTCTATCCTGCTGAGTGCAGCACCCGGGCTGTTGTCGCTTGTGTCTCCTGGAGTGCCAGTATCTGCCTATATATATATATATATATATATATATATAAACTTCCCCAATGAAGAACGTCACTCCAGGTCTCTTTAAAAATAAAGTGCGGTTTTACTGATGCCTACGGCGTTTCGGGCCAAGCCCGTCTTCAGGACATACTCGAGTATGTCCTGAAGACGGGCTTGGCCCGAAACGCCTTAGGCATCAGTAAAACCGCACTTTATTTTTAAAGAGACCTGGAGTGACGTTCTTCATTGGGGAAGTTTGTATGTGGTCAGCTTGTCTAAGCTGACAACCGAGCGAGCACCCGGGCAGGTTTATCTCAATACACTCGTGGCAGTGCCGGACCGCTTGTAAGGTATATATATATATATATATATATATATATATATACTAGGTGATTCATCGCGCCCTCCGGGCGCTCTTCACACCGTCGTGAGGGGCGTCGGTATGGGGGGACACTGGGGTGTATGTCGGTATGGGGGGACACTGTGGGGTGTATGTCTGTATGGGGGGACACTGTGGGGTGTATGTCGGTATGGGGGGAACACAGTGGGGTGTATGTCTGTATGGGGGAACACTGTGGGGTGTATGTCGGTATGGGGGAACACTGTGGGGTGTATGTCGGTATGGGGGGACACTGTGGGGTGTATGTCGGTATGGGGGGAACACTGTGGGGTGTATGTCAGTATGGGGGACACTGTGGGGTGTATGTCGGTATGGGGGGACACTGGGGTGTATGTCGGTATGGGGGGACACTGTGGGGTGTATGTCGGTATGGGTGGACACTGTGGGGTGTATGTCTGTATGGGGGGACACTGTGGGGTGTATGTCGGTATGGGGGGAACACAGTGGGGTGTATGTCGGTATGGGGGGAACACAGTGGGGTGTATGTCGGTATGGGGGAACAGTGTGGGGTGTATGTCGGTATGGGGGGAACACTGTGGGGTGTATGTCGGTATGGGGGTGACACTGTGGGGTGTATGTCGGTATGGGGGGAACACTGTGGGGTGTATGTCGGTATGGGGGGGACACTGTGGGGTGTATGTCGTTATGGGGGGAACACTGTGGGGTGTATGTTGGTATGGGGGGACACTGTGGGGTGTATGTCGGTATGGGGGGAACACTGTGGGGTGTATGTCGGTATGGGGGACACTGTGGGGTGTATGTTGGTATGGGGGGACACTGGGGTGTATGTCGGTATGGGGGGACACTGGGGTGTATGTCGGTATGGGGGAACACTGTGGGGTGTATGTCGGTATGGGGGGGACACTGTGGGGTGTATGTCGGTATGGGGGGACACTGTGGGGTGTATGTCGGTATGGGGGGAGACTGTGGGGTGTATGTCGGTATGGGGGTAGACTGTGGGGTGTATGTCGGTATGGGGGGACACTGTGGGGTGTATGTCGGTATGGGGGGACACTGGGGTGTATGTCGGTATGGGGGGACACTGTGGGTATGGAGTGTCTCGGGTCTCCGTCACTATGAGGCTGGGGCGATCCCGGTGACCGGGGGTCCCTGTGATGACAGCATCTGGAAGGCCGGCGGGCGGGGGGGGGTCTGTGTAGCCGGAAGTGGCGCTGTGCGGGGCTGGGGGGAGTGTGGGTGACGCAGACGGTGACGCAGCCGCTGCCGTGCCCGCGCTCTGTGTGTGGGAGTGCGCGTTCCCGGGTACCGCTCCGTTATTATCAGTCAGAGAGCGGCGGAGACGGGACACCACCCACCCCGGGACCTCCCCTCCCGGCCGGCATGCCGAGCCCCTATGTCCCGGGTCTGCTCCTGATCCCCCTGTGCCGCCCTCCCCCGCAGCATCTGCCCCATCCACCCATCGTCTGCCCCATCCATCCCCTGCCCCCAGCATCTGGCCCATCACCTGGCCCCAGCATCTGCCCCATCCACCCATCATCTGCCCCCAGCATCTGCCCCATTCATCACCTGCCCCCAGCATCTGCCCCATCCATTCATCACCTGCCCCCAGCATCTGACCTATTCATCACCTGCCCCCCTCCCACCCATCCTTCTCTCATTCGCCAGTACACCCAGTATCTGCCCCCCCTGACCATTTACCCCTCACCACTCCCGCCACACCATGAATTCCCCCCCCCCCCAGAACCTCTCAAACTCACTTAGCGACTGCCAACCAATGCAGCGCAATTCTGCTCCTCTGTCATAGCCGGCAGGAGTCGGACCGCCTTGACCCATCAGGACCATACTTGCCGACTTTTCATCTTCACTTTGCGGGAGACCAGGGAGAGGGCATCTAATTAGGGGGCGTGGGAGCTCTCAAATGTAATTTGGATAGCTCTGCCCATGGCCACCCCCATTTTACGGCATTAAATGGGCGTGGCCATGGGCGGAGCTATGGAAATTACATATAGTAAATCTAGTACCGTAGCACTTTCTTAAGGAACCCTGTTAAAGAAAAAAGAGTGGGGAACAGAGGGAGAGAAGCAGGAGGGAAGCACGAAGCAGCCAGACGCTATCTTACCATGTTATCTGCAGCGCTGCCTTCTGCTGCTTGTGCCGCTCCCTCTGCTGCTCCTGCTCCCATAGCTGCCCCCTGCTGCGCTGCCGTTGAAGGCAGTGTAACCACTGCTGACAGATCCCCGGCTAGATTACCGCGACGTCTGGCCGGGACTTCGTGACGATGGGTGGATGGGGCAGATGCTGCGGGGGAGGGCGGCACAGGGGGGATCAGGAGCAGACCCGGGACATAGGGGCTCGGCAGGCCGGCCGGGAGGGGAGGTCCCGGGGTGGGTGGTGTCCCGTCTCCGCCGCTCTCTGACTGATAATAACGGAGCGGTACCCGGGCAGCCATCGGAATTAATTGTGCTGGCACCCCCCTCCCGGCGCGGAGAGACTCCCAGCAGACAGACACTTCCGCACACCAACCCCAGTGCCGGCTACCTCCATTCACTTCTGGACCGGCTCACCTCACCTCACACCACGAAAAAAAAAAAAAAGACATGCAGCTGTCAGTAGGCTTATTATCTGCCGCGGCACCCCTGTGACAGTGCTGCGGCACCCAAGGGAGCCGCGGCGCACAGTTTGGGAACCACTGAGAGGCAGAAGGGGGGCGGGCGTTGCAGGTGTGAGTCAGAAGGGTGGGCGGGCGAAATGTCCGGCGGGGCGGTCTATGAGGTGGGGCCTGGGCGCGCGGTATGTAGGTGCCCTATAAGCCGTCCGGGGATGAGTGTGTTGGGGGAGGGGTTGTGGGAGGTAAGCAGCCGTGCATGGAGTTAGTGGGCAGGCATGGGGAGTGTTGGCCGAGGAGGGGTGTGTGCTTGTGGAGAGCATGTAGGACGGAAGTGCGGAAGTGCCTTGCTTCTGCAGTGTGGCTGACGGTGGATGGGACTGTCAATCACCCGTGAAACCCCGCCCACCGTTTGCCACACTGCGTTGACTGACAGATCTGGCCAAATATATAAGAGATACAAATGTAGGGTCCGGCACTCCAAACAATAAAGGCAGTCAGCGGTCGGTGCCTCCACAGCTCAGCAAGAGCAAATATAGAAGGTGGTGGTGCGGCACTCGTGACACTTTCTCAGCAACAGGAAGGTAACGCCAGTCAAGTTTGCATCAACGTTTCAAATTTAATTTGTCATCAGGATAAAATACAGAACAGACAATGGACAATATATAGACTTACTACCGGCAAATGTTTTAAACTCAGTCACCACTTCACATGCAATTCGTCCTTTGTCGTATACACAATTGTTTGTCCCTGCAGTTTACTTTATGTAGGGAAGACAGAGAGAAAATTCAAAGAGCGTATGGCCATGCACCGCAGCTCCATACGCCATGCATTGGAGAGTGGCAAAAGCGACCAGCCGGTCGCACGTCATTTTGCACTATTAAAGCACCCCCTTTCTAGCCTCAGATATTGCATGATAGACTGTGTCCCTATGTCCAAAATTGGTGGGGATAGGGGTAGACTCCTACTACAGAAAGAAACCCGGTGGATCCATCAGCTTGACTGTCTGGCTCCCCGGGGTTTAAACGAACAACTTTCTCTGGGTATCTTCAGACGTTAATTTATGCACATTATACCCTGCCACACCATCCGGCATTGTTATACGTTGTACGCACCACTGTGATGCTATCAGTAAAGACTGTTAACTTTGTATCTATATACCATTCCTGCTGTATTGTACTCTATGTTTATTGTTACTATGGTGATGGTTCTGTCACGATTGACGCGCCCTTGTTTATGACGTCATCTCCCTGTTCCGAAGGGGCGGACTCTCCCTCTCCCGCCCAGTCGGTGTCTACCTGCACTTGGTGTAAGTCTATATATTGTCCATTGTCTGTTCTGTATTTTATCCTGATGACAAATTAAATTTGAAACGTTGATGCAAACTTGACTGGCGTTACCTTCCTGTTGCTGAGAAAGTGTCACGAGTGCCGCACCACCACCTTCTATATATATATATATACATATACATTCAAATGGGACCATCAGTGCCATTTCCTTACATTGGTTTTAATGCACAATGATCCCTACATGCATATTCAAATGAGATTTCTCATAGTCACTTATATGGAACCACATGTGAGTAGAACACAAAACATGAACAAGCCCAGAATGCATCAGTGTCTTTCCATCAACATGTAGATGCTCAGTGCCGGACTGACTTTTCTAGCGCCTGCTATCTGGTGAATTTGGGGCAGGCGCTGACGTCATGTGATGACAACCTACATCTGCAGGGGTATGCCCAGCATTTTTATAAGCACGTCCATAAAACGCTGGAAGTTCACCTGCTTCCGCCCCCCTGGCCGCCCCTCCTGGAGTGAACGGCCCAGCGAACCCGACCATCAGGGACGAATTCATCCCACTACGAATGGGTCTGAATCAGTCTGAATCGGTCTCAATAAGTTATACATAACCCAACATTTCAAAACCTGGGACAAAGCACTCATATTTTACAGTACTTAAAAATTGACATTTTGATACATTTACAGTCATCCAGTACCCAGAGGTGTAATGAAGAAGGGCCATTCATTCTGCTTTGTGGTTTAGGTTTTTAGACAGGGAACACCTGTTCCACTGGTTAATATGAGGCAATTATTATATTTTACAAGAAAGTTTAAAACGTTTTGCTCATCTCTGTTGTCAGGGACTTGCTCTGCTGCCTGTGTCACCAGACTGTAGGCATACCTCCAACAATGGGAGTATGCAAATAGGAGAGGATTTGGTACTTGTTTCCTAGCAGGGCGCCCAGTATGCTGTAAGCGTACAGGTCTATTGTCCGTAGTAAAATCGCATCGCATTGCATCTCATGGGCCATTTTAGTGCCGTGCGATGCGATTTTTTAATGTAATTTATTCACTGCTCTCTTGGCCCCAGGGGATCACATCGCATCGCACCTCCCGCAAAATCGCATGCGATCGCATGCGATTTTATAGGGTGCGATGCCATGCCATTAGCTATACACTTGTATAACATACAATGAGGTTTCACTGACCCCCCCCACTATCCACGCCACCCCGAAGTGTGGCGAGCGTAGCGAGCCCCGCGATGGTTGGCGAAACGCGTCCTCCCGACCTTTTCATACCCCCACATCTGCGTGGAGTTGACTTTACATAGTGTGGCGAGCCACCGAGCCCGAAGCGTGGTGAGCGCAGCAAGCCCCGCGGATTACTTTACATGTATTCCGCGTCTGCTCGCCGCGCTTCGGGCTCGGTGGCTCACCACACTATATAAAATCAACTCCATGCCGACGTGGATGGGGGTATGAAAGCGTTGGGAGGATGCGTTCCACCGCCCCACACGGGGTTCCCCACGCTTCGGGGTGGCGTGGATAGTGGGGGGTCAGTAAAACATCATTGTATGTCATACAAGTGTATAGCTAATGGCATGGCATGGCACCCTATAAAATCGCATGCAATCGCATACGATTTTGCGGGAGGTGCGATCCCCTGAGGCCAACAGAGCAGTGAATAAATCACATACAAAAATTGCATGGCACGGCACTATAATGGCCCATGAGATGCAATGCGATGCGATTTTACTACGGTAGCGTACGTAAGAAAACTGGGCGCCCTGCTAGAAAATAAGTACAGAGGATTTTTTTATGCAATGGAAATACCATCACCATACGTAAAAGATTGTGACAAATGTGCTAGAAGTGTAATGCACTAATGTGTAGTCTCCAACAAAATGGCTCCTATAGGGAAACATCAACCTTAACCAAGATGGCCATCAATAGTGTATCTGTATATGCATAGGAACATCTTGCCACGGTGTAAGTGCGACATGGTGGAGGGTGGATGTCCTCTTAGCTTCTGAGACCTGTGAGTGCACCATGCTGTTCCAGAACCCTACACCCCTGCCTAGCTGCAGGCCCAGCCAAGCAGTATAATAGCGAGTAATGCTGGACAATCACTTGAACCAAGTTACTGGACTGGTCATTGCCTTCATTTATGGACCTTATTCTGGTTGACTCGCAAAGCTGCCCTCGTGGTCGCCCACCCACCCTTGTATGCCACAATTCCCAGCAGGGCTGCGAATGGATGATTTGCATAATCATCCATTTGCAGCCTTGGGTGCAAGGGAGAAATCATTCGATGGTCGACGGCCATTGAATAATTTCTCCAGCGTTCACAGAGCACCCTGTGCGGGAAGTGGGCAGGCAGCTGACATCCGCTGACAATGTCAGCTGCCTGCCCCCCCCCCCCACACACACACACACCCACGTCACTGTGCCGTTACCATGGGAAAGCCCATGAAATGCTGGGCGTTCCCGTGGGCTGTGCCCCCTGCCCACACTGCTAGGTGGACGGCGAACATGCATGCCTACTCGCACCATACGTCTGCACATGTGCATAACTGTGCACGCTAAAAATCGGTCCCCCGTGCGAAACGCGCAGGGAAATGATTAAATCAGAATAACCCCTTATATCCGCTGAAGTATGCAGCACTTTGCTTCCCAACAAAATGTTCTAATTGCAGCGTGGCAGGACAGCCCACCAAATCAGGACTATCCCGCCAAAAGAATTACAACAGCCTTGCCGGAAGCTGGGGGGACTCTCCACATTAAAGCAACAGTTACTAAATGACTACAATAAATATATAATATCACACAAGCCCCGCGAGGGGACGCGGATTACTGCGCTCGCCACACTATGTAAAATCATTATGAACAGGTCATAAATCGCTGCAGATCGCATCGATATATCGCCCAATATCGCATCCAATACATCGGCCGATATCGCATCCGTGAAACTACACAAGTACCCACAAAACATCCACCATGCTTGGCTACATTATAGCTATAATGCAATTGAATTAGACAGTTCCAAACGGAGAGAGGGGCACATTATTGGAAATTGTTTTTGGCGCTAACAACTGGGCTTTTATTCAAGTTTACATTCTCTAAATCAGAATGATTGATTTCCTTTAAGTAGCTGTCAATGGGAAAATTGGGAGCAGATTATGATGACTTTGGTGATATAATAGGCTTGCTTCTTACATTGTATTATTTTGGCATTCTGAATTGTGGTGGTCGATTAACCCTTTGCGCGCCAAGGGACTTTTTCAAGAGTGAGCAAATTGCCAAACATTTTAATTAATCATAATGACCTGTAATGTTTACCTTATTGGATTGCATTCTAAGATGTTCGAATGAATAAGATCTTGGTTGCAGGACAGAAAACAGAGTTGTAGTAAACAGTGTACAATCAAAGGAGGGAAAGGTTACAAGTGGAGTACCCCAAATCTGTACTTGGACCAGTGCTTTTTTTTTTTATTATTATTATTATGCTTTCACCTTACAATACATTTGTCAAAAGCAGCATTATATGTACAATGAAAATGTGACATGTCGATGAACACAGAGTTGGACCAGTGCTTTTTAATATCTTTATTGGTGATATTGCAAATGGAATTGAGGGTAATATGTGCCTTTTTGCAGATGACACAAAGGTATGCAAAAGGGTAGACACACCAGGAGGGGTAAAACAAATGATTGAGGATCTAGGTAGATTAGAGGAATGGTCAAGAGCATGGCAACTACAGTTTAATGCCCAAAAATGCAAAATCATGTACTTGGGTCTCAGAAATCCAAAGACTAGATATAGAATAAGTGGCACTATAATGGAAACTACTGAGAAAGAGAGGGATCTATTTCAGGGGACTTAAAGGCAGGTAGGCAATGTAACAAAGAAATGAAGAAGGCAAGTCAGATGCTTGGTTGCATAGGGAGAGGTATCAGCACAGGGGCGTAACTAGACTTGTCTGGGCCCCATAGCAAAATTTTAAAAGGGCCCCCCAGCAGCATTCTGACAGAATGGGGAGGGGGGGGGGGGGTTGCGGTCATATTAGAAGATGGGGAGGGGTATGATAGAAGGCAGGAAGGTGAGGATTAAGGATATGGGGGTGGCTGTGATTATTCTGGCTGGGGGTTAGACCATGGGCAGTGGGAAGTGAGCAGTAAGCTGATTGGGGAAGGAGAGGAAGGGTGACAGACACTGGGATAGTGAGGACGACTGGGCCTGGCACAGGGCATTGTTGGTCAGACAGGGGAGGCACTGTGCTGGGGCTGGCTGGTTAGATGAGGGGCTCTGAACTGGGGACAGGGGATGGTTTGTTAGATGGAGGGGGGGGGGGCACTGGGCTGAGGATGGCTGGTCATATGTGGGGTGCACTGGGCTAGGGGCCGGGCACCTGAGTGCACTGGGCTGGGGACAGTGGATGATAGCACTGACCTGGGACTGCTTCTTTGGTTGCACTGCACAATCCACCTCCTCAGCTCCAGCTGCTGCTTGTAGGTCTGTGCTGGTGCAGGGGAAGGTGGGAGCCGCCAAGTGGTGTCCCCCCGCTGGTTCTGAGGATCAGCGCTGGATCCTGATGAGGCCATTTCGGGGGGAGGAGGAGCCGCCAGTCTCCACACAGGGGTCTCTTTCATCAGTGCCGGGAGGTGGGGGCCCGCCAAGCTCCGCACGGGGGTCTTACGATCAGTGGCGGAGGAGGAGAGGGGAGTCGCCAAGTCTCTTCCCCCCCGTGGGTCGCCCGGCCAGCACTGTAGTCAGAGCCGGCGCGACATCTGTGACGATCAGCGCCAGGGAGGAGTGTGCTATCAAGGCCAGATCCCCTGCTGGCTTTCACTTTCAGCACTGGAGCCGGCACGGCGGGGTGGGATCTCCCGCTCACATACTGTATGTGCGAGCCGCAGATAACGGTAGATGACCACAGCCTCTGCTGGGGGGGGGGGGCACACTTAATAAAAATAACTTCAAAAGGGTGCAGGGGATGTCTGCTGAGCCTCGGGCCCCCCAAACCCCTGGGCCCCATAGCAGCTGCACCCCCTGCACCCTCTATAGTTACGCCACTGTATCAGCAGTAGAATGAAAGAAGTAATAATGCCACTGTATAGGTCATTGGTACAACCTCATCAAGAGTACTGTGTTCAGTTCTGGAGGCCATATCTCCAGAAGGATATAAATACATTACAGACTGTACAAAGAAGGGCAACTAAAATGGTGCATGGCCTACATCACAAAACGTACCAGGAAATACTAAAATATCTTAATATGTATACTTTAGAGCAGAGAAGGGAAAGGGGGGACATGATAGAAACTTTCAAATACTGTATATCAAGGGTTGTAACAAGGTACAGGTGGGAGACATTCTTCACAGGAAGAGGAGCAACAGAACACGAGGACATGCACTGACACTAGAGGGAGGAAGATTCAGGGGAAATTTGAGGAAGAATTACTTCACAGAAAGGGTAGTGGATAAGTGGAATAGCCTACCATCAGAGGTGATAGAGGCAAATACAGTAGAGCAATGTAAACATGCTTGGGATAGGCATATTGATATCCTTACAAAAAAATAAGGATAAAATATGGTTTGAGGTAACATGTTTAAAAAAAGGGGCAGACTAGATGGGCCAAGTGGTTCTTATCTGCCGTCAAATTCTACGTTTCTATAGGAAATACAGGGTGACATTTAATAGAGATCGATGTTGTGTTTTTTGTGAGTTTTATTGCAAAAACGTCCGTTTTCGCATTTTTTCCCCAAATCGACTACTTAATGGGTTGCGATTTGCGGCATAAATCGCACTTTTTGGCGCTAATTCGCACTTTCTGAAGTGCCGATTTACAACATCGCATCCAGATGTTTTTCCATTGAAAAAGATACAAATCGCTAATTTAATGGCTGCCGCATTTAGAAATCGCCTGCAAAATGCGATTTTTTCCCCCCCCAAAAAATAGACCAAGTAGAGGGTGGCGATTTCCTCAAAATCGCCAGCGTTTGAGCGTAGAAAAGGTTAAATCTCACACAGGTGACCCACATAGCAATTACTAAGTCCCCTACATATACCCCCACATGATTATGGACACCTGTGAGGCTGTTTGAGATGGAGATGTTTCAGAGTGGACTGGAGATGCTAGTGTGTGAGCTGGGGCATTTGGAGGAGCTACGCAGGAGGGATGCTGCTGCCCACCAGAACCAGGTACCCCGGACACTCCGTGCTTCTCGTCGGTACCGTGCTAGGGTGTACCTGGACTCCCTCTCTGATCAACAGGTGGTGGACATGTTTAGGTTGAACCGACAGAACCTGTTGAACTTATATGAGCAGGTGAGAGATGATTTGGACCCTTGTGGGGGGCCAACTATGCAGTGTCTGGGCTCCAGAAATTAATGTGTGCCCTCCACTTGTTTGCCACAGGCTCCACTCAGTCTGTGAGCTCATGGGCCTTGGGGGTGTCACAAGCCACTTTCTCTAAACATTTATCTCAAGTGTTAAATGCATTAAAGAAGCTGTGGCACACATATATCCCATATATATATATACATTCCCACGTTGTGAGTCAGAGTGGTAGGACCTGAAGGTGGCATTCTATCGGCTCTCAGCATTTCCAAATGTGCTGGGAGCCATAGACTGCACCCACATTGGGATTCGGGCCCCGCACGTGAGGGAGCATGTCTATGTGAATCGCAGGGGCAGACATTCCCTCAATGTGCAGGTGGTCTGCGATGCCAACCTCAGAATTCTCAGTGTGGTTGCAGGCTATCCCGGGAACTGCCATGATGCCTATATCCTGCGGCACTCAGCTCTCTGTGACCGTTTCCACAACCACACCATGCCAGAGGGCTGGCTACTTGGTAAGTCACTTACCACTGTTTACATGATGTTTGCTAACCTATGTCTTTCCCTTTAACATCCATGTGTGTAACCTTATATTAAAGAGTCATTTCTGTTGTAATTGTTTATACCAGGCCAAACAATATAGTATAGGCTGCTACTATTATGTGCAAATTACCCACATGATATGTGACCACACAAATCCCTTTACATGTTAGGTGACTCAGGATATGGGTGTCATTCGTGGCTCATGACACCTCTGCGGAACCCACAAAGCCCTGCACAGCACCGATACAATGCTCCACATATTGCTACCCGCAATGTAGTGGAACGCACCTTTGGGGTGCTGAAAAGCAGATTTCGGTGTTTGGACAGGTCAGCAGGTACACTGCTATACCAGGACTGCAGGGTGGGGGTTGGAACCGCACTGACTTCTAGTGTTTATATGTCAATTTTTGGAAAACCAACATTGAGACTATAATGAGTAAATTCTAATAGTCATATGGTTGGTGGTGCACCCACGGTTTCAGTATAGCAACTGAATGGGAATTTTTGTTTGCTCAAGGGAGGGCAAACACAAGACAGAAAAAGGCTTTGTGGGCGCACTCTTATTTATGTATATATGAAATTAGTTAAAACTTAAGTTTTAACTAATTTCATATATACATAAATAAGAGTGCGCCCACAAAGCCTTTTTCTGTCTTGTGTTTGCCCTCCCTTGAGCAAACAAAAATTCCCATACACTGCTATATCACCCTGTAAAAGTGGTTTTGGTTGTCCAGGCTTGCTACATGATGCATAACATAGCTTTGGGTCAACCAAATTATGTAGATGTGGCCACTGCAGCAGTCGTGCAGGAACCTCAAACTACTGATGTTGTAGTGCGAAGTACACGGAGGGGGGATGTGGTTCGTACACAGATGATACTTCAGTATTTCACAGGTAAGTTTGTTGTGTACAATGAATAGTAAAGGGGAACCTGTAACACACATACATTGTTAACATTACATTTTTCCTTGTCCATGTTAATTGCCCAGAAGCACACCAACAATAATGGGCAACACCTGCAAGCTGCAATACCACAGCATACTTTATGCCTGTTAACATGATAACACCTATAACAATGTCAAGTAAGTACTGTAATTTTCTGGTTCTACAAATGTTTGCAAATGCTAATTAACATAGGCTTAATTGATGGAGGTGACATGGATCATTGATCTGATGTGGTTGAAATTTTCCAAAACAAGCGGCGCCTACATACAGTATGCAATTCCCAATGCTTATCCCCTCAAATTTCACTATTTCCTGACAATTCCATGACAAATAAGCACACACAACCCAAAGCCCAGTGTCTGCTAAAATGTCACTATTTGACACTACATAAAAGAACAGTGTGGGTAATCATTTGTAAAGAATGACAACAAGTTTGCTGGATAAAAATAATTTTTACTTGCTGAAACATTTACGCATAGGCCATACCATATAAAAATTTCACATGAACATTCACTGCATGAGTGAAGGAAAAAAAACAGCACATGATACACATGTAAATGCACACAACATTAATCATTTTTGGCTAGCGCCCGGGTATTAGCACCCTTACCACTGGTGGCACCACCACCCCTAGTACGGATACTACGCCGTGGGGGAGTAGTGGGGGACCCACTCATGGGTGTGGAGGACACACTACTACTTTGCGTAGATGTGGTTTGGTGCTGACCTAACAAACTAGTTGCACTGAGGCTGAGTTGCGTTTGTAGGGACATCAACGCAGTTGTTTGGCCATTAATAGCTTGGGTCTGTTCAACCATATTGGCATTTAGTGCTCTAAAATTAGTAGTTTGGCCCTGAATGGCTTGGCCAATTTCTGATAAGCGTGTGTCTAATGTGGAGACAAGACGAATTTGTGTCCCTACATTAGCACGCACACTTTGGGAAATTCGTCTCATTTGCAGAGCTATGCTACGCACATACCCCTTAATGGTTTCTAGTTGGGTGGTCTGCACCTCCATAAAAGATATTTGTTTTACCTTGAAAATATGGATGGATTGCGCCAACTCCTCTGCACTAGTGGGGGTGTTGGTGGCTGCAATGATTGGGGGCTGCTGCCTATGTGACTGCGTATAGGGGGCCTCATTGACTGGGTGTGATTGGTTTTGTGCAGGTTCCAACGATGGCACCGTCTCAAGGATGATTTCACTCATGTCGTCCATATTTTGCATGGGATCCGTGGGTTCTGGCATCGGTTGTGAAGGTCCTACAAATGAGATAACAGTGGTAAGTATGCTATGCAGATTGCTGTATGGTGGGGCATGATACCTTAGTTGGAATGGTGAGGTGTTGCTCATGCATTATGCATGCATTGGCACAGGCTACTGTGGTGGGGCCAGCCATGTGTGAATTGTGCAATGTGTGTGTGTAACACTATGATATCTCACCTGCAGACTGGACATTGGGAACAATCGGATTTGGCTGATGTCGATCAACAGCAGGCTGGGACTCCAGAGATGGAGCTGTTTGAAAGAAGACATTTTCCATTATGAACATTTGCACCTAACTAGCACTTTTTCAAAAATGCAGATAAAAACTTTATCAAAATCAAACATTTTTCCTCTGATATGATTACATAAGGAATTTGATGACTTTGAACTGAAGTGGTTATTTCAGTATTATGACTGTGAACTATATTTTTCATCCACTTGCTACTAACAGGAAAGACCATCATATTACACATGTAAAAGTGACTGTAAAGTGCTTGCCCAACTACCCAGAGGATTGATATGGATTAACAATCAAGTACACTGCAGCCCTACAGTGATTAGGACAGCACACATTATTTGGATCTGTGGAACTACATAACCCAGCAAAATGCACAGTCCATTATTTAACAATGAAACCTAGCCAAATGTGTTTTGGCTGGGATATGTAGTTCCACACACAGCAATCTATTGGACACATAAAGCATTCCACCATAATTGCATGCGCACATGACATAGCAAAATGTAAAGTTGACATGTGTGGACACTTACCAGTTGGCGGTGGAGTGGGGGGCCTGTCTGCGTCGGCAATGTGGATGCCGGGAAGCACCTCCGGTGGGATGATTCGGCGTGTCCCACATCCCCTTCTTTCTTGCCACACTTGTGGGGTGATGGTGAGGACCAAGTAGGCGGTCATACAGGGGCAAGAGTGCACGCACCAGGGCCATATTCTCCTCATATGAGAACCTGTCTTTCCTCCCACTAGCTGTACGAGCTGCATCATCCTCCTCCTCCTCCACATTTTTAGGGTCACCCTCCTCCTCCTCCTGTCCTGCTACTTCCCCCAGCACCTCCAAGTCTGCTTCATCTTCCTCCTGCAGAGGCCAGTCCACCTCTGAAAAATCACCCTCTTGCACCTCCTCCTCTGTGTGCCTGGCACTCTGTTCCTCCTGTGAGGACACATGGCTTGTGCCTGCTTCCTTCTCATCCTCCATAGCCACCTGCTCAGCTTCCACCATGTGGCCTCTCCCTGGCGCAGCTCTTGCTGGGAGCATGCTGGCTGTCCCTGTCCTGCCTCTGACAGTGCTGCCTCTCACTCCCCTACCTCTCCCAGTGGTTGGGGTATTTGGGCCCAAGCTGGCTGTCCCTCTACCTCCTCTGCACCTTATGACTGCTCCTCTCCTCTCCATCTCAAACGCCTTACTCCCTTTCAAAGGGTAAAATGGCGTCTGCGCCCCTTTATATAGGGGGTGTGATGTGTATTGCAAGGGACTAAGGTGGGCCAATAGGTTAGCATGTTGTATGGGCTGATCAGGTGTATTGGTGTAAATCGCATTCCGGTTGGCCGTAAATACGCACATGACCTAACCCGGAAATCGCACTTTTATGGCGTATTACATTGACTCAATTCGCACCATATCGCTGTATATCGCCATATATCGCACTTTTCATGCGGCATTACGCCAGCCATTAAATACGCGATTTCTGTAAAAAAATGCGATATCAAAAAACGGCGATATAGGGCGATTTGAGAAAAAAAATCACATTTTGCTAAAAACGGTAAACCCACTAAATCTCGCCCATAATCTTTTATTACACAACATTTTTTATTTGAGTTCATATAACAAATGTGAGCGATGCTGGAATTTTTGGTGTATATTTTGCGCATTTCTCACAGAGATGTTGGCATTCAAAGGGTTAAGAGATAGATTTCTGTGATACTATCAGAAATGTCCTGATTACCTGTACATCCTTTCAATGACGATTCACCCTAAAAGCTAAATTACTATGTACAAAAGAACAACCAATACAGCTGAAAGCTCTACAGTTCTGTCAGGAACTTATCACCATAGCTTAGAACATCCTAAATGATCTTTTATCATATGCCATCTTCAGTAACAATACTTAGGTGTCATCGTGACCCATTTCATCCAGGAGATATTAGTTAGATCTTATAGATCACAGATTTCCTGGCTGACTGGAGCACAATGAATACATTAATGTAAACACACAATTTGCTTCAATGAATGAAATTAGATAAGGTTGATGAAGTTAGTATCTCAGATATAGAAGACTGATGCTGGGAAGCTTGGAGAAAAAAATCCTGGTGTGGCTGCACGTGATCTTGGTGAAATCCCTGTACTGCAGGCAGCAAAGAGAAGGTAGGTTGTCAAATTTGGTAAGAAATCTTCATATTTTATTTAAAGCGGCAATCATTTACACTGCAAAACCAGTTAGATTTTGCAGTGTAAATGATTGCCGCTTTAAAAAAACTGGAGATTTCTTACCAAATCTCTCACTTTCTGAATCTCTCATCCTATAAAATGTCACCCTATATGGGAGAAATGTAATAGGGTGCGATTTTTGGATGAGTTCCAAACTCGCCAGAAATCGCACCTTTAAAAATCGCGTTTTTTTACGCTAAATCGCATATGTAATGAGATGCGAATTAGCGGCAAAAAATGCGATTTGCCGCGATTTCGGGCGTTTTAAAGTCATGAAAATGTGCGCATTTTCATATATGCGATTTTGGTTAAAAAATAAAAATTAAAAAAAACGGCGTGCGGTCCCCCCCCTAAGCATAACCAGCCCCGGGCTCAAAAAGCCGGTGCTGGTATAATAAAATCAAAGGAACAATCAAGTTGGGGTTCCCTGGATTTTATAAAACCAGCACCAGGCTCAAGGTCCGGCGCTGGTTCCCAAAATACGGGGGACAAAATGACTAGGGGTCCCCCGTATTTTAAGAACCAGCACCAGACCCAACCAGCCAGCAGGGTAATGCCACAGCCGGGGGACACTTATTATATAAGGTCCCGCGGCCAAAGCATTAACCCCCTGGCTGGTCAGCATGGGCAGGGGTCCTGGGGAAGTGGGGACCCCCCCAAAGAAGGGGTCCCCCCCTCCAGGACTTACCAGCCCATGCTGAAAGTCAGGGGCTGTCCCCGATGCCCCTGGGCGGTGGGCATCGGGCTGATGTAGAGTGTAAAAAATTGAAGTAAAACTATTGTCTTATGCTGAAGAACTATGAGTCCCAGCAAGCCTACCCCGCATGCTGGGACTTGGAGAACCACAAGTCCCAGCATGCGGGGCATTAAAGGGCCCGCTGGTACTTGTAGTTCCATAGTACAAGAAATAGTTAAATAAAACACACTGACACCCTGAAAAATAAAAGTTTAATACATACACAGCCCACACACACTGATACTTACCTACCTTGAGCCCGTAGGTCGGTCCCTGGATCCTGGGTCCGGGCTCCGGGGCTCCAGGGCAGAAGAGTCCGGTTCCGGGGCCTTGGTCCTGCTTCCGGGGCTGGTCCTGGGGTTCCGGGGCTCCTGGGCTGAAGAATCCGGGGTCCAGGATCCGAAGTAGTCCACAGGGGTACCTGAGGAAGGAAATCCTACTCACCTGGTCCCCGGCTACGACATCGGCATCCTCTCCGGCAGACGCGCTGCTCCCGGTTGCTGTGGTACCCGCTCACGGACTGAAGAGGCGCAGAGATGTTTCATCTTCCGCGCCTCTCCTCAGAATGATTTCATTGGCCGCCTAGCGGCCAATCAGGAGCCGAGAAAGTCGTCTCCTGATTGGCCGCTAGCCGGCCAATAGAATCATCTGGAGGAAAGGCGCGGAAGATGAAAATCTCTGCGCCTCTCCAGTCCGAGAGCGGGTACCACAGCAGCCGGGAGCAGCGCGTCTGCCGGAGAGGATGCCGATGTCGTCGCCGGGGACCAGGTGAGTAGGATTTCCTTCCTCAGGTACCCCTGTGGACTACTTCGGATCCTGGACCCCGGATTCTTCAGCCCAGGAGCCCCGGAACCCCAGGACCAGCCCCGGAACCTGGACCAAGGCCCCGGAACCAGGACCAAGGCCCCGGAACCGGACTCTTCTGCCCTGGAGCCCCGGAGCCCGGACCCAGGATCCAGGGATCGACCTACGGGCTCAAGGTAGGTAAGTATCAGTGTGTGTGGGCTGTGTATGTATTAAACTTTTATTTTTCAGGGTGTCAGTGTGTTTTATTTAACTATTTCTTGTACTATGGAACTACAAGTACCAGCGGGCCCTTTAATGCCCCACATGCTGGGACTTGTGGTTCTCCAAGTCCCAGCATGTGGGGTAGGCTTGCTGGGACTCATAGTTCTTCAGCATAAGACAATAGTTTTACTTCTATTTTTTACACTTTACATCAGCCCGATGCCCACCGCCCAGGGGCATCGGGGACAGCCCCGGACTTTCAGCATGGGCTGGTAAGTCCTGGAGGGGGGGGACCCCTTCTTTGGGGGGGTCCCCACTTCCCCAGGACCCCTGCCCATGCTGACCAGCCAGGGGGTTAATGCTTTGGCCGCGGGACCTTATATAATAAGTGTCCCCCGGCTGTGGCATTACCCTGCTGGCTGGTTGGGTCTGGTGCTGGTTCTTAAAATACGGGGGACCCCTAGTCATTTTGTCCCCCGTATTTTGGGAACCAGCGCCGGACCTTGAGCCTGGTACTGGTTTTATAAAATCCAGGGAACCCCAACTTGATTGTTCCTTTGATTTTATTATTCCAGCACCGGCTTTTTGAGCCCGGGGCTGGTTATGCTTAGGGGGGGACCGCGCGCCGTTTTTTCTTTTTATTTTTTGTTTTAACTATTTTTTTTACAACAGAAGCATGCACAGATCTCAATGATCTGTGCATGTTTCTGTAAAAATTGCCAGCAAGAAGCTGGTCTATTTTTTTTGCGGGTTTTGGTAAGTTCCCATATGCGACTTTAGAACTCGCATCCTATTACATATGCGAGTTCTATAGTTTCCTATGAGAAAACATCTGGATGCGATTTTCAGTGTGACTGAAAATCGCATCTTTTAAATGTGCGAATTCACGGGAAAAAATGCACTTTTTCCCGCGAATCGCACCCTATTACATGTGCGATTTTTAGAAAAATTGCGATTTTGGCCGTTTTTGACCAAAAATCGCAAAAGTCTAAAAATCCCACTCTATTACATTTCGCCCTATATGTCTGGGGGTGTGGTATGGGGCTCCGACAGTCGGAATCCCGACAGTCATTAGCCTGACGTCGGGATCCCGACTGCCAGTACTCAGACAGCATGGCGAGCGCAAAAAAGCCACTTGCGGGCTCGCTACGCAGAAAACCTGGCCTGTCTACTATGAACTAAAAAACATGGCAGAAATGGAAAACATGGCATATCAAGTACTTACACAGACTTGTCTACAGATAATCTATGCAAATGTAATTAAGCTGAACTGCAATATATATATATATAGTGACCAGTTGCACTCAGGGGCAACTAATCCCGTTTGGGTGCCCATTAAACATTTGAATTACCCTCAATTCCAAAGAGAGGTGAGCACTGAGAGATGATCATGCACAGCACTTCCAGTACATGATAAAGTCCAGTGCTGTGTGAGCCGCTGACTATTACCACTGCCATCAGGGAAGTCATTAGAGGGGACTGTGGGAAGTCCAAGGTGAAGCTTGTGAGAGACAGTTCACAGCTCCGCCTCCACACTCCCATGGCCCATGGGAGTATCTGCACCAGCCGCACATGTGCAGCAGGCCATGGCCATTTTAACTCCTGGCCATGCTTGCCGACTGCCAATACCAAGAATCCGCCATTGGTATGTGGGGGTGCTTAAATGTGTGGGGGCCTCAGGACTGCCACCTCTAGTGTTCTCCCGGACACTCCCAGCATTTTCCTAGACACGCCTGTGTTTTTCTTAGCTCTCCCACTAAATGGCCGGTTTTCACCCCCAGGCGCCTACTTCCTGTCAATTACCTTGCCAACTGCTTGTAAATAGAAAAATAGCGGGATTTCATCGCAGAATGACCTTGTGCATGTGTTATATGGGCCATATGCATGCGCAATATATCGATAATTGGCCACCGTGCAATCTCACAGTTTTGCGATCAGTTCTGAGTTACCCCTAATGGCCATAGTCTATTTGCATAGTGGTGAAAATTGTCTAGAGCCTTTGGTTGTAAAGGCCACTCCCCTACACAGCAGCATACCAGTCCAATCTACCTGTATTACAGCATAGTTCTCTATTAGGGGTTTTCTCCTTCCACCTGCCAGCCACCTATTACACTGGCACACTACCACCAAGGTAATTTGTAATGAGTAATATTGTGATACTGGGTAAGTCCAGCCATTGATTGTATGTGGTTATTTTGTGTATTGCTATTTTTAACGTTTTGTAAATACTCGCTGAGACCACACCTCCAGTCGCAAGTCGCCGGTCAGGAATGGATCCCGGCCTGCTGCTGGTGCTCGGGCCAGGAATCCCAGCCGTAGCTATTACTGGTGTTTGAACTATAAACTAGCAATGTCATGACGCAGCACTGGGAGAAGAGCCAATGGGACCGGCCAAAGGAGAACAATAGAAGGAAAGAATACAAAGAAGTAATCAGGTATCTCTCCCAATGTTGGGAGGGGCTGGGGCACCAGAGAGTTTTTGTCCAGGACTCTACTTGGTCTAGAACTTGATGGGAGTCATTTCTCTTGCACCTAGGAGACAGGTGAACATAGACAGGGATTTCGATGGCTTAGTGTGAAGCAGGTAGATATGATGCAGATGCAAATATGGCCTCTCTTAGGATGTGTACAGTGCTGCTAATGGGCAGCGATACAGAATTTTGAGTGCTTTTTTGTTGTTTTTATGTACTTCCATATCGTAAAAAAAAAAAAATCACATCACCCTCTCAAGGTCAGATGAGCCCTGCCAAAGTGGGCACTACATACAGTCATTAGCCCCCTTTAATACCTGGCGGACAGGAAGCGTAGGGGCACGAAGCTCTGCGTATTTAGAATCAGTGTGTGTGAGTATTGGGGCTGTGTCAGTGTGGGCTACTAAGAGCTCAGAACACTGTGTTCTCGTACGTATTTCTGGCACAAACTGCATATTAATAGGATGAGGCAGAGATTAACTCCTTCCCTGATCTATCGAGAAAATCAGTTACACTGCGGACACACAAGTCTGGAGAATTACACCAACCGGCCCCAAGCTGGAAATCACAAGGTTCCGGCTGTTTTTTTGCTTCATTAAAGGAACAGAACCCCAACATTTCTAAAGCTTTCCCATATGATTTATGTAATGCATTTGTAAATAAATATATTGCTTGTAAAATGTGAAGCAAAAGGCTCTGCAAAGTCTGAGGCAGCGCAAAGCTACGCACACAGCCATAACACCTCCCAAATGTCCTGATATTGGCATGACAGTCACCATATGAGTGCCCTATCTAGCTGCCCCTGGTGGAACTGCATTGTCCAGTGGGCTGGGCATTAATGATAAATGTCCCAATGGTGTGTGCGGCAGTGAATTGGTGGTTCCAAAGCTGCAAAAGTGGATAAGGGCAGCCAATGAGTGACCACACCCCCGCCGTGATGTCAGAACAGCCTTTTTTATGCCGTGAACACCGCCCCTGTCCTGAGCTGACATGTTGGGAGGGCTTGGCAGTGCTGTATGTAAACAAAGCCATGGTCTCCCACACATAAATCTTTATACAGACAGAACATAAAATCGCTTCTTCCTGGCACAAAACACAAATTATAATTCCTTCAAATATTAAATAGCAATATTCACAATACTTTCACATTTCATTCTTTATTAAGCAATTGAACACATTAGACAAGTATGCAAAAAGGGGGATGCAGGTGCACTGTGCAATCATTACTCCTCACATAATATATACAGGTTGGGTCTCCCGTATCGGTGTATTCGAAAAACCCAAAATAAACAATAAAAAATAAATACCCATAAACACTACACTGGCCTGTTTGACAGAGGGCCTGTAGTTACAGGGCAATGACCCCCATACTCTAGTCTACCTCTAAATGCATAATATACATTTGACCATAGAGATTGCAAGCTCTATCTATCTACTAAAGCTTTGCAGAATCCAGCACAGGACAACAGGCATCAGACTTGGTCACAATACTTGCTGTGTATACAAAGTACACTAATCGTCTCATCATACACAACTACTGCATGACACAAATGCATGTACGCAAAACAAGCAGCTCATAACATATTCATATATCTCAATCTGTGTGCAAACTTCTAAGGGTGGGTCCAGGATCTATCTGGATTAGTGTGGTACTTGTCCTGCCCTGAACTCATTCATCGGCCAGGAATGTGACATTCTCTGTCTGGTCCTTCCCTGTGGGAGAGTGCAGCAGCCAGAACCTCCCACAGACACAAAACACTAACGAACCAAAACACTCATTTATTTATTTATTTTATTATTTATTAACAGTTTCTTATATAGTGCACACAGATTCCGCAGCGCTTTACAAAGCATAATTAGGAGCAAAAACATATATCAAATTACAGTACAAGACAGTTTAGGACAAGTACATGGTAAATACAGATAGTTGCATCAGGGGACAGGACACTGAAGCAATCATCAGGGTGGCAAAGGTTTATATATTCTAAGAAAGGCACAAGAGGAGAGAGGGCCCTGCTCGTGAGAGCTTACATTCAATAATTTGTAGAGAACCGTTACTTCAGATCAACTGTAACTAATATCAAAAAATAGAAACTGTTGCAAAAAAAGATGATATAATATCAAATAATACTTGTGGGATATCCCCGATAACATTGATTTTGGGAAGATACCAGCATATATTAAGGATCCCCTGGACCCACACCTATGGGGGCTGCTTAAATGGCACAATTAGCTAGTAGATCTTTGGCCCCGCAGATAACTCCATCTGCAGATGGCATTGGTCATTGTCATGGTATACGGTGTGGAGTTCTCTTTTTTTGGGGGGGGGAATGTGGATAACCATATAAAGTATGTATTATTGTGTAGCTCAGTCATAAATGCCCAACACATAGGAGGTAATTCCAATTCGCATCCTTGCGAGTCAACCAAACCCCGCCTTGCAAATGGTGGCCTGGCCACCACCCATTTGCATCCTGTGTTCGCACGCACTGACTGCAAATGGATGTTTTATATAAACATCCATTCGCATCCAGCGGGGGAACAACCACATCATTTCATGGTCGTCGACCATCGAATGATGTGGAACGAGCACGCATATCTAAGGTTGCGCAGAGCAACCATAGATGTGTGTGCACATTCTGAGGGAAGAGGGCCCGGCACCCACGTCCTCAGCCGATTGCCATGGGAACACCCATCATTTTCATGGGAATGCCCATGAAAGGCTGGGCATTCCCATGGGCAAGTATCCCTGCCCGCAGACACAACCTGGCGTGGGATGCCAGACTGCAAGGCAAACCACAGCGATTTGGTGCTGCTGGGACACCATGCCAGCCCGCTGCACCAACAGCAGCTCCAGCAATGAGCCTGCGGCAGAGTACTGACCAATGCGTGGGTAAGACGCTTGTGCAAGTGACGTTTTCCTGACACATAACTGTAAGGTGTGCCTCATGGGCTTGAGTTAAAAAAAAAAAAAGAGGGTCTTCTAGAATTGCATTAAAATACAGAGGTTTATTCAGAGCATCTTTAGTAGAAGTGGGGTCACAGAGAAGCTGGGCAGTGGGGACTCTCTTATGAGATGCCTCTAATGCTGGGTACGCACCAGAACGATGTAGATCGTGAGCGGGTCAAAAGAAGATCGTGCGACCCGCTCACGATCTGTGGAGCACACAAAACCGCTCACAATCTGCATCTGATCCAGGCCCGATCCGATCGCGACACATACCCACTACAATGGTCGTTTACAGATCCTATCTGCTGCAGGTAGGATCTGAGAAACGACCTAACGACCCACGGGGCCGCGCATCGGATCGGGTTCAGAACAGAAACGGCCCAAACATGCTCAATTTACATACAATCGGTCAAGATTGTATCTAAATTGGGTAATTTTGGGCCAAATCGTTCTGGTGTGTACCCTACGTATGTATTGAAGCTCCTATAAGAGAGATTTTTGCTCTGCCTTCTTCCTCTTCAGTATTGAGGCCAGTTAGATTAATTTGCCCAGAACATAACATTTATGGGATTTCTACACTGCGACACTGGAGATCTCTGGCATTTCATTCGTTGAAAAATAGTTGTGATGAGCTGATTCTAGCTGAAGCTTAGAGCAAGAGTCGGCCAAGCTTTGTGCATTTCAGACGCCATAAGCATTGTTTAATAGAGTAGTAGGTTTTTAGTGCTGCGCTCTGCCTTAATGTTATATTGTGTGGGATCTGGAGTTAATAATACAATGGTTAATTACAAAACACACTTTACTTGTGAATTTGAAAAAACATATAAAAAACATAAATTTGCATATAACATGCATACGAGTGAATAACTTCTGATAACCTACGCGGCTAACAGTGATTGCACAGTCTAAATATCCCAAATGTTCACGAGGAATACTTGTAAATTGTCTCCAATGTGCATACAATCCCCAATGTTTCAGACGTGTGGTCTAATCTGATCGGGCTATGTGTATGCTCTATTGGAACTGCTGATTGGGTCCAATTGAAACGTCAGAAAAAAGGAAATCTTCACAAAAATAATGGGGAGGGGGGAGGATGAGATTCGAGTCTTTTCTGTGCAGTCTCAGATTTCCTAAATGAGGGTGGCGTCCCGCTAACTCAGATACATTTGCTGTCTTCAGGTACCTCTTTAGTGATATTGACATTGGTGGTAAGTGGTTTTCGGAAGAGGGGTGGATGGTGCATGCAAGGTGTGGCAGATGTCGCTTTTTCACCCGCCGATTGTCTGCCGCACACGTGTGGAAACACAGCGTGCAACACCTTGGCTGTCCGTGGTGACTGCGAGTTACAGGGATGCCAGACGCGCCGCTCTGGTCACCTTCGGTAACTCGTGCGCCGCGTTCTGACCCCCTGCCTGCGAACCCTCCTGCCTCGCTTCTCACTCACTGCCTCCTACTTACCCGTCCTCTCGATTGTTCCGTCTTGCTGTCAGTTCCTGGCTCACATTGTTTAATAGAGAATATGAAGTCAACAGTTTCAAGGAGACATGTGGCAAGACCAATGTCAGAATAATGAAGAAGGTGAAGAAACCCAGGCGGTAAAAACAGGTAACCAGCTGTTACTCGTAGAGGGTGCATCTTGCCTTCCTATGTCACTTTTTGGAGGGTCTAGTAGAGAGTCCCAAGACGCCGAGCTCTGGTACAATGGGCCAGTTCAAATCTCCAACAAAATCAGGGATAACGTTACCAAAGATTGTACTTGGTCGAGGACCTTGGTGAGAAAGCCTGTTCATTCTGTTCAGGAGTGAAAATAGTAAAAAGAGTATGATTGACCATAAACCTCAAGCCCTTTGCCTTCTAGCAGCACAGTGTGCAAGAAATCTTGAAATACAGTTACTCTTAAGGCCCATACACACTGGGCGACTTTGAGCTGAAAGCCGCTCAAAACAGCATGTTTGAGCGGCTTTCAGCTCAAAGCCGCCGAGTGTGTATGCCCCAGCGATGAGTAGTGAGCGCTGCTGCGTGCTCCCGCATCATCGCTGGGGAAGCCGTTCATCTGCTGGTTATACCAGCAGACGAGCGGTTTTGAGGACGGCTTTGCATAGCTCTGCGCTATGCAACACCGTCCTCCCCCATCTGTCGGTGCCGGGCAGGAGGAAAGTGCTCAGTGTGTATGCACTGAGCGGCTTTACCCTCAGCGATGATTAACATCATCGCTGTCCATACACGCTGGGCATAGTCGCCCAGTGTGTATGGATCTTTAGTGTTTTAGCACCACTATCGTTACGGGGGGAAAAAAACAGTGGGCTATTTACAGTTCAAGAATCTCGGGGAGACCCCTGTTTTGAAATGTGTCCCAGAACAAAAACCACTAAATAATCTCGTGGGGCCCTAGTACGCTTCTCGGGGATAATAAGTCCCCAAAAGTACTTTAATCATTTGTACTCACCCATTAACCATCATCGTGTAAGGCAAAAGGCCCTAGGTGAATAGGGTGAAGGAAAAACTCAATAGAAGTGGAATTAGGGGAAGAGACACCAGCAGCAAACAATATAATTGACACTTGGAAATAAGTAATAATGCAATGAAGTAAACTGAAAAAGAAACAACCACCCCCTTGGGGGCTCAGTCATGATGGACATGACTGAGGTCAAGGTATATTCAAAAAGGTTGAACTTGATGGACGTATGTCTTTTTTCAACCTCAACTACTATGTTACTTCTGTATGTAACTATTTAAAGCAAGAATATACTACCACCACTTGGGAGCTTGTGGGTGAGAAGCGCAGCCGAGACCAAGAAAAACAGAGGATCTGTTTTAAACGTTTGGACTAAATTTGTGTTTTAAATACTCTTTTTTTTAATCTATTACCTTGGATCTTTTAACTGCAATATGAGCATCACAGAGCTCCAGGGCCTATACTACTGGTTTAAAGGACAAGCTTTCATTTTATATGTAGCTCATTTACCATGTAATATTTGCAGCTAATTCCCAGAAATCACCTGTTTTCGGAAATATTAATTATTCCCCGCAAGCATCACGGAGGGACTGCAGCAGGAATGCCCCACCATCAGCTGCACCCCCCATAGGTGTCTATGGGGGATGCGATGCAATGTATCAAAATCGGGCAGCATCGCATTGTATCCCAGGGCTACCACCATTCTGAGATGGCAGTAGCCCATTGTAGCCTATGGGGCAGTGCGGTCAGCGAGGGGAGTGGCCAAACATGACCACTCCGAAGCCGTGTATGCAGGGTAATACATTCTGATGAAAGGAAAGCATATTGCAATGCGATCCTGGGCGCTAAATGCATTGCATATGCAATCCTTTAATAAATGGGCCCCTTAGAGATCGAGTAGATTTGACCATGGGATTATTATTACGTTTTGACAAGGACATCGCTACACACAGGTGTACGAATGTGCACTGGTCCCAAGTAGGAGGGAGATATTAATAGGCATTTAGGTGGTATTTGGAAAGCCCAGATTTGAGACCGCCTTGTGTCCTTTATATCTTAATGTTCTAGTGCAGTCATTCCCTTAGAAGACTGCATAATTATTATCTTTTATTTATATTTGCACCACAAGGGATCTGCAGTGCCCAATTACAGAGTACGGTACTGCTTTCCTAGCACGGCGCCCGTCTCATTGATTGTATGCCTTAAGTTTAAGGTACTTAAGGCATAAAATCAATGCGATGGACCCGATTTTTTAATCTCATGGATCTTATGCATACATAAGATGCATAAGATGCATGAGATCCATGAGATCCATGAGATAAAAAAATCGTGAGCCCCCAATAACCATTACCACCACCAATAACGAGCCACCGAGCCCAAAGCGCGGCGAGCGCAGCGAGGGGACGCGGACTACTTTACATGTAGTCCGCGTCCCCTCGCCACGCTTCGGGCACGGTGACTCGCTGCGCTCGCCACACTATATAAAATCAACTCCACGCCGACGTGGATAGTGGGGGTATGAAAAGGTCGGAGGACGCGTACCGTAACCCATGAGGGGGGGTTAGCAATTAAAATTGGGGTTTTGGGGGCTTTTTACATTGATTCCAATGTAAAAATCTCGTTGATCGCGTCGATTGCATCATCTCATGCATCTTATGCCGCACAAACACATAAGATGCATGAGATGCTTGAGATATCAGCCCCACACATACAATCTAGATCGTGGGCGCCGTGCTAGGAAAGCAGTACCCAGAGTACATAAATGAATGAGCAAAACAGTGACTTACAGTTTACTACAACAGAGGACAAGCACAGGTTACATAGGCCCTTATACTGGTTGATTCATTTGGATACACATTCGCTCGCAGCCGAGCAAACGGACCGCACAAACACACGGGGAGGGAAGGCACGCCTATAAGGCCACCAAAGCTGTTTGTTCGGATCAACACACAAAGGGGAGTGGCGTGCTAATGCACGTACACTACCGCGTGCATACGGATCTTTAGCCTGTTTGCTCGGACTTGCAGCATGCAGACGATCGAGCGAACAGGCTCTGCTGGTGTTTAACACGCCACAGCACGAATCCGCACAGAGTAATGCTCAAACCATTACCCAATTACCCAAAGTGTGCTTCCCGTGTTGCTGCCATGCAGTTAGTTAATGGATAAATGAGAGAAACACCTATGCTGCATGAGCGTATTGCATGCAGCTGACTTTTTCGTGCAAGTGTTTGTCATGTGTAACAGCCCGAGCGCTCAGTGACTCGAGCGAAGGGTACGCCCAGCACTTGTTGTCACCACCCACATGCACACGCCCCGGTTACCGCCCAGTTTTAATGCCGCACCCTTTGATACATTATGATTACAAATCTCATTACACCTACTGTGTCCGAGCGTGCTCGGCAGAGTATTTCTGTTCGCTGAGTCATGTCCGTACATCAGTGCTAATCGCTAATAGGAACATTCACCATGTTACAGCATTTCTTCCCAGAGAGCTGGTTAATGCATGTGACAATCCAGAGATACTGCATGTGTGGTCACCTGATGGGTTGATGAGCTAGACATGGATAAATCATGACATGGAATTCTCAGTCACCAGATCTGGATTACAGGCAACCATCCAGTGATGTTCTTGTGGAAGATAGAAAGAATACACAACTGTCATTATTCTACAGTACAGACACTCAGTGGTGTAGCTAGGTGCCACAGTGCCCGGAGCAGGGCACGTTTCGAGCACCCCTGACTTGTAGTAGGTGGGGCTCTTGCGTGGCGAAAAGGGGCATGGCCTACCGCAATGCCCATTGCACATTTTAGAGAATTTTGTAATACCCATTACACATAAAGCCACATGCCGTAATGCCAATTACACATAAGGCCACACATGATGCCCATTACATACTATATAACAAACTGTAATGCCCATTACACATTTGACACATAAGTGCCACTTACCTACAGGCTTGATGCCAAGGGGCTTCATGCTCGATGCCAAAGGGGACTGAAATTGCTTGTTGCCAAGGGGGACTGAAATTGCTTGTTGCCAAGGGGGGCTGAAATTGCTCGTTGCCAAAAGGGACTGACTTCTGCTGCAGCCTGTTCCCCCGCCCGTCCAGCTCGCCCGTTCCCCGCTGTGCCCGGCTGTCCCTGCTGGACTGCTAGCCAATAGGTGCTCGCAGTCCAGCAGCCACCAATGCTGCTTCTGATTGGCTGCTGTACCGCAAGCGCCTATTGGCTAGCGGTCTAGCAGGAGATCTGAATTGAACATAGTGGCAAACAGCCAGGCACAGCGAGCGAGCTGGGTGGGCGGGGGTGAGCTGGCGGTAAACAGCTCCGGCGTCCTGTGGTCTTTCGGCGCCCGGAGCTCGTGCTCCACCCTAGCTACGCCCCTGCAGATACTAATGGCCCAACACTCTACAAAGTGACTTTATAATGGTGATTACATTTGTTTGTTCATTACCTGACAATCCTCTGAGATAGCCATTGGCTTCAGTTCTCTGTGGAAAACTCTCTGTAAAAGATCATGGAAACAAGATTTAAGATAGCAATTCCTAATCCCCCTACTTGGGATGTGTATTGTGTGGCCCAAAGTCCTATAATACTATAAGGGGGAGGTATAGGTTCTCCCTGTGCTGCATGTATTTCCTCCCACACTCCTAAGACATACTGGTAGGTTAATTGGATTTTGATGATATTGGTAATTGTGTGTGTTTGTGTGATAGGGATTATAGGTTGCAAGCTCTCCTGGGGGTAGGGACTGTTGTAAATGACTAAATCATTTCTGTAAAGCTGAGTTAATATTAAAAACACAAGGGGGTAAGTTGAGTACTTACCGCCATAACATGAACTAATATACCTGGTATTATTTATAGTAGAGAGTATGTATTATATCTAATACACAAGCTTTAATAATAAGCATTGAAGTGATTTAATCAGAACTCAATGATCGGAAGACAGTGGTTATCTTGGAACATCCATACACACACACACAAAAAAAAAAACTACAATGTTGTTTGTTAAATAATCTAAATGAATAATTTTGGGGGGTACTTGTTAATTATACAGCCACCGCTAGAGCTATGAGTCTGACACTAATTCCACTTGACTCACCTCTTTTCAAATCTCTGGCTTCCTGGCTATTGTGATCCACTATTATAAGTGATTTAAAATAAGGAGATACAGTGGCATCCAGATAATTAACAGGTACCAAAAAAAAAAAGAAAAAAAACTTTATTCTATGAGTTGACCGTGCGCCCTCTAGTGGCTGGACACGTCACTCCAGTGGCACATAAGATGAGCTCCTGTTTTATAGAATTCCCTGGGTGGCCTGTCATGCTCCAGTCTGACACTAATCTACAATATAGAATAAACAGATATTAACAGAATATTATTATTCAGCTTTGGCTACATATTGGCAAAATATCTTTTGGCAATGTGTGCATGCGCACACACTCCATTGTATGGGTACTGCAGTCGCATTGCGAAAACTGGGCCACCAACTCAGCATTTGCATGGGGGGGGGGGGGGTAGCTGTCTGGACAACACAGGACCATTTGGAGGGGCCGTAATGGCTGCATGTCTTCTCATGCGGTCACTGCGTCCCAAAAGATTGGGGTCTTGCGACTGGCTTTGCAGCTACACTGTGCAGCTAGGAGGCCTTAATGTGCAAGGGCTTCTCTATGCAGCGAAGTGCTATGCACGATAGAAATGTATTTGCAAAATGTCATCGCGAGGGGCGGCCAGCAGTATGATGCAGAGAAGAGTTGTAGTTTTGCGACTCATCACAACATGCTGAACAAGGCGCATTGTCAACTCCCATCTAAGCTTGAGCTTCTGCAGGGAATGACTTGAAACATGTCACACAAACTAGAATTCAATATAGCCTACACCTAACCAGGCTAGGAAATGACATTGCCTTACAGTCGCTGTAAGGGATTGGATGTGTAACACTTCCTACTTCACTGTGTCTAGACTGGGAGCAGGGGCGACTTAGGAACTGAAATTGGCCCTGGGAAATGTTGTAGAAGTGACCCAACATGGGCAGCACCAGAGGTATAACGTGGCAATGGAAGCATCACTGGATGGCAGAGGTTCTGTCCTGCAGAGATAAAATAACAGAATGAATGTGGACAATGCAGTGTGGTGCAGTGGGCTGTCTGTCCTGCGGGGGATGGCGCCACCATAGGCACATCTACGGGGTGGTCCGGGGGTGCACCGGACCACCCATTAGACCACCGGCCGTCCTGCCCATTAAGCAATTTAAAGCTGTGACAGCCTGGCAGAGAGCTGTGCGCTGCCCGGCTGTATACTCGAAGCAGGTTCACCGCTATTTTCAAATCTCGCGCTGGACCGTGAGCCAATAGGAGCTTGCGGTCCAGCAGCCAATCAGGAGCAGCATTGTTGGCTTCTGATTGGCTGTCGGACCGTGAACTCCCATTGGCTAATAGTTGAAAATAGCGGCGGAACTGCTTTGACGCTCTCTCTTCTCCGCTGTCATTGCTTTAAATTGTGTGCAACCAGCGTCTGTCAGTCTTACAAGGAGCGGCAGCATTTCACCCTCCCCTTGGCAAAGAGCAATTCCCACCCCCTTGGCAACAAGCAATTCACTCCTGCTTGGCAACGAACAATTTCACTCCCCCTTAGCAATGAGCATTTAATTCCCCCTTGGCAACGAGCATTTAAATCCCACTTGCCAACAAGCATGTATTCCCCCTTGGCAGCAAGCATGAAGCCCCCTTGGCATCAAGTATGAAGCTCCTTGCATCAAGCAAGAGCGCCCTAGCACCGGGCATGGCAGGCGAACCCTCTCGGATGTCCGGTACAGTAAGGATCGGCACACTAGAATTTTCTTTGTGGCTGACATGTTTAGGCCCAGGGGTCATGGAAGTAATAGACTCAGGCCCGGAGACCACGGAGGCTGGCTCAGAGGCCACGGAGACTGGCCCGGAAGCCGCAGAGACTGGCCCGGAAGCCGCAGAGACTGGCCCGGAGGCTGCAGAGACTGGCTCGGAGGCTTCAGAGACTGGCCCGGAGGCCGCAGCACACAAGTCCTCATGCCTGGAGGCAAGGGCAGATAGGTCCTCATGCCCGAAGGCAAGGGCAGCTGGGTCCTCATGCCCGGAGGCAAGGGCAGATAGATCTCTACCAGGAGTGACAGACCTGGAAACCCCACCTGGGGTGACTGGCTCGGAACCCCCACCTGGGGTGACTGGCTCGGGACCCCCACCTGGGGTGACTGGCTCGGGACCCCCACCTGGGGTGACTGGCTCGGGACCCCCTTCTGGGGTGACGGACTCGGGACCCCCTTCTGGGGTGACGGACTCGGGACCCCCTTCTGGGGTGACGGACTCGGAATCCCCTTCTGGGGTGACGGACTCGGAATCCCCTTCTGGGGTGACGGACTCGGAACCCCCTTCTGGGGTGACGGACTCGGAACCCCCTTCTGGGGCGACGGACTCGGAACCCCCTTCTGGGGCGACGGACTCGGAACCCCCTTCTGGGGCGACTGACTCGGAACCCCCTTCTGGGGCGACTGACTCGGAACCCCCTTCTGGGGCCACTGACTCGGAACCCCCTTCTGGGGCGATTGACTCGGAACCCCCTTCTGGGGCGATTGACTCGGAACCCCCTTCTGGGGCGATTGACTCGGAACCCCCTTCTGGGGTGATATATAGAGCCCCTTCTTGAGGCAAAGTGCTCAGTGGCCTAACCTGGGAAGCCACACTCAGAGATCCTTCCTGGGGTGTGGCGACCAGAGGATCCTTTTGGGGTGCAACTCTCGGAGATTCCTCTTGGAGTAGTGTACTCAGAGGACCTTTTTGGGGTACCACTTTCAGAGACCCCTCTTGAGGAAAAGGACTCTGTACCCCTTCATGGGGCTCGCCATTCTGAGACCCCTCTCGAAACTCAACACTGAGAGAGTCCACTTGGGGTGAAACACTTTGATGCCCCTCTTCGGGCAAGACACTAGGAAGCTCCTCCTGGAGCACAATTCTCGGAAACCCCTCCTTGGGTCGGACTGACAGGGCCCCCATCTGGGGCTGGCTAGACAGAATCCCATCTTTGGGTTTAATACTCGGACTCCCATCTCGGGTCTTGATACTCGGAGCTGGAGACGGTGGACCCCCACTCGGGGCCTGGATCGAAATTTTACTGGTTTTAGGTAAAAAGATTTTAGTTCTTGGACCCCAGTGATAACCACAAAACTCTTCCTGAGTGGGCACAGAAGCCATAACCTTATTTCTGGCCTCTCGGAGGGAGCAATCTCCAATCAAATGGTCCTGGCCTCCACAATAAAAACATAAATTTAAGGACCTGCACCGCTGGCGTTCCTCCTCTGACAACTGGGGACGAGGCCGACTCCTGCACTTGTCCTTAAAGGGCACAGATGTATTTGCCAATGGGGTACCCGGAGTGGAATCTGAGGGTCTCGCAAGCACCGAACCCAGAGTAGACTCGCCGAGCAGTTTGCTGACTAGGGTAAGGATGTTAGACAGCAGCTCCTGTAACTGCTGTATTAGCAGGCGAGGCACCCTAATATACTCTGGATCAGAAATCACTGGTATTGGAGAGGATGTAGCGAGGTCCATTTGCTGCTGCAGAGTTTGCAAGCTTTGCATAATCAGAGCTTGGTCCTGTTCTTGCTTGTCAACCCGGACCAGCAGGTGTTCCAGGAGTTCTTTGTGAGACAAACCACTGGCGGAATCCATATTCCAGTTATGGCCATAGTATTCTGTCACAAACTTGGGGTGCACTACCACTCGGGGATTGGCTAGACCTGACACAGGGGCGCGGAGTCTAACCGTGCCGGGGGTTTTCTGCCAGTGACCCCTCCAAGCGGGATATGGGCTTCTGCGGCACCCGACACGTCGGTCGCGGCCCCCTGGTCAGGTTCCCCGTATGAGTGGCGGTAGCTTGTGAAATATGGAAGCGTGGTCGTCTAGCCGAGTTGGTATCAGTGCGGGCAAGTAGGAACACAAGGGAAAGGCAAAGGAGTATCCAAGGACAGGCCGGGTCATACACTGGAAGCACAGTTCGCGGTACACTGGGATAAGGCTGAAGAATAGTCAAACGGCAAGCTGGGTCATACACAGAGTCACTGGACACGGTACCAAAGGATCAGGCAGGAGAATAGTCAGGAAACAAGCCAGGGTCAAATATGGTAATCAGGAAACTGGTAATATACTAAGCACAAGGACGCTGGAGCTGGTGTGAACCTATACTCTGGCAGCTTCTTTCTGCCAGAGGCTGCCTTTTATAGGAAGCACAGGGAACTCACAGGTGAACTAATCAACGGGCTGAGCATGCTCAGTTTACACTGAACTCTCCTGCAGGAGAGAGTTACCAGGTGTTACTAATTAGCTGAGCTCAGATCTCACAGCACAGTTCAACTATACAGAGCTTGTCAGCAGCAAGGACTCCTCCAGGTGCTGTAATTAGCAAAGCTCAGGCCACACAGAACTTCCTTGCAGCATGGAGCAGGCTGAACAGACAGGAGAAGCCACAAACCAGGTAAGAAACAAACAATAACTGAATGTTGTGACAACACCATAATGTCCATTACGGATTATGCCAAACACCATAATGCCTATTAAAAATGATGCTACATAAGTGCTGCTTACCTACATGCTCATTGCCAGGGTTTCCATGCTCATTGCCAGGGGTTCCATGCTCATTGCCATGTGGGATTACATGCTCATTGCCAAGGGGGAATACATGCAAGCAGTAACTGGGGGACAGCCGTCGCCAGGCAGATATGACAGCCATTGACAGCTGGGCAGAGAGCAGGGGGTTGCCCGGCTGTATTCAGAGCACTGCAGGTCCTAGCTATTTGAAATAATACCCCTTTCACACCAGAAAATGCAGGGACTTACCCGGGAATATGGTCCCAGGATCATGCAGGGACATTCCCAGGCTGGCCCCTTTTACACCAGCCTAGTCCCTGCACTTTCTGGTGTGAGGGGGAGAGAAAATCACCCCCCTTTAACCAACCAGCTTTATCTTCGGAACCAACTGACCCATTTACATGAGACCAGTATCATATTGAAGAACTTTTGAGTGGGCTTCAAATGATTTTGGTCCCGTGAAACTGGGCCATTTGCTTCCAGAGAAACCTGCCCTTAAACAACATGAACAGCCATGAAATTACATTTCAGAATGAAAAAATCGATTTACCCGCAATATCTCTGGAACCAATGAACCCATATGGACCAGCCTGGTATCAGATTGAAAACTGAGATCAACCTCGAGCTTTTGTGATGTCGGAGGGGGAACTGGCAGCCCAGTGGCAGAACAAGTGAGTTGTGGGCCCAGGTGCAAAAATATGTTTTGGGCCCCCCACCCCCACAAAAAAAGTGTTGTTTTTTTGTTTTCTTTACTGCAAATTTCAAGGGCACGCTTCTCCTCACACTTCCAGAAAAACAGCCGGGTAACAATCCTGTCAATCAACTTGCAAACAACTAGCAATTTAAAAGAAAACTGGATTTTATTGCAGTTTGGCCTTGCGCATTGGTGTATATTCAAAGATCCAATTCAGCAAGTTGGCAGGCAGTCAGGCCATATTATGGCCCGATTCCCTGCCAGTATGCACGGTTTTACTTGCCTCTGCTATTGAAGATGATAAATAAACATAGTGTGCTGCCTAACACTCCTCTTAAAAAAAAGAAAAAAAAAAAGAAAGGTCTCTTACTTTAGAAGAATATACATCCAGGGGACAATCAGTCATCGTCTCGTGTGTCACAAGTACAATTTTCACAGAAAACCTTGTGTCATAATTCAAAAAAAGAGAACGTGTTATTCTTAAGGCCCCCATACATTACACAGGGTTTGGGCATATTTCACCCGTTCCTGACTGATCGGGGCGATAAATCGGCCCAAATCGTATGCCATTGATCCTGTGCACATTGTACCTGAGACCGCTGACTTCGGACCCACCTCACAGCAGTGGGGAACAGGGGTCACATGAGATACATCACATGATTTATTATTTATTTATTATTTATTTGCAGTTTCTTGATACATCACATGTGAAAGGACCCGGGCGGCTTGCGAGGGATCAGTTGGCCATACACTGCTATGATACAGTACATCACAGTAGTGTATGTCCACCTTTATCTCGTGTTTCTCTAACATTCAATCCAACTGCCTGTCTGACTCTGAGTGCAGTGTATTCTGGGCTACCATTCAGCAACAGGCAGCCTCACGATTGGCTGCCTATTGCTATGCTGCAGCTGGTGACATTGACAGGAGGCGGAAGGACCGTCACCCCCAGCATGGATGCAGATGTCGGGACTGCATCCATACCTGTCAGCTGTCCATCGCCTGCCCAGCGGCATCCTGTCAGGTGCGTATCTCCCGGCCGTGGGCCCGCACACCCACACTGCCGCTGCTTTAAGATAAGAAAAACCGGAATTGGCAGGTATCGGGGCCGGATTAACAATGGGCCTGATGGAGCTACAGCTCCAGGCCCATTCTCCAAATAAGCCCATTTTGTAGCTGAGGGCCAGGGCTTTCCAACGAGCCCAGCCCCACGTCGGTAGCCCCCCCGGGAACCAGAGAGACCGCCAGGCAAGCCTGGAACGTTTTCCCCATAGGATAACATGGGACCCGCTAATTCCGAGCTCCACCCGGTTCCAACGGCTGCCAGTTCCCCCTCCGGCATCACAGAAGGTTGAGGTTGATCTCAGTCTAACCCAAATCGCTGGGCCTTCAATCTGATACCTGGTCCATATGGGTTCATTGGTTCTAGAGATATTGCGGGTAAACCAATGTTTTTTTCATTTCTGAAATGTAATTTCATGGCGGTTCATGTTGTTTGACATATTTCTCTGGAACCAAACGGCCCAGTTTCACGGGACCAAAATCATTCGAAGCCAATGGAGTAAATGGGTCAGTTGGTTCAGAAGATATAGCAGGTTGTTTAAAGGGGGGCGGGGTGGTTTTCTCTCCCCCTCACCCCAGAAAATGCAGGGACTAGGCTGGTGTAAAACGGGCCAGTCCGGGAATGTCCCTGCATGATCCTGGGACCATATTCCCGGGTAAGTCCCTGCATTTTCTGGTATGAAAGGGGTATTATTTCAAATAGCCTGGACCTGCAGTGCTCTGAATACAGCCGGGAAGCCCCCTGCTCTCCATTACAATGGCATGCGATGCAATTTCTAATAGTACTGGCACCCTGATGGGTGATTACTATGTTAAATGCACCCACAGTGTTAACGGCACCCCCACTATCAACGTCAACCCGAAGCGAGCGAGCTCGAAGGTTGGCGAGCGTAGCGAGCCCCGCGAGGGGAAGCAGAATACATATGAAGTTATCCGCGTCCCCTCGCGGGGCTCGCCACACTATAGAAAATCAACACCGCGCCGACGAGGATAGTGGGGGTATGAAAAGGTCGGAGGACGCGTACCACCACCCCCGCGGGCTCGCTGCGCTCGCCACGTTTCGGGTTGACGTTGATAGTGGGGGTGGCATTAACAATGGGGGTAATCACCCATTAGGGTGCATGTACAATGAAATCATCGTTTTCATCGCATCGATCGCATCGATCTGGTCGCATGCGATGCGATCAATGCGATCAAAACTGTCATAAGAGTAAAATCGTGAGTGCCATGCTAGGAAACAAGTACCTAATTTTTAATAGACATTATGGTGTTTGGCATAATACGTAATGGAGATTATGGTGTGTGGCTTAACATGTAATGGGCATTATGGTGTCGATTTTTAATGCGCGCCTTTGGCGCACAATGCCCCTATTTATGAAGCATGTTGTGCACTATTGCTCAATCAGTTTGGTATAATAGTGTGTATTTTGGCTCAATCCATGTGGCATAATGTGTAAGAAGCAAGTACAGTATAAGGGGGTTACTATTGTGTTGCATGATTTGTATATAGGGTATATGGTGTGGTAAACTTAGGTGACCACATAAAAGGTGCTGAAATGTTGTCTACCAAGTTTTGGCTTTCAGTATTTTTTTTTATGACTGGAGTGCCGCCTCACCCCTCAAGTATCTAAGGACATCGGCATCCTGCGGGTGCACCTTTGGAGGGCACCCGCCAATATATCTCCCTGCATTTTTCTTATGCCAGTCCCCTGCCTTTACCAGGCATATATAATTAGTTGAAAGTATTTACACAAATAGAGACACACCCATGAGCAGACCACCCAACCAGAACACTGGTCACGCCCCCACATTATTAGGTGCTGGCCACAACCCCTATTATTGTGCATAATAGGCCCTTGATCATTTTCAGCTCCAGGCCCATTTAGACCTTAATCTGGCTCTGGGCGGTATGCGGTGCAGACGGCAGCGGCGGTATGCGGTGCAGACGGCAGCGGCGGTATGCGGTGCGGACGGCAGGGGCTGCGAGCCCCATGATCCTGTTGGGCCCCGGTGCACTGCACCAGGTGCATCGGTGGTAGTTCCGCCCCTGTGGCAGCCGTTGGAACCAGGTGGGGGTCAGAATTAGCGGGTCCCATGTTATCCTATGGGGAATACATTCCAGATTTGCCTGGCGGTATCTCCGGTTCCGGGAGGGCTAGTGACGCAGTGCCAGGCTCGTTAGAAAGCCCCAGCCCTCAGCTAAAAATTGGGCCTATTTGAAGAGTGGGCCTGGAGCTGTAGCTCCATCAGGCCGATTGTTAATCCAGACCTGGGTATATAGATGGCAGCTATTTAACTCTATTGGCATTTGATTGATCTTAGAAAATAGTTTAAATGTACATTTTATAATATCCACTGAATATTACACCTCTTTGAATATTAAAATAGAGATGAGGTTATTAATTATAATTGTATTCATATTATTTCTGATATCTATGATAAAATATGTTGGTTTTATACAGACACAGGTTATTATTACATTATATAGCGCTGCAAGTAGTCCGCAGCGTGGTACAAAGGCAAACACTAACACAAAACAGGGTTAAAACACGACATTACAGTATTCAAACATAAACAGGACACATATAGCTGATCACTAGAGACAGGATTATATGCATTTGCATATTTGCATATGCATTTGCATATTTTGCCCATTCTCACTGGTTATTGCATATTTTACCTAAAATCTAGTGATGGTGCATATTTTAGGCCCGTCCTCGTCCCACCTGTGAATTACAGCACTGGTTTTCCCTGCTGCTGCTGGCCAGGTAGTGGTAGAGTGTGCAGGCTGGGGCAATATGTGCGCAGTGTGGGGAACCTTGGATGTACAATCCATGTTGATAAAAGTCAGTCAGGGCGGATGCCATTACGAAGCTCCTGAACCTTTGCCTGCCCCTGGCCTGGGACTTTACACCAAGAGACAGACTTCTGCAGCAGAGGAGGCGGGCGGAAGGGTTGTGACATCACATGGCGCGGAGGAAATGCCGTGTCACAGGGAGTATGCGGCGCAGGGAGGAAGCCTTTCACTGCGCCGCCCTCACAGCTATGCTGACATTTGATCCATCAGCGCTGGAGACGATGGTCCGTGTAGTTAATGCAAGAAGAGCTCTGGACGCTGCAGTCTGCTGTAGCAGCCAGGAAGAAAACAAATCCCGTGTACAGCACTAGACATCTGCAGATGCTGTGGGCCTATTTTTTAGGTTTATTTGCAACTAATTGTATGCTGATTTTTAAATAAATAAGTTCAAAATTACTTTTTTTTATTATTTAATGTAGCATATTTTAACACTTTTCGTGCATATTTTAAGTATTTTTCATGCATATTTGCATGCATATTTCAAGCTTTTTATGTTGCATATAATCCTGTCTCTACTGATCACACTGGCCCAGTTCTTGCACAGCTTTCTCTGCCATGGGCAGTGGTAGGGGATTCCGGTGAATATGCCAGTGGAACTTTTGATACTATGCAGTTAGTATACACCCGTTAGCAACTAAAGTGATTGTAATTGATCCCAAATAAAGATTAGCTGTCCTCTAGGCTTTCGCTGCAGTTTTCTTGGTTGCCAAGTGGGACATCCTTGTTCTACATGAAGCCTTGCCCAGAGGGATGCAATAAGCCACAGTATATCCCAACTTTGACTCCAGTCACAATGTAATTCCAAAACCTGGACTGAGCCTTGTTCTCCGTTGTTTCCCAATTATACTTGCCTACCCTCCCAGAATATCCAGAAGGCTCCGAAAAACCTGGTGGCCCTCCCGGCCTGCTAGAAAGGTGGGCATGTCCGCCACATCTCTTTAGACTACCGCAAGTCCTTCAGATCCCCCCCTTACGAGCACAAGTGAGTGGACCAAGGGGTCTCGCTGCGCCATCAACCCCCCCCCCCCATACACACACACATAGAGTCTTCCCTCTTCACCACACCTCCCAGTGTAGGGGACAGAAAGATCAACGACTAGGTAGGACCTTCATACATACTTGCCTACTTTTGAAAACTAGTTTCAGGGAGATTATAATTGATAATAAAATGTTACTAAGTGCCCCATTGAGGGGGCGTGTCAAGCTCCTTGTAAAGGGTGTGTCAAGTTCCATATATGGAGAGATTGTAAAAAACGATGAGCAGACCACCCAACCAGAACACTGGTCACGCCCCCACATTATTAGGTGCTGGCCACAACCCCTATTATTGTGCATAATAGGCCCTTGATCATTTTCAGCTCCAGGCCCATTTAGACCTTAATCTGGCTCTGGGCGGTATGCGGTGCAGACGGCAGCGGCGGTATGCGGTGCAGATGGCAGCGGCGGTATGCGGTGCGGACGGCAGGGGCTGCGAGCCCCATGATCCTGTTGGGCCCCGGTGCACTGCACCAGGTGCATCGGTGGTAGTTCCGCCCCTGTGGCAGCCGTTGGAACCAGGTGGGGGTCAGAATTAGCGGGTCCCATGTTATCCTATGGGGAATACATTCCAGATTTGCCTGGCGGTATCTCCGGTTCCGGGAGGGCTAGTGACGCAGTGCCAGGCTCGTTAGAAAGCCCCAGCCCTCAGCTAAAAATTGGGCCTATTTGAAGAGTGGGCCTGGAGCTGTAGCTCCATCAGGCCGATTGTTAATCCAGACCTGAGTATATAGATGGCAGCTATTTAACTCTATTGGCATTTGATTGATCTTAGAAAATAGTTTAAATGTACATTTTATAATATCCACTGAATATTACACCTCTTTGAATATTAAAATAGAGATGAGGTTATTAATTATAATTGTATTCATATTATTTCTGATATCTATGATAAAATATGTTGGTTTTATACAGACACAGGTTATTATTACATTATATAGCGCTGCAAGTAGTCCGCAGCGTGGTACAAAGGCAAACACTAACACAAAACAGGGTTAAAACACGACATTACAGTATTCAAACATAAACAGGACACATATAGCTGATCACACTGGCCCAGTTCTTGCACAGCTTTCTCTGCCATGGGCAGTGGTAGGGGATTCCGGTGAATATGCCAGTGGAACTTTTGATACTATGCAGTTAGTATACACCCGTTAGCAACTAAAGTGATTGTAATTGATCCCAAATAAAGATTAGCTGTCCTCTAGGCTTTCGCTGCAGTTTTCTTGGTTGCCAAGTGGGACATCCTTGTTCTACATGAAGCCTTGCCCAGAGGGATGCAATAAGCCAAGTATATCCCAACTTTGACTCCAGTCACAATGTAATTCCAAAACCTGGACTCAGCCTTGTTCTCCGTTGTTTCCCGATTATACTTGCCTACCCTCCCAGAATATCCAGAAGGCTCCGAAAAACCTGGTGGCCCTCCCGGCCTGCTAGAAAGGTGGGCATGTCCGCCACATCTCTTTAGACTACCGCAAGTCCTTCAGATCCCCCCCTTATGAGCACAAGTGAGTGGACCAAGGGGTCTCGCTGCGCCATCAACCCCCCCCCCCCCATACACACACACATAGAGTCTTCCCTCTTCACCACACCTCCCAGTGTAGGGGACAGAAAGATCAACGACTAGGTAGGACCTTCATACATACTTGCCTACTTTTGAAAACTAGTTTCAGGGAGATTATAATTGATAATAAAATGTTGCTAAGTGCCCCATTGAGGGGGCGTGTCAAGCTCCTTGTAAAGGGTGTGTCAAGTTCCATATATGGAGAGATTGTAAAAAACGATGAGCAGACCACCCAACCAGAACACTGGTCACGCCCCCACATTATTAGGTGCTGGCCACAACCCCTATTATTGTGCATAATAGGCCCTTGATCATTTTCAGCTCCAGGCCCATTTAGACCTTAATCTGGCTCTGGGCGGTATGCGGTGCAGACGGCAGCGGCGGTATGCGGTGCAGACGGCAGCGGCGGTATGCGGTGCGGACGGCAGGGGCTGCGAGCCCCATGATCCTGTTGGGCCCCGGTGCACTGCACCAGGTGCATCGGTGGTAGTTCCGCCCCTGTGGCAGCCGTTGGAACCAGGTGGGGGTCAGAATTAGCGGGTCCCATGTTATCCTATGGGGAATACATTCCAGATTTGCCTGGCGGTATCTCCGGTTCCGGGAGGGCTAGTGACGCAGTGCCAGGCTCGTTAGAAAGCCCCAGCCCTCAGCTAAAAATTGGGCCTATTTGAAGAGTGGGCCTGGAGCTGTAGCTCCATCAGGCCGATTGTTAATCCAGACCTGGGTATATAGATGGCAGCTATTTAACTCTATTGGCATTTGATTGATCTTAGAAAATAGTTTAAATGTACATTTTATAATATCCACTGAATATTACACCTCTTTGAATATTAAAATAGAGATGAGGTTATTAATTATAATTGTATTCATATTATTTCTGATATCTATGATAAAATATGTTGGTTTTATACAGACACAGGTTATTATTACATTATATAGCGCTGCAAGTAGTCCGCAGCGTGGTACAAAGGCAAACACTAACACAAAACAGGGTTAAAACACGACATTACAGTATTCAAACATAAACAGGACACATATAGCTGATCACACTGGCCCAGTTCTTGCACAGCTTTCTCTGCCATGGGCAGTGGTAGGGGATTCCGGTGAATATGCCAGTGGAACTTTTGATACTATGCAGTTAGTATACACCCGTTAGCAACTAAAGTGATTGTAATTGATCCCAAATAAAGATTAGCTGTCCTCTAGGCTTTCGCTGCAGTTTTCTTGGTTGCCAAGTGGGACATCCTTGTTCTACATGAAGCCTTGCCCAGAGGGATGCAATAAGCCACAGTATATCCCAACTTTGACTCCAGTCACAATGTAATTCCAAAACCTGGACTGAGCCTTGTTCTCCGTTGTTTCCCGATTATACTTGCCTACCCTCCCAGAATATCCAGAAGGCTCCGAAAAACCTGGTGGCCCTCCCGGCCTGCTAGAAAGGTGGGCATGTCCGCCACATCTCTTTAGACTACCGCAAGTCCTTCAGATCCCCCCCTTACGAGCACAAGTGAGTGGACCAAGGGGTCTCGCTGCGCCATCAACCCCCCCCCCCCATACACACACACATAGAGTCTTCCCTCTTCACCACACCTCCCAGTGTAGGGGACAGAAAGATCAACGACTAGGTAGGACCTTCATACATACTTGCCTACTTTTGAAAACTAGTTTCAGGGAGATTATAATTGATAATAAAATGTTGCTAAGTGCCCCATTGAGGGGGCGTGTCAAGCTCCTTGTAAAGGGTGTGTCAAGTTCCATATATGGAGAGATTGTAAAAAACGATGAGCAGACCACCCAACCAGAACACTGGTCACGCCCCCACATTATTAGGTGCTGGCCACAACCCCTATTATTGTGCATAATAGGCCCTTGATCATTTTCAGCTCCAGGCCCATTTAGACCTTAATCTGGCTCTGGGCGGTATGCGGTGCAGACGGCAGCGGCGGTATGCGGTGCAGACAGCAGCGGCGGTATGCGGTGCGGACGGCAGGGGCTGCGAGCCCCATGATCCTGTTGGGCCCCGGTGCACTGCACCAGGTGCATCGGTGGTAGTTCCGCCCCTGTGGCAGCCGTTGGAACCAGGTGGGGGTCAGAATTAGCGGGTCCCATGTTATCCTATGGGGAATACATTCCAGATTTGCCTGGCGGTATCTCCGGTTCCGGGAGGGCTAGTGACGCAGTGCCAGGCTCGTTAGAAAGCCCCAGCCCTCAGCTAAAAATTGGGCCTATTTGAAGAGTGGGCCTGGAGCTGTAGCTCCATCAGGCCGATTGTTAATCCAGACCTGGGTATATAGATGGCAGCTATTTAACTCTATTGGCATTTGATTGATCTTAGAAAATAGTTTAAATGTACATTTTATAATATCCACTGAATATTACACCTCTTTGAATATTAAAATAGAGATGAGGTTATTAATTATAATTGTATTCATATTATTTCTGATATCTATGATAAAATATGTTGGTTTTATACAGACACAGGTTATTATTACATTATATAGCACTGCAAGTAGTCCGCAGCGTGGTACAAAGGCAAACACTAACACAAAACAGGGTTAAAACACGACATTACAGTATTCAAACATAAACAGGACACATATAGCTGATCACACTGGCCCAGTTCTTGCACAGCTTTCTCTGCCATGGGCAGTGGTAGGGGATTCCGGTGAATATGCCAGTGGAACTTTTGATACTATGCAGTTAGTATACACCCGTTAGCAACTAAAGTGATTGTAATTGATCCCAAATAAAGATTAGCTGTCCTCTAGGCTTTCGCTGCAGTTTTCTTGGTTGCCAAGTGGGACATCCTTGTTCTACATGAAGCCTTGCCCAGAGGGATGCAATAAGCCACAGTATATCCCAACTTTGACTCCAGTCACAATGTAATTCCAAAACCTGGACTGAGCCTTGTTCTCCGTTGTTTCCCGATTATACTTGCCTACCCTCCCAGAATATCCAGAAGGCTCCGAAAAACCTGGTGGCCCTCCCGGCCTGCTAGAAAGGTGGGCATGTCCGCCACATCTCTTTAGACTACCGCAAGTCCTTCAGATCCCCCCCTTACGAGCACAAGTGAGTGGACCAAGGGGTCTCGCTGCGCCATCAACCCCCCCCCCCCCCCCCATACACACACACATAGAGTCTTCCCTCTTCACCACACCTCCCAGTGTAGGGGACAGAAAGATCAACGACTAGGTAGGACCTTCATACATACTTGCCTACTTTTGAAAACTAGTTTCAGGGAGATTATAATTGATAATAAAATGTTGCTAAGTGCCCCATTGAGGGGGCGTGTCAAGCTCCTTGTAAAGGGTGTGTCAAGTTCCATATATGGAGAGATTGTAAAAAACGATGAGCAGACCACCCAACCAGAACACTGGTCACGCCCCCACATTATTAGGTGCTGGCCACAACCCCTATTATTGTGCATAATAGGCCCTTGATCATTTTCAGCTCCAGGCCCATTTAGACCTTAATCTGGCTCAGGGCGGTATGCGGTGCAGACGGCAGCGGCGGTATGCGGTGCAGACGGCAGCGGCGGTATGCGGTGCGGACGGCAGGGGCTGCGAGCCCCATGATCCTGTTGGGCCCCGGTGCACTGCACCAGGTGCATCGGTGGTAGTTCCGCCCCTGTGGCAGCCGTTGGAACCAGGTGGGGGTCAGAATTAGCGGGTCCCATGTTATCCTATGGGGAATACATTCCAGATTTGCCTGGCGGTATCTCCGGTTCCGGGAGGGCTAGTGACGCAGTGCCAGGCTCGTTAGAAAGCCCCAGCCCTCAGCTAAAAATTGGGCCTATTTGAAGAGTGGGCCTGGAGCTGTAGCTCCATCAGGCCGATTGTTAATCCAGACCTGGGTATATAGATGGCAGCTATTTAACTCTATTGGCATTTGATTGATCTTAGAAAATAGTTTAAATGTACATTTTATAATATCCACTGAATATTACACCTCTTTGAATATTAAAATAGAGATGAGGTTATTAATTATAATTGTATTCATATTATTTCTGATATCTATGATAAAATATGTTGGTTTTATACAGACACAGGTTATTATTACATTATATAGCGCTGCAAGTAGTCCGCAGCGTGGTACAAAGGCAAACACTAACACAAAACAGGGTTAAAACACGACATTACAGTATTCAAACATAAACAGGACACATATAGCTGATCACACTGGCCCAGTTCTTGCACAGCTTTCTCTGCCATGGGCAGTGGTAGGGGATTCCGGTGAATATGCCAGTGGAACTTTTGATACTATGCAGTTAGTATACACCCGTTAGCAACTAAAGTGATTGTAATTGATCCCAAATAAAGATTAGCTGTCCTCTAGGCTTTCGCTGCAGTTTTCTTGGTTGCCAAGTGGGACATCCTTGTTCTACATTAAGCCTTGCCCAGAGGGATGCAATAAGCCACAGTATATCCCAACTTTGACTCCAGTCACAATGTAATTCCAAAACCTGGACTGAGCCTTGTTCTCCGTTGTTTCCCGATTATACTTGCCTACCCTCCCAGAATATCCAGAAGGCTCCGAAAAACCTGGTGGCCCTCCCGGCCTGCTAGAAAGGTGGGCATGTCCGCCACATCTCTTTAGACTACCGCAAGTCCTTCAGATCCCCCCCTTACGAGCACAAGTGAGTGGACCAAGGGGTCTCGCTGCGCCATCAACCCCCCCCCCCCCCCCCCATACACACACACATAGAGTCTTCCCTCTTCACCACACCTCCCAGTGTAGGGGACAGAAAGATCAACGACTAGGTAGGACCTTCATACATACTTGCCTACTTTTGAAAACTAGTTTCAGGGAGATTATAATTGATAATAAAATGTTGCTAAGTGCCCCATTGAGGGGGCGTGTCAAGCTCCTTGTAAAGGGTGTGTCAAGTTCCATATATGGAGAGATTGTAAAAAACGATTGTGAACGTGGCACCTAGAAGCGTGGGTGTGTACTGCTACATCTAAGAGGAATCTTTTACAATGACTTATATCCAAATATAGATGATCCCCAAAGCAGTTAGTAAGAGCTACTATACTTGGTAAAGTGCTGGGAAATGGTGCTGATGTAAATGCATCTATCTCTCATTCCTTTTCCCCCCAAAATGTACAGTGTAATGTGGGCTAGGTGAAATGAGGGAGATTGCTAGACTAATGAGGGAGAGAGGGAGTCTACTGCAGAATGCAGGAGGGTAGGCAGCTATGCCTTCATGTCCAGTGGATACATTTTACAGCCTGTCACACTGGAATACATTGCTAAAAGGACTGTCAAGCACTCTGTCCACTTATCTGGTAATAACCAGAGATGTGCAGTGACCCATGTATTTTGGATCTGATTCATTTTTGTATTTTGGTTTCGGTTCTGGTCTTGCAAAAGAAATGTGTTGGTTTTTTTTTAAATACAGATTCAAAACCAAAAGAAAAAAAGCTAAGCAGCTCAATGGTTCAAATAATATAGCACATCTATGAAACATTGAAGCACAACAGTGGCAGATAGGATGTTAGCTTAATTAACTGGTTTAATGACATCATAGAAAAATCACAATTTTAACTGTAAAACACATCCAAATAGAAATCAATGCACCATCAAACCAATGCTGCCAGTGCCAGTGTGTAGCTAGGCAGTAATAATACCCTTTCTGTCCTGATGCCAATATACACAGTGCCATATTCCTAATGCCCATCTGCACAGATCTGCTCCATATACCTCCATCTATACAACGCCGGTCACCTATACACACAGTGTCAACCTGTCCCATCTCCAGTGCCAACCAATACATAGCAGTGCCAGTCACCTCTATATATACTGAGACATATATATAGTGCCAATCACTTCTCTCTCACCCACCTGGTGGTCCCTGCTGCCAGCCCTCACCATCACCTGCGCCCACCTGATTTAATAATACTCACAATATGTATCTTGCCTCTGGGCAACGGGGGTGAACATAGGCCACTAACACTGATGAGGGAATGGATAATAAAACCTATATGTGACACCTAGACTGGCCAATGTAAACCCTGCTGTGTGTGGAGCTGTGACTCGCACTGTGCTAGATTGGGGATGCCGGACTGGGCTGGCGCTACTCCCCTGGGTATTTACCCAAGGGCCCACTGCAGGCTTACCCATGCAGCACCGACTAGTCATCTGATTACCTGCCTACCATTAACTGTTGGCAGACTTACCATTTGGATCCCACAACCACTGTTCCTGCCTATTGTCTAGACCTGTGACATCCGGGAGTTCTCCCCCTTCAATTCCTTCCACGCTTGTGTTGGTTTGGATGCCAGTAACCTGGGGATGGAACTACTGGACTCGGGTGCTGGTTTGCTCATTCCTGCTTGTCAGTGGGAGCTGTGGTGTCCTAGGGTCTGCAGAGGTCGTGCACCTGCATTGCACTGGTCATCCTCAGTAACCGGGCCAGGGACACACTCCAGCAGCACAGGTCCCCCAGTGTAGTTCCATAGACTTTTGCCTGTCAGATCTTAGCAGCAGCACCTATCATTTTAACAGGCCACTGGTTTGGCTAAGAGACAGCAATTCTCAGACAGTCATTGGCCTGTTACCATGCTAGCGGCTGCTGATTGGATTTGACCAAAGAAAGCATTCCTGATCAGGGACATAAGTTTATACCAAGCGCCCGGAGGCAAAGTAGAAGGTGGTGCAGTGGCTTCAGCATGCACATTTGCTGATGTCCTAATTGCAGTTAATTGTGGCAATAATGAATCTTTATTTTTGGGTGCTGGCTGAAAGTGATATTAAACAGACAAAATTGTGAGAACTACAGTACCAGCCAATCCGCTTCCGCCCTACATTTTACAATGCTTGAAAAATAACAGGAGCGGATTGGTTTGTACATTATCTCTCACAAGTTTATCTCTCTCCAAGCTTTGTTAACACCCTATAAAAGATTTAATAAACTAATGAATGCATTGGCTTAAAACAAATTCTGCTCTCCTGTATTTCATCACATAAGTCACAACAGCAGACCTGTAGTGCACTATACATACATTCCAAGACTCTCCAGCTCAAGGGGGCTGCAAAGGGGTTTTGTGAACTTGGACAGCAGCCAGCAGGGACTGTAGACAATCTCTATGAAATGAGTGGAGAGAGATCTGTCCTGGTTCAGCAGCCCCTCAGTCTTCTTTTCTTGGTGCCCCTCTGACAGCTGGTGACCAGCAGTCAGTGCCTCCAATGTCTTCACTGTGCCAGACCAAAACACAGAGTACCTACGCCGGGAAAAGGACTTTTTGCCTTTTTTTTTTGTGGGGGGGGGGGGGGGGGGGTGCTCAAATTTGGATGTTTGAATAGATTATCGGAGAAAAGTCCTGCTATTTAAAGCATTGCTTTAAGAGCCAGTGTTGGGATATATTATAGTTAAATCATCATTGGTTTCTTTTGTATACTTATTTATTTTAATAATAAATATACGTGCCAAATTGTAAAATTTTTTTTTTAGTTAATCCATTAATTGTTGCTATTACTATATATAAACACATAAACACTAGTACAGAGATATAAGTTGTTTAAAGGCATTACATGTACGGTGGATTACTGAGAATACTACCATCAAAAAGTGAATACAATTTGGCACAACAGGGACATGGGTAAGAGAGGAGCTAGTCAGTTTATTGATACTCCATGTCGACAGCGCAGTGTCAAGATCATTATGCCGACATGGCTAGTTAAAGCATATTGTCTGTATTGGAAGTACCTTAAATATGGATGTAGTATGTGTTTTGAAAGTTGTACTGCCATTAAAATGCTTTAAACAACATTACATCCACCTTGCCATAATGATGTTGGTGCTATCCCGCTAGCATATTAAGCGCTGACAAACTGTATGCATTCTGCCTCGTTCATGGCAGAGTTGATGACAGGACAAGACCCATAAGGAAGTCGAGAGGCCTACAGCCCGGAATATCTGGTAAAAACTGGTCACCACCCCATGTGACAACAATTGTTTCTGACTTGTTTTTGTTGTCGGCGAGATCACATTTAGGAGCATACTGTAAATCGTTATCACTATGCCAGAAAACATTTTCTACTTGCAGCAAAAGATCTAGCTATCCTGATACCTAATATCAAAAGCAGATTCTATAAAATAATAATAACAATAATAAAAAAAATGTTATGTTTTAAAAAAAAAAAAAAAAATGACTGTCCCCCCCCGCCATTATCCTGCGATGGTAATAGTGATCAGAGGACGGTGTCAGTATTTAATAATTAAGCAAGGTTGAGCTTTACCATGCTTTGACTGAGTGGCTACACCCACGATAGTGTTTGCTAATCAGAAAAAAAATGTCTATCTCCATTTAAAATAGCCAATTTCACAAGAGAGCTGGCTTTTCGGGGGTTTAGAAAATAAAGCCCTACAGGTGTAAAGAGATCAAATATGATTTATCTTGATTACAATCTAATATCACAAAAGCCTGATATTTCAGTAATGGTGTTCAGACTTTTTCTATCAATTGCTTGAACATTCTATTGTCCTAACTAGTTATGCTGCACCTTTAAGTGGTTAATGGGAGATGGTTGGAATGTGGGTATATGTGATTATGGGGGAATATGTGATAAATGGTTGGGGAGGTGGGAGATGAGGAAAGGAGGAGGGGGGGGGGGGGTGTTTTAGTGCAATGGAGAGCTAAGTGGAAAGTCATTGCTGGCGCTAGCTGCCTACCGCCCCCTCACCCCCTCCATGGCTTGACAGACTCAGGTTGCCATGGATACAGACAGTAATGCAGCTCTATATAATGGGAGGGGGAGTTTAGATAGGAACAGTCTGACTGATGCCAGTTTAAGGGGGCCCATTGTCTGGGCATCTTATAATTACCATCTAATAATGGAGTCTGTAGTGTTTTGACAATGTAATAATCGTTTTTCCGGCTGGTAATACAAATCTATCAGAATAAAAAAACAACTAAAATAACGTTACATGTGTTATATATATATATATATATATATATATATATATATATATATATATATATATATATATATATATATATATATATATATCCCAGTGTTAATGCAATTATGTTCTCATGTATGCATTGTTGCGTAGAATGTGACTGAGACCGTAATGATGGTGTTGGTATGGAATGAGTTAATGAGATATGCAGATTATTGGCAGGGAAGAGGTTAGCCCGCAGGTGCCTCACTGAGGGGAGGGGGATCTGCACAACTCCGGCCAGCACAGGAAGGGTTAATAAAAATGCAGCTGAGTTTTTGTCAGTCAGGAATCCACCTTAACACGTTCCTGGGTGTGACTGGCAGAGGAGGCAGCTGAGGAGGGGGGCAGAGTAAGGAGATAATCACAGGGTGGGAAGGAGCTGGGAAAACCTGGGGAGCTGGGCAGATAATGAGGGAGAGAGACAAGGCTGAACAATGGGGAGGAGGTGGGAGTTGCAGCAACTGAGACAAAGAGGAAGGGTGGAGAGGGAAAGATGGTGGAGAGGAAGGGAGGTCAGCAGAGCCCTGGCACTATGACAAATGGAGGGGGATGGGTAAGGTGCTACATAAGGACGGGCACAGCCTGGCAGGGGCAGAACCTCCTGCTCTTCAGTGCCCGGTGTTTCCATGGAAACAGCCAGGTATAGCTGCTCATCCTTCTACATACCTGGGGCAGCAGGGATTAATTAACCCAATACTTCCACATACAGTATTATCATGTACACACCTATGCTGCAGCTGGCCACCCGCAGCCATTACCTGACACGTGTGTATGTAGTGAGGCTGAGAATGCTAGTCTCACATTTATTTAATGTTTGCAGAGAAAAGCCAGCCTGCACTATGGATTAATAATGTATACATGGCATATACTTACACACATGCAGTGATATTGGAGTACATGGGGAATGTCATCATTAGCAGTGGCGTAACTAGACCAGCTTTGGCAAACTGTAAAATGTGTCTTTACTATATGTAGCAGGCAGTATAGTTCTCATGAGCTCAGTGTTTCCCTCCCAGCTAACAGCAGCTATTACACTGGTGGTTTTGCTCTTCTGTGTGTGGCCTGCACTGGTATTAAGTAAAGGCATAAAGCAGTCTGCGGCTCCCCCTAATTCCTGGTGCACCCTGCTGTTGTCATCACTGCGGTAATCCAGGTTTTTTTTACTAGTTTGTACTTGTTGTGTGGTGGCGCCACCTTGTGGTCAGATAAAGTAGGCGCAAATGGCAAGGACAGAATGCTGTGGAGGGAAAGATCACCCCCACTGTTTCTGTTGCCGCGGGCATTAACCATGCCTATTAACATAGAAACATACACTTTGATGTCAGATAATAACTACTTGGATGGTATAACTGTTAGTAGTGCAGGGAGGAGGGTACTCTTTATCCAGGCACCTTGGAGAAACCTTCTAAGGAGAACAAGAACTTAAGTTGCCCATAGCAACAAATCAGCTTCTACTTATTATTTATCAAGTACATTCTATAAAGGTAGAAGTTGGTTGGTTGCTATGGGCAACTTCTCCACATGTCCGCTGTAGAAGGAGGAAATGTGGCAATAACTTTGACTTTATATTAGCCATGCAAATCAGCATGGTTTAAGATTATTGATCGACTGCATGGGTATGGATTGTAATACATGCCTGGGGCCAAACAGTGACAAAAACAGCATTTGACTGACAGGAAGACGGCTTTTGTGGGTGATAACCTGACATTTTCTGGGAGTATCAGCAAAAATGCAAATGTGCCCAGGCGTTTTTAAGGCCTCATGTGACGTCATGCCCTCCCTGAAAACGCCTGGGAACATCTGCAATTTTCCTGACATTATCAGAGCAGAGTTGTGGAAGGGTCAGGGTTTGGCACAGACTGCACACGCTGGAAAAATCATTTGATGGTGAGTGAGTTGCGAATGGATTTGCAGCTGTACAACAATCAGCAATATTATTCCCAGACATGCACAGGGTGGGTTTTCACTCTGTCAGGGCTCTGCAAAATTGCACAGCAGCGATCATGTCTGAATGATGTTGAAAAATGCTGGTTCGTTAGAGCTAAAGGGGCCTATAATAACACTGCTGAGCAATGTAGATGGCTCTGCAAGATCGCTCAGTGGTGTGTCAAGGGCCCTACATACGCAGAGATGTGTGCCAGAGATACATAACGGGAGATTCAGCACAAGAGATTTCACTCTTCTGGCTCATTTCAGACAATGAGCCACATACAGAGAGATTTGTGTCAGAGATTCAAATTGGGAGATTCAGCACGGGAGATCTCAAATCTGTCACGACTGTCACAGCCGCACATGCCATCAAACTGCACTGTGTATATATATATATATATATATATATATATATATATATATATATATATATATAATGTGGTATAGGGGTCCCCATCCCCATTCCTAAACATAGGCGTCTAGTGCAAACACACAAACTGTACATATAAACACACACACACACACACTGTATTATTCTTTATTATTGACTTTTTTATTTGTAAGGTGACAAAGTTTCCGCAGCACCATATAAGTATCTATACAACTACAAGTCCCAGCACATGTACTCTGACTAGCCTGACATTAGCCAGGGAACATGCACATTATTGACATCTGCAGCCACCTCACCCATATATATGGGGCAACCAGACATTTGCACCAATGTGGGAGAGCATTTCATCACCAGCCCTGCAGACAATTCTGCCTCCATTGATTACTAGAACACAATGGTCCCTGGTATTTACAAGCCAATGCTGGCTGATGTCTGTGATGGGGCAGGGCAGGCTGCTCCCGCCTATCATAGCAGCAGCTTCCCCGCAGACACTGCCAGCTCCCCAAAAACCACCAGGTCCCGCCATTAAGGTACCTGTAATAAGCACCGGCTGAAGTGGGTGCCTGTCACAAATGGCGATAGCAGCGGGTCCAGTCATTAGCGCCGGCTACCGCGGGTCCCGACTCCCATTAATGTCAGTGGACCCTGTAATCACCTCGGCAGCAGGGGTGCCTGTCCTGTCATTAGTGCTGCGGCAGCGCCAGCGGAAGTAGTAGGACAGCCTATAGCGGGAGTAATATATGACACTGCTGTGTGCTGGGTGCCCGGGGGTGCGTTGCAGGGAGCTGTGAGAGAAGCCAATACTTACTTGGAGTCGGACTGACGCAGGAATGCTTCCGGGTGGCAGCGGCTTCAGTCGGCGGTGAGTGACAGCGGGGCTTCTTGTTGGCAGCGTCTTCAGTGACGGTCGCTCAGATGGCCCTGCTCATCCCCGCGCCACACATGCGGGAGATGAGCAGGAGCATCTCAGCGACTGCTCTGAATTGACAGACAGGTCCGTTCTGAATCTTGTGCAGATTCAGAACGGCGGGGGCGCGCATGTAAATCGCTGTGTGGGCTATATACACAGCGATTTACATGCATTTTCAGGCATTTTCTGAGCGATTTGTTCAAATCGCTCAGAAAATGCCTGAATATTGTGCTGTGTGTGGGGCCCATCAGCGCTGTGTGCTGAGCAATCTGTCAGGGCCAGTGACCCTGACCAGTGATGTAACTAAGTTTATCCAGCATGCTGGATATTAATCACCGGGCGATAGCGACGCTATCTAGTCAGATTGCTTAGAAAATGCCCTGAAATCGCCCCGTGTGTAAGCCCCATAGCTATTTCCACTTTATATCTTCCCAAGTTTTTATAAATACCCCCCTTAATGTTAGTACTGTATATATGTTGCTTGCCAGAGGTTACATATACAATCCAAACAGAAAGGATTCCAATGGTCCTTTAAAACAATCAGTGGCGTAACTACCATATTTGCGCCCCCTGCCAAAAATATTGGCAAAGCCATCCGCCCCCCCCGCTGACACCATGCCGGGCAGGGGGGAAAGCTGCTCATTGTGTATCCACTGAACAGCTTCCCCCCCAGCGATTGACACCAATCATCGCTGTCCATACAAGCTGTGCAAAATCGCCCAGTGTGTATGGACCTTTTGGACTTGATGAATTCCTATGTTGACATGATTTATTTACCTTGTCTGTGTTTCTACACCAAATTATAATTACATTAATTATAACTTGCAAAAATAATAGTTCTTTCTAGTAAAGACATAGGGCGGGATTCTCTAATAACCCCCGCAGCACATCGCCGGCACTCGCAGTGAAAATAATCGCATATGCAGTAACATATGCGATTATTAACGCAAAAGTGATGGCCGGCGATGTGCTGCGGGTCCCCCCTCCCTCCCTGAACCCTTACCTGGCTGTGTGAGGGCTCCTTTTCCTCCTCCCTATAGAACTGGCGTAACCCCCCACAGCGAAGCCCCAGCGGTGGGGCTTTGCTGCATGTGCAAATGCGGTAAAACCCCCGAAAACAGGGTTTTTACAGCATTTTTAGTTTGGAGAATCTCGCCAAAAAAAAAGTTAAAAAAAATTTCTGCTCAGGAGAATAATGAAAAGTGAATTATCACAGTGTTAAATATTATAATATGTCATAATGTCATTATAATTATGGTGCAAAAAGTATAGTATGATCCTCATGTTCTACAACCAAGGCCAGCTCTATTATTAGGCAGCAGCCTAAGGGCTCCAGGATCTGGGCGTCACCCTGAGACTATAACAAATGTAACTGACTTGTCCTTGTTATACTTAATGCAAATGGCAAATGATGAACGTCTAAGATGCGACCTCCTCACTTTCACCTGAGGTTCTGGAAAGTCGGTATTGGTGTGTGGGAGCAGTAAGCTGAAGTTCTGCCTAGGGTGCCCACAAACCTTGCACCGGCCCTGTCTACATCTGATCTTTTCCCATTCCCAAGAACACGAAGTATATTTGTTTTGCCTTAACCCTTCTAGATAATCTATGACCAAGAGATCAATGATTTGTTCAGGCCCCATATTTTGCGGAGTAGGCCAATGATCGGTTACAGGTTTACCAGTGTAAATGACATGTCGCAGCAATAAATAATGGAGTACTGTTGGAATTTACTATGAAAACACCCACCTGCTAGGCACAAGGAAGTGCTGATGTGAGTATGAAAAAACTCCCACGCATGTGCACAGTCATGTGACCTGGTGGATATCTAGCAGATCCTCCCCAGCTTTGCTGATCCCCATTGCTGGTTATACCCAACACCATACTTGCCTATTTTGAAAACTAGTTTCAGGGAGATAATAGTTGGTAGTAGAATTTTTGCATAATGTGTCACGCTCCACCCAAAGGGCGTGTCTAGTTCCATATATGGAAAGATTGTGAACGTGGCACCTAGAAGCGTGGGTGTGTAAGGTCGACAGTCAAATCATCTACATGAGTTTCCAAAACAGACAGTATTTCATACCCTACCATCCACTAGGGCGTGGAGGGAGAATATAATAAGTGTGCCGAGCGCAGCATGGCGAGCGCACGTGTTACACTGATTAAGTGTCCATGTCAAGTTATGTCAAACTTCAGGACAAGAAAACGTGAAAAACTCAACATTCCAACCATAGCCATTTCAAACTATTTTATGTGTCGACCTAAGCCCTATCATCCAGGAAAACCTTCATGGTGTCAACCCTGTGACCCATCCATAAAACCCGTACTGTAATGGTTATGCCGTCTTAACCATAGTGGCCTATGGGGACAGCTGTAATGTTATGTATATAGTGCTGTTCTCTTAAAAGGACACAATGTTTTACATTGCGCGTACAAGCAAAATACAGTAGCCTTTAGTCACTGGTGAGGTATGATTTTTCTGGGTATGGGTCAAAGGTCAACATACATTAGGTCAACCAGTGAAGGTTGACAGGCCTTGGGTCGACACATTAAGTTTACCCAGGTATGTCGATATGATCAACTTCCAAAAACTTTCCCTGGTTGGTAACAGTTTGTTAACAGCAGCTTCCAATGATCTTGTTACTTGTGGGTTAGACCTCTGAGGTACCAGTATTTTTTTGTAAGTCCCTAACCGCCAGAATCCTCTGAATGTTGACATTTCACATGTCAACATGGAAACATTCTGAGGATTGCCAACAGCTTGACCATGTGACAGGATACCGTTAGTTATCCAGCTCCCGTCTCACTTTTTTTTTTTAAATTGGAACATGGGAAAACAACAAACAGAGGAATACATGGAATGCTCCTCACATTTAAAAAGGGGGAACTGGCTGTGTGGGCATTGTGTGAGTAAACAAATGTGACAGTTGATAAGAACTATATGGCCCAACCGGTCTGGGCTTTCCCATGGGTGAATACCCCAGTCTGCCACCCCCCCACCCCACATTGTTGGATACGTGCACCCGGCACACAGCCTGTTCGCTGTGGCCGCACACATCCGGCGTATGCACATGTGCAGAAAAGTAATGCGGCTGTGCATGCGAGCAAACAGACCTGAATAAGGTCCTTAAAGCATTAAAGAGGAGGAACCAGAATAACAGTCTACCTGAAATCTCTACTACATTAACATCTATTTTAAGGAAAGTGCTCTATGTCCTCTCTCCAAATCAAACACCTGGACAGTACTTTCTGGCTACCCTGCCATGTAATAACATTGTTAGCGAATACAGGAAAACCAGTGAATATAGTGGGAACCGCTCCACAGATTTCTGCATGCCGGCAAACACATCTGATAACGTGTTTTAAAGTATCGTAACTTTTTACCCAGGCAGGGACACAGCCAGAATGTTGAGGGCCCTGTGGCATCATTTCGATGTTGCTTAATGTTTCTGGAGACACAGCTCTGTAGTGGTATTATGCTTCATAATGACGCCTTAGTTCATGATAAATCAAAGTTCATATTATGAAAATGTAGATTGCCAGCTCACAGAATGCCTCATTGTGACATCAGTACACATTATGCAATGTCCGTGTTCATTCTACATCAAAGACTGGTATCTCATTTACCTGTTACCTTATCTCACCTTATTAACAGGTGGCAGCACTTCAAGTGCTCCATCCCCACTGGCAGCTTTGGAATCTTAAGGTGCGTACACACTAGCCGATATATCAATGCACCATCGGCCAGTGTGTACTATCAATATATTAGGGTATCGTGCTTTGTGTATGATCTGCTGACCACCCATACAGGGAGCTGGCCGGTGGTGGGATGACATTAGTTAAGGTAAGTGTATAAACAGGAAATGAGGAAGTGGGAACAAACAGGCTGATACCTGAGGGTGACACTTCCTAATAGAGGAAATTTCCACTTTCGATGGAGATCTTGCTGTACCTTTCTGGGGTGTCCTAATCTCAGAGCTCAATCTCCACCCACAGGGCTCACTTAATATTGCTTTAATCAAGAGACGCATATTCTTCAACAGTGCCAGGCTCTTTGATTGGCTCAGCTGTGCATGTAAGGGTGACACAGGTGAATAATCACATGGCTGTGGAGCTTTACTGAGAGGGAGAGACAGACCACCACGTACACAAGTGCCAAATCCCATTTTCAGGCAGGACACAGTTGCTTAGCAGGCAATCCCAGGAACTTGGTAAATAATGACCCGTAAGGAGATCTGCATACCTAAAGGTACATTAGGGCGACTTCTCTGCCAAGCCTGCCTGGCCCAGCTTCTGTGCAATATGCATGGGACCGCGCATCGCATCGGACCTGCTGTAATTCACCTGCAATTGGGCTCTTTATCTGTGATTGATTAGTGCGATCACAGGGAAATAGCCCAAATTGCAGGTAAATTGTATAGTGTATGGGAGTAATAAGTCTCTGGGCCCCTAGCAATGGTACCCACATATTCTTTGCGAGTCTTGTTCATGAATGGAGTAAAAGGCTTTTTAGAGGCATATTTATCATCTGGTTCTAGACCCAATAATTATACTTTTGCCAGTTATAGCAGCAATATGAAATGACTGTTCCCTTAAATAATCACACGCAGTGGCAGGCACAGCCTGCCCCTACGTGTCAGAAGGGATCAGAACCATTCTTGTGCAGTGTTGTTGTGCCCACATCTCCTGCCCTTTCCTGGTAAATACTGGACGAAGCACACTATAGGCTACAATGATAATGCGCTCTGCACAAGATCTGCGTCTCTCATCGGAACTCATTACTTGCTCCCACTTACACACCTTTTGTTATGCAGCACCCACCCTATGGAATGCCCTTCCACGCACAAGAAGACTCTCCTCTAGTCTCCAAACTTTCAAGCACTCCCCGAAAACTCACTTCTTCAGGCAAGCTTATCATATTTAAGTACCACACGCATAACCCTCTGAGGCACTTATGTATTACAGGTTGAGTATCCCGTATCCAAAATGCTCGGGACCAGGAGAATTTTGGATAACGGATTATTCCGTATTTCGGAATATTTTAATATTTCAATGATGTATTTTGAAGTATCTTGCATGTATGCTGTATAAACACATAATATACACACAAATATATTTTATTACCACATAAAATGCACACAAATATATTTTAATTGTTCAAAAAACAAGGTTTCAAAACGTGAAACAAAATGTGTGTACTATCTCAGCACTGAATTTGAATGCCAAGCAATCATTGTCTTGCACATATATAGTGGCAGTTACATATCATGTCCCCAGTGATGCTGTTACAAATGTCCCCAGTGAGTTTTTAGCAAAAAAAAAATTTTTTTTTCACTTTCTGGAATGTCCATATTTCGGAATAATTCGGATAACGGATACTCGGATACGGGATACTCGACCTGTATAAGGAATCTGCTGTGCTATATAAGAAACTGTAAATAAATATATTGGCTGGGGCCTCTTCTTTATACATCCCTGTACGCCGCATTTCCCACTGTCTAGCGCTGCAGAGCATTGCATAAATCAGGGACAATGTTCTTCAAAATGCTCACAGCGTGAGTCTGCATACATTAAGAAATGGGTATGCGGTGTATGCTACTGAATGTTGCCACATATTACCGATTAGGTGGTTCCACGGTTTATCAAGCAGGAAATGTATAGTCATGAGCTGACAACAGGCCCACCATAACAGTGCAATTTATCATTTTACCTTTCAATATCCAAGTTCCAGGTGAGAATTTCTTTCAAGATCGAGACCATTAGAACTTACGTGTGATGATAGCTATTTTCCTAAACTGAGCAATTGGTCACAGACCTTTGTTCCTGGTAGTGTACATTGCTGTCCTTGTGAGGAATATCCACCAAAGTGACTTACTTTATCAAGCTTTGATTGGTCCCCTTGGGTAACCAATCAGAAATGTTTGCGATGGCTAAACCGTAAACAGGAATGACATACCGCATAGTACTTTTGCAGGGTGAAGCACTGAGAAAAGGCTATGTAATAAATCAAAATGAATGTTTGTAAATTGATCATTTCAATTACATTGAAATCAAAAGGAAATTCAGTTTGAAAAAAAAGAAGTCCCTGGTACTTTTTGAACTAGATTTCATCTAATGCTTGTGTTGACCTGTCAACCTTAGCCATGTCCACTTATTTCAGGTGTCGACCCTAGAGAACAGGTATCAGGATTTATTTTCTCAGCGAACCCCTAACACAAGTTAAATTTTTTTATAAATTAAGTAAATTGTGATTATACGTGAACCTTAGGGCCAGCTATGTTGTGCATGACAGGGCTGCACTTCTGTGTGTCCACATATTATATGATTGTCAGCCACCAGCACTGGGTTTGCTCAGAACATGAATAATTTGACTTGGTCCTGTATCACCAGCCCAGGGCACACCTGTAGGAGCCTCGCAGCAGTTTTGGAACCACTGACAGATATGTCAAAGTCACCTCCAGGGGATACATCCATCCTGAGATCTTTAGTTTCTCTATATGGCAGAAGAAGGGCAACTAAAATGGTGCATGGCCTACATCACAAAACTTACCTTGGAAAGACTAAAAGTTCTTAATATGTATAGTTTAGAGCACAGAAGGGAAAGGGGGGACATGATAGAAACTTTCAAATATATCAAACAAGGTACAGGTGGGAGACATTCTTCACAGGAAGAGGAGCAGCAGAACACGAGGACATGCACGGACACTAGAGGGAGGAAGATTCAGGAGAAATGTGAGGAAGAATTACTTCACAGAAAGAGTAGTGGATAAGTGGAATAGCCTCCCATCAGAGGTGGTAGAGGCAAATACAGTAGTACAATTTAAACATGCTTGGGATAGGCATTTTGATATCCTTACAAAAAAAATAAGGATCAAATATGGTTTGAGGTAACATGTTTAACCCCTTCACGACATTTGACGTATATATACGTCATGGTCGGGAAGTACTTCCCGACCGTTGACGTATATATACGTCATGACTTCTAACTGTCACTGCGTCTAGAGACGCAGTGACAGTTAGGTGATGTCTGCTGTCCCTGACAGCAGACATCCCCCCTCGTCGCCCAGGGGGGGCAGGGGTGCCCCCCCCGGTCGGCGATCGCTGTGATTGGCTGTTCAAATCTGAACAGTCAATCACAGCGTTTCCTGTGTTACCGGCGGCTAAGCCGCTCGGTAACACAGAAAACGGTGGTGATCGGTGCAGCACCGATCACCACCGAGCGGCAGCACCCCCCTCCCACCCGCCGGGCACTCACCCGGCAGCGGCAGCAGCTCCCCCGGCTCCCCCGGTGCGCACGCAGCGCTGCCCTCCTCCCCCCTCCCCCCCGCAGCAGCAGCAGCAGCAGCAGCATCATGCTGCTAGAAAAGTTAAAATTAAATAAAAAAGAAGTTTTGCAAATGTATATGTATATATATATATATATATATATATATATATATATATATATACACACACACACACACATATATATATATATATATATATATATGTGTGTGTGTGTATATATATGTATATATACAGATGGGGCCGGGCTCATCTTTGCAGGGGATGGCGATGGCGTCGCCATCGCCATTCCCTGCTCCCGCGCCATCTGTGTGTCGGAAGGGGACGCGCGCGCACGAGGTGCGCGCGCGTCCCCTTCCGACGGTGCTGCCCTCGGTTGCCCGGTGCCCACACCGGGCGCTCGCACCCCCCCACAGCCTCCTCGGGTCCCCCCAGCCCCCCTCGAGCGGGAGGCGGACAGTATTGTGTCCGCCTCGCCGCCCGGATACTGAGACGCGCGTGCGTGGGGGATGCACGCGCGTCTCAGTCAGATGGCGCGCCGTGTTGCTGGCGGATCGCCAGCAGCATGCTGCTGGCGATTCGCCAGCAAGCATAAGGCCTGCGCTATCTGTATATATATATATATATACACACACATATATATATATATATATGTGTGTGTGTGTGTGTATACCGCACCGATCACCAACGATCGCCAGCCCCCCCCCCCCTCCCACCCGGCAGCCCCCCTCCCTCCCACCCACCCGGCTGCCGCAGCGCCAGCACCCCTCCCACCCCCCCGCCAGCCGCAGCGCCAGCCCCCCTCCCAAAGCTGGTGACCAAAATGGGGTCACTTGTGGGGGGGTTCCACTGTATTGGTGCTTCGGGGGTCTTGCTAATGCGACATAGCACCCACCATTCATTCCACCACCAAAAATCACTCCTTCCCTTCTGAGTCCTGCCATGCACCCAACTGGTATTTTTTGGTCACATGTGAGGCATTGCCGTACTCGGGAGAAATTGGGGCACAGATTTTGGGGTGCTTTGTCTCCTTCATTCCTTGTGAAAATTAAAAATTTTGAGCCAGAACTGCATTTTTGTGTAAAAAATTAAATTTTTTTACACAAAAATGCAGATCTGGCTCAAAATTTTTCATTTTCACAAGGAATGAAGGAGACAAAGCACCCCAAAATCTGTGCCCCAATTTCTCCCGAGTACGGCAATGCCTCACATGTGACCAAAAAATACCAGTTGGGTGCATGGCAGGACTCAGAAGGGAAGGAGTGATTTTTGGATTTTGCAGCACAGATTCTGGTTGAATGACCCCCGAAACACCCATACAGTGGAACCCCCCCACAAGTGACCCCATTTTGCAAACTACACCCCTCAGGGAATTCATCTAGGGGTATAGAGTACATTTCAAACCCCCCGAGGTTTCACCAATTTTGATACAACTGAGCTGTGAAAATGAAAAATTAATTTTTTTCATTTTCACTACCCAGTTGTACCACAATTGGTGAAACCTCGGGGGGTTTGAAATGTACTCTATACCCCTAGATGAATTCCCTGAGGGGTGTAGTTTGCAAAATGGGGTCACTTGTGGGGGGGTTCCTAACTTTTAGCATCTTATGGTGCCTAGAAACCTACATGGTGCCTAAAAAATAATCTCATAAAAAGGAGGCTCCAAAATCAAGTAGGTGCTCCTTCTATTATGAAGCCTGTGGTTTGGTCACCGTGCACACTAGGGCCACATATAGGATATTTATGAAAACCAAAGAATTGGGGGAATCAATTTTTAGTCACATTTCTCTAGTAAAATGTACTGTATTTGTTAGAAAAATGTATTAAAATTGAAACTCTGCAAAAAAAATGAAATTTTGAAATTTCACCTACACTTTGTTTTAATTCCTGTGAAACACCTAAAGGGTTAACAAACTTCCAAAATGCTGTTTTGAATACTGTGAGGGGTGCAGTTTTTGAAATGGCATCATTTATGGGGGTGTCTCACATACAAGTCCCTCAAAGTCACATCAAAACTGACCTGGTCCCTAAAAAAATCAGAGTTTGAAATTTTCTTGAAAATTTGAGAATTTGCTAGTCATATTTGAAGCCTCCTAGTGTCCAAAAAAATGAAAAGGGGGTTGAAATAATGATTGCAACATAAAGTAGACATATGGTCTTTGTTAGTTATTAACTATTTTGAGTGGTATGATTATTTGTCTCACAAGCAGAAAATGTGACATTTTGCATATTGCTAAATTTTCCATTTTTTCACGATATTTTGGTATTTTTCACAAAAAAACACAGACTGTATCGACCAAAATTTACCACTAACTTGAAGTACAATGTGTCACGAGAAAACAATCTCAAAATCACTGGGATAAGTAAAAGCAAAAAAAAGTTATCCCCACTTAAGTGAGACATGTCAGATTTGAAAAAAAGGGCTCTGTCATGAAGGCACAAACTGGCTCTGTCATGAAGGGGTCAAAAAAAGGGGCAGACTAGATGGGCCAAGTGGTTCTTGTGTTTCTATGTTACGGCAGAGGAATTAATTACTGTAGGAGCATTTATTTGGCCAGGCAGCATTCAACAGCGGCGTCCCAGTCTGCCCAGCTCAGCACATTGTACTAGTCCACAACTGCCAGGCTGAGCAGGCTCCGCAACAACTGCCTGGCTGATAGGTCAACGGGAAAAAGGGCGACATGCACAAGGTCGACATTGACATAAGGTCAACACAAGCAATAGGTAAACACATGAAAAGGTCGACATGAATTTTTCATGATTTATTTTTCACACTTTACAATACACGTGGACTATGATTGAGAACGGCAAATGGCCAGGGTATATGTTACACTAATTGGGCATCAATGTTGGCTGATGTTGACACAGCCACCAAAACAAAAACTCATGTCAACCTTTTCCAGTGTCTACCATTCCCATGTTGACATGATTGTGTCGACATTTTAACATGCCAACTTTTTTCCATGTGTCATCATTGTCAACCTAGTCATCCACACCCATTTTTTTAAAATTTTTGTAAAGGGGGAAAGGTATCAGAAGGGGACTCTTGTGGAGGAATCTGACATGTTACAAATGTCTATAATTATATCAAGTGTTTACCTAATAGATAACTTTCCCTACTGACATTAGCACACACTTGGTTGGGTTTGTTTAGTGGTGCCATTGTGGTTACCTTCTGCACCAACATGCAGCCCCATAGCCAGAACCTTGTTGTGAAAAACTGATACAACAGATATCCCAGTCCCCGGCCACCAAATGAACACTATGGGCGGTATTCAATGCCGCGGTGCGGGGGTTTCTATGGCGAGGATGGCTTATTTTTGGCGAGGAAAAGCCATATTCACCGTCAAGCCCCCTCATTGTAGTATTCAATGTTTGACCAGAATCCTCGCCGTCCGATCCCCTTAAACGGCGAGGTTTGCTGTAAATGCAGTGAGTCTGCTGCCTTTTGTCGTGAGCCCCGCCGTTTTAATGGTCACACTGGCTGTTTCCACCAGAGGAAACCAGGGAGCTATCAGCACTTCCCGCCGTCATGGGCATTGAATACCTCTCTATAGATTTGCTCCATGTGAAGCGTAGGGGTATATAATAACAATCAGTTCTTCCAAAGCTGCTGAGCATGAAGAGCTGGATTTTAGAAGGCAATAGTAATACACACATCATCTTTGTGTGTATTACAGATGCCCATTTAAAGCCAGCCTTCAAAACTGATCTTTAGTAAATATAGCCCTAGGCTTCTCCTATAAGCACAGAAAACAGTAACGCAGGCATATCCAACCTGCGGCCTTGCCGTAGTTTTAGCATTCCCTAATATCAAAACTGTGGCAAGGCCTTCTGGGATGTGTAGTTTCATAACAGTTGGAGGGCCGCAGGTTGGACATGCCTGCTGTAACGCCTCCTTGTGCCCCTCCCCCTCATTATTTTACTATCCGCCCACATCCAAACATCTTCTATACTGCTGACAGGTCCTTTAGTAAGAAGCCCACTGGACACTGTTCATTGCTGACAGAATCTAACAGATTTGTGAGGACACAAAGAAAATCAAAACATACACTTTTGTAAATAAAAACGGAAAGATATAGAATGAAAGAAAAAAAATGTTTTCATTTAAACCTACCAATAAATTATTCTTGGGATAGTATCCGAACAGCATAATGTGTCCAATCAAAGATTTTCCATTACACTTCTTAGGTATATATATTTTTTTATTTATTTTAACAAAATAAATAAGATTGAATTATGTCAGTGGCCTCTTTATTATATATATTTGTTTTGCCTGTTTTATTTCAAGGAAAAACTCTTTTCATTGCCTTCCCGCTCCTGTGTGGGGGTCAGAATTTGGCACATGCATTTACAATGGGTCAGCTGTCTTCAATTCAACCAAATGAACATTTATGCTGGGCAAAGGATGCTGGGTAAAGCGGCCATATTTGAATGTTTGTGGATGAGTGACTAACATGTAAATCACTTACTTGCGCATTCAGAAGCTTCAATATTAGCATGGCCGTGGATAAGAAATAGGACGGGAAATAGTGGTTCACCATAAAAATTATATTTAATTGTCCATGAGCTGCACATTGCACGGAAGGCAAATAATTGTTGTCAATGGTTACTAGGTGGCTTGCATTGTTGAAGAAGGTGGCAGATAAAACCTTTTCCCCTTGTATGTACCAAAGTAAAAATAATAAAAGAAGTAAAATGACTAGTTGTTACATTATTGCTGTGTCCAGCAAAGCAGTGTGATTGCTCTCAATAAGTTTATGAATATTCTACAGTGCTTTCTAGAAAATATGGCTAAGGGAGTAATATAATTATTTGGATGCCAAAAAGTGGTTCAATATAATGCGTTTACCTGAATTCACCATACTGTGCATTAAATATATAGATCAGAGGTAAACAACTAGTTGTACCCAATAGGCTGTGAAACTACAAATCCTAGTTGGCCCTGCCATTCTTTGGGCTCATTCTGAGCAGACCTGTTTGCAGTGAGTGGTTATCGACCAATTAATATACAGGACCACAGAAAGGTGGCCTATTGCTGGCCAGATACAGTAACCCAATAACAGCCAAAGAGGCAGAAGTCACCTGATGTGGGAATATATCATCACACTGCTATTTTGAGCCCAGAGGACTCTGTGTTTACTACAGAAGGGTGAAATAAAGCTCGTTACTTGTTTAAAAAGTAGACATGTGCAGCCTGACAGCCATCTTGCAACCGGGATCTAGGCTTGCCCTCAAAGCAACTGCATATCAGGAGCCGGCAGCAATGAAGGGGGTTTTACACCAATCATGTCCCGGTTCTCATTATTTAAGGAATAAAACCAGGGCTCCAGCACAGGTCCTATTTCTATACATATATTATTTAGCTGTACTTTGATTAGCTCTCTTTTTCTTTTTAATAAACGAAACAAAACTGCTTCATTTTGCCCTATTAATGAGATTTAATGGTGGGCGGTTTTCCAGCAGCAAAAAGCCGCTGTATTCATGTCGGTGGCCAAGTGACACGGAGAAGGTTGTCCTCAGTGAGTGTACAGGGATGGACAGTGGGGAGTGCAGATGGAGGGAAGACACTGAGGCCGGACTAAGAGAATTCCTTGTACGAATCCAGGCTGAACGCAGTGTCCAAGAATCGCTTCAGTTCGGTCATGTGGGTTTTCTTGTTGCCAGTGGCTGGAGCAGCTGCAGGGTCACGGCCAGCATACCTGGAGCAATAGAAAGAGATAGGAGGTCTCTAAGCAATGGGTGCATGGCTGCTGTGTGCATACAGCCAGGTCACTCAGGCACAACATGTGCTCGTCACCAATGAGCCTGCTGATACGTCACTGCATTACTTCTAACAACAGGAGCAACTAGTTTGGACTTTTTAATTGTATCCAGAGACAGCCAATAACAATGAACTAGTCACATGACATGACACCTAAGTATTGAGCTAATTATTGGCTGATTTACTCTATGTTACATTAAAAAGATAGCTTAGGTTACTATAATACAGCATGCGTTTCAGGGGGCGCGTTCTGCTACTAATAACGTTTGGGTCGTATCTTAAAAACACACATTTTGTGGTGACAGAAACAGGAAAACATACCCTGCTATTATGATGGCAAAAGGGTAAAACTACAAAGCAAGTCATTTATTTGTCAGCTCTCAGTAAAGCTGCTATGTCATTGGATGCTACTCGCTCCAGGGTGGTTTCTGCTTGGTATGTGCGCAGTATATACTTATACAAAGAGGAAGATGTTAAATGCCAGTGGGCGACACTGTGCTAATGCAGCCACTTAGATGCACATTAATGCACAACAGTAAATGCACTTTCTCTTGAAGTAGATGCTATTTGAAACCTATAAAAGTGCTGGATGTAGGTGGAGAAGCGGCTGCTTACCAGACAGGTTTAGTGCGCTGTATTGTGGTACGTAATCTTGGTTTCACGTAGTCATAGTAACCCTGGTTTTTGTGTTCTTCTTGGCACCAAACAACGTCGGCATTCGGATACTTATTCACCTCCTGCTCCAAAAGGTCAAAGGGGAATGGAGACAGCTAGAGGGGGGTGGAGGGAAAGTGACAGGGATTTATATATTTAAATAACGACCTCAGAGCATGTAACATAGCACATACTACAATACAGATTCCACACACACTAGCTACTAGTATACGTACTAGTATAAGTGGCAATAGCACAGATTATATTAAGCAGCAAATAGTGCTCACCTGCTCCACACGGGTGATGACCACCTCCGATTCCATTCCTCGGTTGCTGCGCTCTTTGGTCAGTTCATAGTACACTTTCCCTGTGCAGAAGAGGATGCGCTTCACCCCAGCAGGATTCTGGGAGGCCGGTCCAGCGTCAGGGATTATTCTCTCAAAGTGAGTGCCTACAGTAATACAATGGAACTTAGTGAGAGATAAAGGGGAGATCAACTACCCATAAAGGTGCTCCCACAACCTAGACACAGACACTAAACAATTAGGTACAATCCGGTGTTTTAAAACAAGATACAATGGAATTTGTTTTTGTAATATATAATCCCATTCCTTTGAGGAAGATATGCAGTGGAGCAGTCTTTGAGGCACCATTGCCGCCATTTCCATAACAACTTATCCCTTTCTTGGCCAATAGGTTTGACCCCATAGACCTAATGCATATGAACTGTAATACTACAGGCTAACACTCGTCTTACACATCAGAAACAAATCACCACATAAAGCCGCAATCCCATGTCTGCCAGGGTCAATCAGTGATAGTCTACAATCTACCCCATGTAGGAAGAGATCACCCGGCCATAATTCTACAAGAAAGTGGTTCTTCCAGTTGAAATCTCTCACCAGAAACAGGAATACAGGAATTAATAATACATGGGCACATACAAAGTATAGCCGGGGTCTTGCCCGCAGTGCTTCTGACAAACACCTAATTGAAGGATGTAATGTAGCTTGCAGGGCAATTTCCTGATTTGCTCTAAAACCTGACATGAGAAGAGTGTTACAAGATCTTCTGTTGTGGTCTTTATAAAACACAGTGGGACACATTTATAAGATGTGAATTCTACATGTGAATACACATCTTAGTAAATTTCCCCCAGTATGTGTGTTAACGAATGTTTGGTCTTTTGACACTGCTTCAGTAGTATGTAGACCTCAACATATATATAGTAGAGACATCCCCGACAGAATAGGGAGACTTCACTTCACCATACTGCATAAGAATAAGGAGACCTCGTCGCATGACCTTCAGTGCAAGGTAGACGTCCCCACACCACAGTGAGGGTAAGTGGGTGTCTGACGGACAAAATCTAGGCTGACAGTCAATAGGTGGTTGACAGTGACAAAATGTAGGCATGGAAAAAGTTGAATTTTTTCCTTATTTTTCATACTTTAACATGGACCCTGATTGCCGGAAGCATGGTGAGTGAAGCGAGCCATGTCAGGGGACGCAGTACACTAATTGGTCACATGGACAACAAATAAAGGCAAAAAACTCATGTCAACCTGTTGCACGTTGAGTTCTTGCTGTCGACGCAATGACTGTCAACTAAGGCAGTGTCTGTGAGCTATACCACACCCCACATCAAGGGGACATGAAAACACACACCTGTGACATTTTTCCAAGTACAAATAATAACAGTAGGTGCAAGGATTTGCAGGTCAAGTATTATATTGCTCTATATCTATATAGACCACAAATACAACTAAAACATGCATACTAGCCATGTCATTGCCTGATGAGGGACATTGCTTCTTACCTGCCAGCATCTCATCAAAATTTGATCTGGCTTCAGGGAGACGAAGAAGGGACTTTGGAGTGAAGATTATCAGCTGTTACACAAAGACAAGAATGGTAAAACAGGGAACAAAAGAGGATCAATAATGGAACTGAAATAACAGAGTAACATTACATACATACACTACTACTGCAGCATATATCACAGGGTTAGTTAAGATATAGGAGAACAAGTAGGAATATTTATAGAACACTTAAGATAAACTGATCACGCATACACACACATGCAAACTGATTCAAAAAACATATAAAGCTGACTGGCTTGAAGTATGGAGCACATACTTCGTAAATGTTACCGGAAGGTATGTACATGCCAAAAAAAAGTTATCTCAAGGCGTATAAACCCTTCAAAGTCTTGTTTAGATGTGACCATTCACACCGTAAGCAATTATTTCTATGCACTTTATTAAGCCCTAAACAGTAACAGATAAGGACATACGGACTACCATACCGGTTTCCGGAAAGGAAGCAGGATCTGTCTGCGGAGAACATGGAAGAAGTTGGCGGGAGTGGAGCAATTCACAACAATCCAGTTACAGTCATACAGCTGGCGGACAGCAAAGTCCTCAGACATTTTCTGGCAAGGAAACAGGCAGAAAACAAAGATCACTCAGGTGCGAAAACCTACACCAACACATAAATGCTTCTTCCTACAACAGTGTATTACTGCAGACTTTATCCTCCTGACATTGCAAATCACTCATTGCAAAATTGTCATACAGGGACCCTCCCAAAATTAGTGCCTTTTATTCCACTAGTGTCATACAGGGCCCACTACCTCTCCCTCTTATTCCAGTAGTGCCACACAGTGCAGCCCATGTTTTTATTCCGGTAGTGTCATACAGGGCCCCCTAACTCTCCTGCGTATTCCTGTAGTGTCATACAGAGCCCCCTACCTCTCCTCCTTATTCCAGTATTGTCAGACAGGGCCCCCTACCTTTCCTTCTTATTCCAGTAGTGTCATACAGGGCGCCCCCTACCTCTCCTCCTTATTCCAGAAGTGTCATACAGAGCCCCCTACCCCTCCTCCTTATTCCAGTAGTGTCATACAGGGCCCCCTACCTCTCCTCCTTATTCCAGTAGTGTCAGACAGGGCCCACTACCTCTCCTCCTTATTCCAGAAGTGTCATACAGAGCCCCCTACCCCTCCTCCTTATTCCAGAAGTGTCATACAGGGCCCCCTTCTTCTCCTTATTCCAGTATTGTCATACAGAGCCCCCTACCTCTCCTCCTTATTCCAGTATTGTCATACAGAGCCCCCTACCCCTCCTGCTTATTCCAGTAGTGTCATACAGGGCCCCCTACCTCTCCTCCTTATTCCAGTAGTGTCATACAGGGCCACCTACCTCTCCTCCTTATTCCAGTAGTGTCATACAGGGCCCCCTACCTCTCCTCCTTATTCCAGTAGTGTCATACAGGGCCACCTACCTCTCCTCCTTATTCCAGTAGTGTCATACAGGGCCCCCTACCTCTCCTCCTTATTCCAGTATTGTCATACAGGGCCACCTACCTCTCCACCTTATTCCAGTAGTGTCATACAGGGCCCCCTACCTCTCCTCCATATTCCAGTAGTGTCATACAGGGCCCCCTACCTCTCCTCCTTATTCCAGTAGTGTCATACAGGGCCCCCTACCTCTCCTCCTTATTCCAGTATTGTCATACAGGGCCACCTACCTCTCCACCTTATTCCAGTAGTGTCATACAGGGCCCCCTACCTCTCCTCCATATTCCAGAAGTGTCATACAGGGCCCCTTACACCTCCTCCTTATTCCAGTAGTGTCATACAGGGCCCCCTACCTCTCCTCCTTATTCCAGTAGTGTCATACAGGGCCACCTACCTCTCCTCCTTATTCCAGTAGTGTCATACAGGGCCACCTACCTCTCCTCCTTATTCCAGAAGTGTCATACAGAGCCCCCTATCCCTCCTCCTTATTCCAGTAGTGTCATACAGGGCCCCCTACCTCTCCTCCTTATTCCAGTAGTGTCATACAGGGCCCCCTACCTCTCCTCCTTATTCCAGTAGTGTCATACAGGGCCCCCTTCTTCTCCTCCTTATTCCAGTATTGTCATACAGGGCCACCTACCTCTCCTCCTTATTCCAGTATTGTCACACAGTGCCCCCCATGGTTTTATTCCAGGAGTGCCATAAAATGACCCGCCCCCCTCTTCATTATTTCAGCAGTGTCACACAGTGCCCCCCATGTAGGACCCCCCTCCTCATTATTTCAGCAGTGTCATTCGTTGCCCTGCCTTCTTATCTCCGCAGTGTCATACAGGTTATTATGTCTACGATGCCGGTATGTCTAATTAGTAACTTACAGGCCACACATCTGGGTCATCATTGCACATCTGCAGGAAGCGTTCAGGTCTAGCAGAGGAATGTTCAGGACCCTGAGGTACAGACACACAAATAGTTACATTTACACACATACTATGTAACTTCATATATGTAATCACATTTACATTCCCAACACCATATCTAGACCGGTCCTGAGAAGCTTCACAGTACATTTCTCAGGCTGGAAAACCTCATGGTGCCAGTCAGACCAAGCATGGCATAGACACAATTATACTTTGTAATGTAGATGTTACAGCATACTTGCCTAACTGACCCTCTCCTTCCGGGAGAAAATGCTCTGTTCCTGGACTTCCCTGGTAATGTAGGATTGCCATCACCTGTGGTGAAACACCTTTCTTATCAATTACCTAGCTCCCCACAGGTGATGGTAATCTTACATTACCAGGGAAGTCCAGGAACAGAGCATTTGCTCCCTCATGGAGAGGGTCAGGTAGGCAAGTATGTGCTACAGTAGCAAGATTAAAACAGGAAGATGGAATCTAGACTATCTATATACATAAAGGTCCATAGACATACAGAATGTACAGAACTATGCCTGCCTTGAAAAAGCTGCCCCCAGTGACAGCGAAACACGTTGGGGATCGAACAGGACCTATAGTAGACACTCTGCCCACCACCTGCTTAATTCTCTGGACTTTGCTTAAACACCTGGAGCATTCGATACCTGGCACTGTGCACTTTATAAAGAGCATCACACAGCCCTTGGACTGGGAGTTACAAAGTGGCTTATCAATTGGAGCATCCACTCCACTGTTACGGAACACGCACTTTAGAGAGGATCCTCTTAAGCCATTGAAGTCTATTGCGGACTGGGATACCTCCAGCGATCCATTGGGATTTCAAATTGGACTCCAGCTACCTCATACTCTCTCCCCTCCAGGTTGAGACACACCAGAGCAGGTTATATCAAACAGGTCCTGTATTGGTTTCAAGTGATATATTGTTTTTATTGGCTTTTTATATATATACCTTTTTTATTGTATGTATATTTTTTTGTGTCATAGAATTACATTTATATATCAATTGGATGAATTCATTAAAATATATGAGCGCTGCAATATTTCTTTTCTTTCTAAGGTTTACCTAAGCCTGTAGGACAAGAGCAGGAGTGCAGAACTATACACAATAGCAGTAGCTGTCATTTTTAGTAATGGATGATCTTCCATATGGATACTGCACAATATATATATATTAAATCAGAGTCAGTAACTTGGTAATGTTGCATCAAATTTCACACAGAGATAACATGCAGAAAGGATTATTCCCTTACCATGCCCTCCATGCCATGGGGTAGTAGCAAGACTATTCCATTCTGTCGCACCCACTTAGCCTGCCCGGGGCAAATGAACTGGTCGATGATACATTGAGCGGTGTTGTGGAAATCTCCAAACTGGGCTTCCCAGAGAACCAGTGCATTGGGACTAGCCATGGCAAACCCAAGCTCAAATCCTGGGGAGACACAGACAGTGGGACTTGATCAGTGATCAGTGTGCACCAGAGCACCACTTACAGAGTACCACCTACTTCTACCCAATAGGACTTGTCCTGTTTGTAGATGCGCTTTCATAATGCGTTTTACACTAACACGGCAAAGATCTACCTGATTTCCAGGGGTTTATTTACTAAGATGCGAGTTCTATTTAAGATGGGATGTTGCCCATAGCAACCAATTGGAATTTACTTATTTATTTAGCACCTTCTATAAGACGATAGAATCTGATAGGTTGCCCATAGCAACGTCCCATCTTCAATAATACTCCCATCTTAGTAAATAAACACTCCTCTGTCCATCAAGCAGCAGAGAATACAGTGTACTATATGCAACGCCCAGTGGCAGAGAATACAGTGTACTATATGCAATGCCCAGTAGCAGAGAATACAGCGTACTATATGCAATGCCCAGTGGCAGAGAATACAGTGTACTATATGCAATGCCCAGTGCAGAGAATACAGTGTACTATATGCAATGCCCAGTGGCAGAGAATACAGTGTACTATATGCAATTCCCAGCAGCAGAGAATACAGTGTACTATATGCAATTCCCAGCAGCAGAGATTACAGCGTACTATATACAATGCCCAGTGGCAGAGAATACAGTGTACTATATGCAATGCCCAGTGGCAGAGAATACAGTGTACTATATGCAATGCCCAGCGGTTGAGAATACAGTGTACTATATGCAATGCCCAGTGGCAGAGAATACAGTGTACTATATGCAATGCCCAGTGGCAGAGAATACAGTATACTATATGCAATGCCTAGTGGCAGAGAATACAGTGTACTATATGCAATGCCCAGCAGTTGAGAATACAGTGTACTATATGCAATGCCCAGCGGTTGAGAATACAGTGTACTATATGCAATGCCCAGTGGCAGAGAATACAGTATACTATATGTAACGCCCAGTGGCAGAGAATACAGTGTACTATATGCAATGCCCAGTGGCAGAGAATACAGTGTACTATATGCAATGCCCAGTGCAGAGAATACAGTGTACTATATGCAATGCCCAGCGGCAGAGAATACAGTGTACTATATGCAATGCCCAGTGCAGAGAATACAGTGTACTATATGCAATGCCCAGCGGCAGAGAATACAGTGTACTATATGCAATGCCCAGTGGCAGAGAATACAGTGTACTATATGCAATGCCCAGCTGCAGAGAATACAGTGTACTATATGCAATGCCCAGCGCAGAGAATACAGTGTACTTTATGCAATGCCCAGCTGCAGAGAATACAGTGTACTATATGCAATGCCCATCTGCAGAGAATACAGTGTACTATATGCAACGCACAGCAGCTTATTTTAACAGTTCCATCGCTACTGCGAGGGTGAGAATTCTGATGCGTTACAACAACACCTGGGAACAAGCATACCCGCACAGTAGCCCATCACGTAGCCTCCGGGTATAGTGCAGGCCTGGCTAACCTGTGGCTCTCCAACTGTTGTGATACTACAAGTCCCAGCATGGATTGCTACTGTTTTGCTAATAGGAAATGCTAACACTGTGGCAAGGCATGCTGGGATGTGTAGTTTTACAACAGCTGGAGAGCTAACCATTATCTGTTGTCTTGTACCAAACCTCAGTAGAGAAATAATGGTCACCCTATTGGCACTATTATACAGTAGATCCTGCTGTAACTTATGGCACTCACCCAGTACGCCATACTCAGACAGCGAGCTGTTGCAGACGGTGTACGGAGCTTGGTTCGCCCACAGATGGTTCATAGGGATACAAGTTCTCTTGTCTACATTTTGGTCATGTAAGACGTGATGACGATGGCTGCAGGACAGACAACACACCCCAAATGTATGAGAGCATATAACTGCGGCAACAGTAATATCCTGCTGCAAATCAACCTTAATGTACATTTTACATCAATGCATTTATCTAATAGCAGACACAACACTGTAACAAACAGATAAAGCACATACATGTACATGGTCAGGCTGGTGCAATACAAGGTGGTAGCCAAACATAAAGAACACTTGGGGAGTGTAGTATTACAGAGGAGAGTGTCTATATAGACAGTGAATAGGTCAACACCAAAAGACTGACAGGATCAAAAGGTCAACATGGGAAGGGTCGACATAAAAAGGTCAATGGGTTAAAATGTTAACACATAAAAAGGTCGACATGGACCCAACACGTAGCTCATAGAACTGTGTGACTCACACATGCAGTATTGTTTTTTTTTTTAATTCATCTTTATTGAGTTTTACATTTAATAACAATATCATAACAAACATCACAAACCTACATATAAAAAACCTGACCAGTTGCAGAGAGAAACATTTTGAGCAATAGTTTCAAGTTAATGAGCCGGACTAACCAAAAACAGCTTAAATACTTTACCGAATCTCCCCAAGCGGAGAGAAAATTAGATCCTATGCAGCCTATAGCGAGTTGATATTAATAACACCGGTATCTCCAGGGAACTACAGCCCCATTCGTTCTTTACCTTTTCTGTTCTCATTTCCTTTCACTTTTCCTCCTTTCCATTCCCCCTTCTTCCTTTCTTTCCTTCCCTACTTACCCTACCTTTCCATCTCCCTTCTCTCCTTTCCTTCTTCCTCTTTCCTATTTTCCCCATTTATAGTGACAGCAAAACATCAAGAATGCTATAGTAGACCCTAACGCACTTTACCCCTATACCGAGGACCACGTATAGACCCTGCCAATTAATCATAGTGACATAATAAGGTACTAAAATACACATATAAACAATAATCATACAACCGTGGTACTCAGTGAAGCTCAAAGTATCATGAGAAAAAAGAAAAAAATCAATCAAATCCGTTTTTAGTGTAAAACATTATATTGGGGAGGGTGTGACAACGAAAGGGGGAAAAAAAAAACAACCTTGAAATCGCGGTGTCGGAATAAATGTAAAATTTTGTGTTTAAGTATTTCCTTCTTTTACAGAGTCACACATGCAGTATTGTAGATTGAATGACAAATCTGCACAATGTAAATTCTGCCTCCCTATTAACACTGTGGGGCCAGCATGTGTAAAATAGTACAGTAAATCAATGGTGCAGCTGACAGGCTATGTGGCTAATGGGGCCTACACATGTAGCGATATGTGTAGATGAGTCGCTGACCATCAATTGATGAAGGCGCACGCATATGTAAGGGTGGTCCAGACCACCTTTACATATGCGTGTAGAATTGCAGGGAATTGGGCTGGCAGCTGACATCCGGTTATGTCAGCTGTCCACCCCCCGAACGTGTGTCACGGGCACATTAGCATGTGTACGGCCAGTGTAATCATGGGAACGGCCATGAAACGCTGGGCGTTCACATATGCTAATGGCGCAGACCAGCACCCAATGCCCCTCTCCACCCCCACCCCATGCTCACAAGGCTGGGTGCGAGCACCCGGTGAACAGACTTTTCTACGAATGTGCACGCACCCAGTATATACACATGCACAGAAATACATCTGCGCATGCGCAAACCATTGGTTCCCGTGCGAATTCGCGGCCGCTGCAAATAAACCAGAATAAGGGTCTATGGTAGCTACGGAGCAGAGGTTCAATCAACACATCAATGTCAGTAGTAAGTTATACAAGCACAGTGCTCTGATCCACCCACACACATATAGGTTAGCCGGCGCGCGCTTCGCAGAGCAGCTTACACAAGATAAGATGCCAGGAGGTACTAAAGCAATCATTAATACATTGCGCTGGAAGCCCGCAGCAGTTGATATTATAGCACAGACTTTTATTCTTTTTCAATTGATATGTATCTTTGTTTTAAATATTTTGCCGTCCTAATTAATCTAATCAAAGTTAAATTTTAATATTGAAGGTGCACCAACAAAATTAAAAAAAATTCTCTCTCCATGTTCATGCCTACCCATTTTTATAGTGGTATCACACCCCATATTCTAATTGCCCATTTACTGATACAAGGCATACTATATTACTAGGGGGTCTCTTGTTGTAGGATATCCTGTGTGATTTGTACCATACCCTCTCCTATTTCCAAGAAAACAAATCATCTCGCCCACTACGGGTATATAGGAAACAGGATACAGTGGTATACAATCCGGGTACAGTATTGTGCATTTGGGGAGGTCTGTGGGCTGAACCAGTATTCTTTGCAGGGCACCAATGATGAGCTGCAGTCCTATAAATGTCGGATCAGACCAACCCTACCTTTTCCTACACATCCAGCCCACACTGCCAATCTAAGAGTAAGGAGAGATTGCCCCAATACCTGAAGGTGCCCCTCTCCACGTCCTGCCCACTCAGACGAATGTGGATGCCTTCCTTTAGGAGGGAACCAAATGCCATATACTCAGCCAGGGCCCAATCAACGGTCCTGTTCTTCACCATTTCTCCTCGAGCTTTCAGTACGCGGCTAAGTCCTGGGGACAGATGGCGTTAGGTTACATGGACATAGAACATTCAAGTGGAGACGCCGCAAGTGAATGCTGAGGGTAAAGCAACATTACCTCCATGAATAGTAAAGTCCTCTACGGGGACAGAGCTGGCCACGTTCCCGATGTGAGACAATTCCTCCTCGCTGAGCCCTGTGGAGGGACAGGTCATGCTGCGAGGCTGCCCATCCAGAGTGAAGAAACCTGCAGCACAACAGACGACAATGGTACCACAATCCTAACAGGATCTAACTGGGCAGAAGCTGTAATACCCACCAGGCCATGGGGAGTCCAGCCAATGCTTAATGTGAAGGATCTTCTCATCCTTGGAGCGTGTGAGAGCCTCCTCGCAAATCTTGTCATACTTCGCTATCTCCTCCTGTTATATAAAGACTTTATTACAGCAATGTGCCTCACCCTATGCAGCAACATGCAGCTGTTACTGTACACTACAAATTTACATGGTTTTGTCTAGTACACTGCAGAGCCCTTTACCTCGTACTCGAGCTGGTTGACCACTCCCTGCGATACCAGAGTCTCTGCATATTTCTGCAGTACCGTCTTCTGTTTGCGGATCTGTTTGTACATTAGAGGCTGTGTAAACATGGGCTCATCCATCTCATTGTGTCCATTCCGGCGGTAGCACACCTGCAGAGGACAAAAGACAGGTGTGGAACACAGATAGGAATTGCTGACATTAGCACATACGCATATACGCATATCGTGGAGTCCTTTTACACACCACATGTCTGTCTGTTTGCTCACTGACTGCACTATCATGTGGGAAATGTGCACTGGGATTGAAAGATTAGAAAAGTCAAATTTACTTACCATATGGACTGTCCCTTATTAAAGGTCCACTAAAAACCAAAATGGGTTTATATACACCAAATAAAGATTTAAGTCAACTGTTCCTAGGCGATCTCTCATTAATAAGCCTGTGCGATGCACATGTATCCACAGGCCATTTCCTCTATCCAGCATCCTCTTTCCCTCTCCTTCATTAGGCTGCACCTATGACCTGTAATGTTTCCTGTCACTGCTGCACTCACCAGCCTACATCAGCTGAAACAGACCTCATGACCATAAATCACTCTCTTATGACCTCTTTCTAAACGCCCTCTTCATTTTTCTTTATAAATCAATGGTTATTGGCATTCACAAATAGATATAAGCAATACAAACATTGTCCACACAACTATAACATGAATGCAGTTTCTTCTAGCAAAATACAAAAGAGAAGAAAAATATTAACTAGAAAAAACATATGAAAAGGGCACAAGAGGGGAAAAAATAATAAATTGGAATGTTTGGGAGAAAGGATGGGAGGCAAGGTTTAGGAAAATGATTCGAAGTGAATAAAGCCATCACTAGTCTATGATCTGATCCTGGGGTCTTACAGGGAGGTGTAAAAAAAATGGTCAACTATGGCTGCCTCAGAACCCTTAGCTGAGAGAGCTTTCCCAGCCAATCAGTGGCTGCCTGAATGTGAGGTTCTGTCTCAGCCAATCAGAGGGCCACCCAGTGTTTTGAAATGTTTTTTTTTTTTGGTACTTGTTTCCTAGCACGGCCACAATCTTGTGGATCGTGTACCTTTAAGTTAAGGTACACGATCCACACGATGGACCCGATTTCCTTTGAAATCAGGTCCATTTTGCCGGCAAAGGTACAAAATCGGGGGGCATCGCGTCGGTCGGGACCATTAACATTGGTCCCGACGCGACCGACGCGATGCCCCCGATTTCCCCATAGGCTTCAATGTTAAAATATTTTTTAACATTGAAATCGTGAGGATCGCGTCGGTCTTGTGCCATTATAATGGCACAAGATGAGATGGACTTGATTAAGTCCATCTCACCTTTAAAAAAATGTGAAAAATGTGAAATGGGCCAATATGACCCATTTCACATTATAGATGTCCCCGTCGTCACCCCACGATAGACGCCAACCCGAAGCGTGGCGAGCGCAGCGAGCCCGCGAGGGGCGGCGGTGCGCGTCCTCCGACCTTTTAATTCCCCTACTATCCACGTCGGCGTGGAGTTGAGAATAGAATAGTGTGGCGAGCGCAGCGAGCCACCGAGCCCGAAGCGTGGCGAGCCCCGCGAGGGGACGCGTATAACTTCACAGGTATACGCGTCCGCTCGCCACGCTTCGGGCTCGGTGGCTCGCTGCGCTCGCCACACTATTCTATTCTCAACTCCACGCCGACGTGGATAGTAGGGGAATGAAAAGGTCGGAGGACGCGCACCGCCGCCCCTCGCGGGCTCGCTGCGCTCGCCACGCTTCGGGTTGGCGTCTATCGTGGGGTAGGGTTTACGTCGTTAAATTTGGGGGTCTAGGGAATATTTTACATTGAATCCAATGTAAAATCGGGTCCCAGGGACCCGATTTACATTTTATTCAATCAAAAAATCGGGTCGGTCGCGTCGATCGCATGCGACCAAATCGCATGCGATGCGATCGACCCGATTTTTCCGACACGACCACCCCGATGTAAATCGGTGTGGCCGTGCTAGGAAACAAGTACCTTTTTTTTTTTTTATTCTACCACCGACTACCGCTGCATGCTTTGCAATGTCGCATCCGATTGCACAAGTGCATGGGCACCATTAGATCCACCTTAGTGTTGGTAACCACCTCTCCACCCTGTCTACAGAACATTTCCTGTGCTGCTACCCACATAGGTAATTATCTACAACACACAAATACAATCTTCCACAATCTTAAAATTCCAATCTCTCTGAAACCCCATATTTGTGCCTACCACATTCTCATCTATACTAATGCCCCCTCACAACTGCACCAAGTCACCTCTCTTCTCCAAACTCCTATTTCAGCATAGCCACTCCTACCATGGCAATGATAAGTAACCACTACTCCCTACCCTTTTCTGATCTGTATTTAGCTTTTCCACCTGTATGTCCTCTGACCCAATGTTCGAACTGCGGAGTCTTATAAATAACAGAATAGAGGACAGTCATAAGCACAGAAAAGGTAAATACAATATCTAAAGTTGTCCTGGCATTGAATCTTTTTATTACAAAAAATGAGGGGGGGAAATTGTCTTTTCACGTTTTAACTGTCATTGGGGTTGTTTGAATATTAAAAAAACGAGTTTGGTAACCAAGATTATAAGAGAGACTTATTTCTTTGTGTGGTTTGTAGTATAACTACTAGGTTAGGGTCATTGTTTGGGCCTGGCCAGAGCAATCCGCACACTGTATAGATAGTAATTGATAATATCACGTCGGAGCCTTCAGTATTAGTTGTAGAACTGGGTAACGCCTTCAAGGTTTCCAGAAATGAACTGATCCCTGTCCAGGACAGAACGTCTCTTAGAACATGAGATATAAGTAGCAGTGCACAGTACTGCCATTGCAGATAAAACGCACAATCATTAACACAGCAATAATTCCAACAGTCATCCAAGATGCAGTGCAAAGTCACCTTGCAGTGCAGACAGCCAGTAACTGTTCTGTGCAGGCAGGAAACCATAGGACCACAGAAGTAATGGCACAGTAATGCTGTGTACACACGGTTCGATTCAGTATCATTTTCGATTGCACTATATAGTCCAAATCGAATCGAAAATGACACGGAATCAAATAGTGTTTAGCTGCATTCGATCCTGATGCACGGCTCCGTGGCATCGGGATCGAAAGCAGAAATAAGTGGCAGGCAAGTCTATTTCTGCTTTGATCTTCAGATTGAATGCAGTTCCATGCTGCTCAATGCAGCGGTTCCCAATTCCTCCTCCCTCCTATCAGATGCCGGCACCTGTCCATATCAAATCGGTATTGCCGGCCGCCGGGATTTAATTGTGTGTACATGGCATTAAGTCCAATTTTCACAAGCCCACAATAGAAAATCCTAGTTCACAACGAAAACCTCCCCCATAAATGTGGATGAATTTGAACAGTTGGATGTGGGAGAGCCACGTACCAGGTCCACCACCACGTCCTTGTGAAACGTGTTTCTCCATTCCGCAGCCACGTTACACACATACACGACAGCCTCAGGGTCATCAGCGTTGACATGAAAGATTGGGGCGTTGACAACCCTGGCCACGTCTGTTGGGTAAGGAGAGGAGCGTGCCATTCGGGGGTCAGTGGTAAAACCAATCTGAGGATGTAGATATACAGTGTTAGGAGGTAAAGAAGTCCAGGTACATATAAAATAACATGGCAGATTCAGAAAGACCACAAGCAGGTAAAGCTACAGGAATAAGGCAGTGGAAAGAGCAATCTATGGGACTGGTGAATAGTGCTTGAAGCTACTAACAAACTTAAACAATACAGTGATGAGTATTTTCCAAAAAGTGATTCACATACAAACTGGACCTCCTGCAGCAAAGTTAGAGAGCATGCTATTCCTAAGCCTGTTGTTGCTGGGTTTTGCCTTTCAAATGACAAATATGAATCAATGGTTCTTTACTTTCCTGATATGTTACTGAATAAGCCTGAATGACTGGTTTTAACTAGAGCTTCTGCCCAATCTCCTATGTCCCTAAGAACTCCTGCTCAACACCACACACAGAGGTGAACAGCAAATAAAAAGCACATAACTTATGCAACATGCAGTGCCTGCAGAATGGCCAGGCAGCCTCGTACCTGGTTGTTGGCCACCACATGCACAGTGCCGTGTGTAGTGTAAGACGGGAGATCACTCAAGTGGAAGGTCTCATACACAATCCCTTGTCCAGCGAATGCAGCGTCTCCGTGTATAAGGACAGACATTACCTGTATGACCAGAGATAGGAAACATCTCAGCACGAGGATTCAGACACCTACAACTCGTACTTACCTCCTCCACCCACTGCTCCTCACCTTTTTACCCTCCGTATCACCACCATAGAACTGCTCGGCTTTGGTTTTGCCCTGGACGATAGGGTCACAAGCCTCAAGATGGGAAGGGTTGGCCACCAGAGACAGGGTGATGTTCCTCTCGGATACCCTGTTTATCCTTCTGTGGTACATTCCCAGGTGGTACTTAACGTCACCAGATCCCTAGAGCAGAAACGTGAGCATATCATACTCCTTCCTGCTTATGTCATAGTTTTATAATATAACGACACGTTCCCATGTTTACAGGCAAAATCAGCATTTACAGAACGCACCTCATCTGCAGCTTCCAGCTTGGAGTCAAACTGACAAAAAATCTGCTCCAACTCTTTCCTTATAACATTGGCCAAGACATTAAGACGACCTCTGTAGAGAATGGAAAAGGCGTCATATGAATGCATGCCTGGGAACACTAGGCACAGGGAGTTATGACTGCAGACAATGGAGTCAGAACATTTGTGCGGTGAAAGACGACCATAAGGACCAATGAGAGTTGGTTACACACGCAGATCACATAGATCATCAGTACCTGTGTGGCATTCCCATGATTACATAATCTACACCATTCTCACTGGATTTATCAATGATGGTTTTCAGGGCCGGTATTAGGACTTCACAGCCTTCTAGTCCAAATCGCTTCTCAGAAGACCACTTACGGTGGAGGAACTCCTCAAACCTGCATACAAGAATTACAATTATACTACGGTGTTTGCACACAAAGACTAGGAAATACTAGGAGGAAACTATAAGCCAGATAGGAGGCACTGTGGCCAATATGTAATCTCCCAGTATCAGTACCACTATGTATTACTGCCATATACTACTATAACAAAAATAAATGTACTCAAAAAAGCAAGCAATTATCTGCATGTGATAACAGTATAAAGTTACAATATGGAGTATAAACAGCTAATTTTCCCAAATCACAAATATGACCTGTAGAGCATAAAAGAGGGGACCTTTCTCGCCCCTTCTATCCTCCCTCACCACTTACTTTATATGAAGCTATGACACGTTTTCATTTCCTCCCATGCCACATATTTTCTTATTTTCAAGCCATACACTATTTAGCCTGTTTTATCTAAACGTCAACCAAAAAGATATCACAAATCCCTTTGATTCTGATATTCGTACTAAAACACACCCCATATCTACTATATACGCCCGTATCCGTTCTGAATAAGATCCTGAGACAGATATCCCAGCACTCACTAAACAGGCCTCACAGACCCCCACTCTTGATCCTGATGCCAACATACATTTTTACTAAACCTTAAAAACTTAGCCCGGCTAGTTCTTATCAAGAAATTCTCTACAACATTTTTCATTGGGCTTTTTTCTCCCCCAAGAGATGTTATTTAATGGGCACTGCTGAGAGGTCTGATCACTCAAAATGGCACGCACCCGAAGCTGATCTCTTTCACCGTCTCTGGGACTGCTCCCATATAACAAGCCTTTGGTATATACTACGGTCTCTTTGAAGTTATCATTTTAAGTTATGGGCATTATTTGGCCACATAGCTGATCAACCTTCAAACATGATATAAAAAATAAATAAATGACCATGCTCATCTCAGCAGTAGGCAAGAAATCAATCCTTCAACAACGAATTCATGATTCTGCACCTTCACTAGATATGGCGACTTCAAGGTTACTTTTTCTATTTACCATGGACTGGTTGGAAACCTCATTGAACAGAGAATCTTTAACCCCAGCATTGTTTAAATGGTGGGACAAATATAGTCAAACCTTGCCATCTCAAAGTAAGCGTGCAATTCAAACTGGTTTCCAATCTACCTCATGGTATACTCTCCGACTTCTACAAATCAAACCTCCTGCCGTCCTTTGACCCTACTTTTTTACTTTACCCCATTTCTTTCTTTATCTTTCTATGCTCCCTTACTCCCCTATCTTTATTTCTTGCTGGACGGCTGGATCGGTCCATGAATGGGTGGATGGCTCTGGTTTGAGAGCGAACAACGGTTTTATTGTTTACTTATTTCATTGTTTGATTGTTTTTCTTGATCTGATTTTGTTTTGATTTTATGTTGTTTAATTACGGTGGTTGTTTCTTTTATGGTTTTTTTACATCGTGATGATTTCATGGTCAAATCATACTTTATCTTTATATGCATTTTTTTTTACTTTTTATGACACTGTGATATTGAAAGACATGCTCCCTTTATTATTTTATTGCCATAGAAGATACATCATAAAGTCCCGTCATGCCTTGCCACAGTTTTGCTATTAGGGAATGCTAAAACTATGGCAAGGCATGCTGGGATGTGTAGTTTAACAACAGCTGGAGGGCCACAGTTTGGAAATAGCTGATGAAAATATTGGAAAATTGTGGTTTGTGCCTCATTTGTATTGCCATACTATTCATTGCTCCATTTCTACTGTACACAACTTTTGAAGTTAAAAAAATATTTTGTAAAAAAAATAAAAAAGATTAATCGAAGCGTGAAGAGAGTACAAACCAATCAGCTCCTGTCAGTTTTCAACACAATCTACGACATGGCAGTTATGCGCTGATTGGTTAGTACTTTATCCCCAAGAAACTATAAATCTCCCCCAAAAGGCCGCTGAGTGTTGGGAGTGCACAAAGAGAAAACAGCTGCAGGTACCGGATTTGGAGACTGTTAAAGTGAAATGTGATATAACATATATTGATTTGCTTTTGTAAGAATGGATTTTGCATAAAAAATTAACTACTGCTATTAAATAATAAAATATATTTTTTTCTAGCAGTGAAGAGCTGGGCAAGACATTATTATACTAGAGCAGCTGTTCTCAAACTGTGGGTCCTGACCATCTCAGCATGGGGTCGCGACTTCATTTTGCTGCCTGTCAGTGATCCAATCAGTCTGAAAAATCACACTGAATTGGCTGTTGCTTCATACTCCTCGCATCATTTTGTGCCACCACAATGCTGCCATGCATGTGCTGTCTGCTGACCACAGGTGTGTGGTAACCTCCTGGTAACTTGCTGGAGTCCTTTAATAATTATTATTGTTTGATGGGGTCCCAGAGCAAAAAAGTTTGAGGAACCCTGTGCTAGAGTGTGAACCGAAAATTGTATTCTTGCACCCATACACCCCCCACCCCGCCTTTACCTGCATAGGCATCAGTACATTGTGCAAACAGACCCAGACACACTCACAATTAGGTTAGTCATCTCACCTGGTTGACCTAACCAGCCTGGCAAGCAGAGTGCGCTTCTCCTCATTGGTGAACTGCATGATCCCCGGCCTCTCAAACTTGTGTCGGATCCATTGACATTGCTCCAGGTCATTGATAAACATGAACTCCACTCCAATGTGCTGGCAGTAAGAGGCCTGCACACATGAAAGAAGATGAAACAAGGCAGAAATAGGCAAGGTACTCAGTTATATAGAACACTCATCATTTCATCAATGGGCAACACCGGCGGGTAATCTCTCCTCACCTCTAGCCTCTTAATGATCTCTCGAAGGGGCAGTGCGGTCTCATTCCCTCCAATGAATGTAGTGGTTGGCAGATGGAAGACTTTGTCCAGGTCAGATTCCTCCAGCCCGTAAAACCCTGCGGAGGGCAGCGGTCAGAGACACAGACGGAGGAAGCGTTACAGAAGGAGTAGCACAATGCAGCCGTCCATGCAGAGAGGGTACAATGGCATTGGTGTGATATTTAGCGGGCAGGTGGATGGCATGGACCAGAGAACACAAATAGGAGGAGGGTACAGGCAGCACAGTGAAGGAGGAGAGAGGTTAAGATCACACGGAGTTGTAAGGTTATATATAGTTCCGGTGGGTGGTCCAGATTTGGAAGACAGACGATTAGACACAGGTGGCACAAAGTTAATGACAAGAAGCAGATGAGAACAAACAATGATAGGTGGTGGGAAGGGTAAAATACAGACATTAGTCTACAAATGACCCCAATGTACTTTTTTAATTACATTTTTCAACGTTTCCCCATTACAATAGGAGTAAGCAACAGTAACAAACAATATAACGCACCAACATACTCAAATAAAACAAATTATATGCCAAACCAATAAGTTCATTATAAACTTTCTTGCTACCATAAAAAAAAAAACAAGATACAATGTAGAAACACAACACCCACTACATTTGCTATATTACTTCCAACTGTCACACAAAGGGGAATCTTTACAGAATTATTCTCATTCACAGCTCCCTTTTATTCCAGCTTCCTTTGATGCTTTGCTGTCACATGGCTCTAATATTAAAGGGCTGTCTAGACATCTAGGAACAAGCTAAAGTAAAAACATGGTTAGCTACCGAATGTACTCTGCAAACACAACGTACATCACTCACAACAGATAGTGCTAGAACAACTGCTATACAAATCAGACCACAGAACAACAACCAGTCAAGCTCTGTTATCCAGTGACTGATACAGCTACAAATGAGGTATACCACGTAACAAACCCCCATCCTAATAGAATGGACGAGAAGATTTCAATTGAAAGGTGAATGTTGTTAGAAAACATGAGAGTCTACCTCATGTCTTTGCCTGCAGTGATTCTCTCAGTATATTCAGCAACATCTTACAGTAGTTTGCAGGGTCGCTGCTTGGGTTTGACAGGTGACCCTGGCCATACGGGTCAGTACTGGTTACTAAACTTGATAATTACATGTTTCTTATCACTGTACTAATTGTATAACAAGAATATAATACAATTTGCACCCAGTGTGCAGAACTGTACTGTGACCTTTGCACGTAAACACATTCCAGGAACCGTTCTTTAATTTATAGGACTTTTACAGGACACTAAACACCATTTGCAACTATAAAGGAGAACATAATGTTCTTTTATTAAACAAAAATTGTGAAATTGCCATTAGTCAAGAGTCGTGATAATAGGGATAGTGTATCATACTAGTATATATTACAACTAAAACCATGAGATTTGCTATTTTGTACCTATAGCCACACAACATATTTACATGTAATGCCTAACAGTACACCACATCCATACCTCATTTACATGTAATGCCTCACAGTACACCACATCCATACCTCATTTACATGTAATGCCTCACAGTACACCACATCCATACCTCATTTACATGTAATGCCTTACAGTACACCACATCCATACCTTATTTACATGTAATGCCTTACAGTACACCACATCCATACCTCATTTACATGTAATACCTTACAGTACACCACATCCATACCTCATTTACATGTAATGCCTTACAGTACACCACATCCATACCTCATTAAAATGTAATGCCTTACAGTACACCACATCCATACCTCATTTACACGTAATGCCTTACAGTACACCACATCCATACCTCATTTACACGTAATGCCTTACAGTACACCACATCCATACCTCATTTACACGTAATGCCTTACAGTACACCACATCCATACCTCATTTACATGTAATGCCTCACAGTACACCACATCCATACCTCATTTACATGTAATGCCTCACAGTACACCACATCCATACCTCATTTACATGTAATGCCTTACAGTACACCACATCCATACCTTATTTACATGTAATGCCTTACAGTACACCACATCCATACCTCATTTACATGTAATACCTTACAGTACACCACATCCATACCTCATTTACATGTAATGCCTTACAGTACACCACATCCATACCTCATTAAAATGTAATGCCTTACAGTACACCACATCCATACCTCATTTACATGTAATACCTTACAGTACACCACATCCATACCTCATTTACACGTAATGCCTTACAGTACACCACATCCATACCTCATTTACACGTAATGCCTTACAGTACACCACATCCATACCTCATTTACACGTAATGCCTTACAGTACACCACATCCATACCTCATTTACATGTAATACCTTACAGTACACCACATCCATACCTCATTTACATGTAATGCCTTACAGTACACAACAATCACATATCATTTACATATAGTGCCTTGCAGTACAGTACACCACAGCTAATTTACACACATTGCATTACAGGGCACCACATCCACAGATCATTTACATATAGTGCCTCAAACTATACCCCAACTCATCTCCATATAGTGCCTTTCAGTGCCCAACTCATTTACATATAATGCCTTACAGTACAGTACATCACATCCCACATTTACACACAATGTCTTGCAGTCCTAGTTTATGTGGAAACTCACATATGAACTCAGTCACATAAGTATGTTTAAGGGTGGATTATCACAATCTCAACCTTTGAAATACTTTAAGTACTAATGACTAAGGACTATGCCATTATTTATATGTAAATTAGAGTCATAATCTGGCATGTCCAATAAAAGCCCTGATACTGTATCGGGGAATGTACAAGTTACAGTGGATGATCTTGTAACCATTAGTTATTTAACATGATATTTAAACCACACCCTGAAACAATGCAGAACCAGTAGTCGGAATGGAAGTAGGGGACATACTAGTGTATTACTATCCAAGCTGTACTTGCAGCATTCACACATCATTGTCATAAGACTCCACAAGCGGTAAACGGTATACGGTCATTGGGTCGACACACTAAATGTCAACACGGTTGGAAAGCATTAGGTTGATAGTGTCTATGTCGACAGTCAAAAGGTCTACATGGGGTTTTCACCTTTTTTCTTTAAGCCGACAGGCAGTACTTCATGCCCTACCATTCGCTAGGTGGAAAACCCAATGTCGACCTTTTAACTGTCGACCTAATACTTGCGTGGTACTTCCAAATATGTTGACCTATTTCAGATGTCAACCTAAGCTGCGTCGACCTTTAGAGGTCAACCCAATGCATGTCGACCTTTGGTTGGTCAACCCAATGACCCATACCCCCACAAACATTGAATGGGAGTCACATTTTGTGTAACTCATCCTGCAAACACCACAATCGATATTTAAACAACCTTCCAACCATCCAGGCAGCAGGTGAGATCGCTTAGAAAATGCCCCTGAATCGCTACGTGTGTAGTCATAAGAGACAGTCAAGTGCCAAGATGGAGATAGGAGGGAGGATCACTAGGCAGCAGGGGAGGGCTGTGGAAAATGTACCGTACCTCCTACGGTGAGAACGCGAGGCCGATCCAGAAATGCTGGCAGGTTTGAGTGGGTTGGGAGAAGAGGATGCAGCACAAGGGGTCAGGGGTTAAGGGAAGAAGAATGCAGCACAAGGGGTCAGGGGTTGGGAGAAGAGGATTGCCGCATGGGGAAAAACAGAGAGGAGTTCTTAAATCTAGAATTTTAACGCCACAGGGAATGAGGGGGACCATCTTTGTGGGGGGGGGCTTGGAGCATGCGGCCGTGGTCCCGGTGTATGAGAGTCACTCTGCACAGTAAAAAGTCCAGACACATACAACTCTGCAGTAAACTAGTTTTTTCAATACAGGCTCATAAAAACAAGAAACAAAATAAAATAAACACACTCTCACACATACAGGTTTGAACAGAAACAACAGCACAAATGAAGGATACAAAGTCATTTTTCCCATGGCAGCGGCACTATTCCACAATATATAGAGGTCTCACCAAGGGGAACATTTCAATACAATTCACTGTAGCATCATGGACCAAAGCAATTCAGCTGGACAATGCCATCTTAATAGGGATATAGGCCCCCAAACTATCACTATTACGCCACTCCCTAATAGAAGCCTTACATGGGCATTGATTTGCTGCTTAACCTGTTGTTTCCATGGTGTCTTGCCCCCACCTGTACATGTACAGCACACTAGTATCCCTTGTTCCTCCATCAACGATGCGGCATCCCAGTGACTCTGATTGCATTCAATAGGATGTTCCAGGATAGGGGACTGCTGTCCTGATGGATAAACTCACCTGTGCAGCAGTCCATGTCCCACATCGCTTATCCTCATCTCACCCTGTATTATAAGCTTGCACTGTATACATGCTGTCAGTGTAAAATGCTATGGGCAGTGGGAGGCTACCTGTGAGGCTCTCAACTTAAGGGTCACTGCCAAAGCCTGCTTATAAACAAACCTGCACACTACTAAAGGCTGTATCACCACATACCAAAATACTAGGGGGTCCCAGTCAGAGCCCCAGTGTCAGATATTTTTACTAGGGCTGTAATACAGATGGAAGAATGGGAGAAGTCATAATCATTGCATGACGCATCCGACTACAGGTAAGAGCTCCTAAGCACAAGTTGAACCCAATTTCCAAGGAGCATCCCGGGAGAGCTCATTTGACACTTGCGATTTATTGCATGTAACTCCCTGGGAGCTGCAAGTGGGGACAGAATTCTAAAAAGCCTATTCAAAAGAATGGGTGGCGGTTGATTGGCCGAGAGAGCTATCGGAGAAAAGGGGTTTGAGAGCCGCACAAGGTTCTCCCCGCCGAGTGTGAATTGGGTCAAAGGGGACCCCTTTCACCGCTCTGGTGGGGTTCGGCCTGAGTTGCCTGTAACCAACTTTGTAGACGTAATGTCCCTTACGGGATAGGTGGTCTTTGTGTGTTGGTGGTGCTCCCCTGAGTCCAATATGTAAATGCAAAAAAGGGGGAGAGGGGAAAGTGGACTCTCTTTGTGGGGCACTCTTGTTTCTGATAATGAATTAAAATTTAACTTTTAATATTATTACTTTAATATAGGGCGGACATACTTTGTCCAACAGAAACCACAGGACAGACAAAAACAAACGACATAAAATTTGCAGTGAGTGGCCGAGAGAGCTGTCAGCCAATCAGCAGCCGGTCTATTCTTTATTTATTATTTTTTTTTTTAATGTCCAGCCCTCTGGGGATGCAGAGCAGAGAGAGCGCCTCTCCTGCCCACTCTGCAGATAGGTGTGTGCAGACACCGAATACAGACAGTATCAGACAGTATCATTTTTTAGCACTGTGGGTGCTAAAAAATGTACCCAAGATGTACCGCTGATGGCTGCACATACAAGTTCTTTTACATGCAGCCCGTCAGACCTCCGACTCCGGTCCAATGCGCGCAGGACAGTGCATCAGATCGGATATCATACACATGCAATTGGGGCCGACTTCACCCGATTTCTCGGCATGATCCTCCACAATTGGGGGAAATCGGGCCCAAATCGCATAGTGTATGGGGGCCTTTAGTAACACATTGTCACTAGTAGTGCACCTTTATCACATACAGTAATGGGACCTGGAAACTCATAAAGATGATGGAAGGCGTAATCTCGAATCACTGGCAAAACAACTAACACTGCAGCCATGTGCAGTGTATATAGGGCTGGGAATAACTACGTGGAGCTGTGGTGTGAATGGGGTCTGTCCTACATAGCAACCAATTTTCAAATACTGGGTTAGACCTGGGATTTTGGTGTGAAAGGAGTAACATTACAATGTACTGATTTGTAATGCCAATTGAAATAAACAGTATTTAATAGAGCATATGCTACTATTTATGTCAAGCTAGGTGTTTAAGAGAAAAGTAGCTTCATTATTTAGTTTAGTAAACTCTCATAGTAGTGACTAAATTGGTGTCTTATTCCATTTGATTTCACCATCTGTGCTAAAACATTGATTTCCTGAAAACCTGGACTGTTAGTGTGCCTTGATTACCGAGTTTAGGTTAGAGGCGAGTAAATAGCTAGATGCACTGGTGAGGGAACGAGGCTCATATGACAGAGAAGACTGCAATTGGAAAATCAACCAAATAAACAAAACCACTTTGTTGTACAGTTCTCAGATCAGAATGCAAACACATTATGCCCACACACCGCATGCAGTAACCCCCAAGCAGGCACAATCACATCCCCAACCTAATGCCAGCACACACCCTTTACATGCCGTATGCGGTTAGTTGTGCTCACTACGTGAACTAATCTATGTTAGCAGCTTTGGCTGTGACAGCAGCAGGAACTGTGTGGCCTAACATAGTAATTATCATACATTCTACAGCCAGAGGCCACACTAACAGCTTCCTTGGGTCAAGGACAGTGAGGGCAGACTTACTGTAACTCAAGTCATTTGCTTGATTACCTCCAGAAAGCTGGTAAGACATATAGGGGCAGATGTATTAAGCCTGGGAAAGTGATAAAGTGAAAGGTGATAATGCACCAGCCAATCAGCTCATAACTGTCAAGTTACAGACTGGGTTTGAAAAAATTACAGTTATGAGCCAATTGGCTGGTGTGTTTTTACCTTCCACTTTTTAATTTCTCCAGGCTTGCTAAATAGAGCCCATAGTAACAGGATGACCGCCAGCGGTGGCTCCACGGGTGGGGCTACGGCACAGTCCAAGATTCAAATAGGGGAAAAACAACAACTGCCAGTGAGTCAGTATGGAATGGCAGTTACTGTGCCCCCTCCATCCCTCCCCCCCAATTTCGTAGAGCTCACCCGGACCTCAAGAGATATCTGGGTCTGCCATTACATCATCGAGGCCCCAGGCGATCCCAATTCTCTAGGAAGGTTTTCTGATTTGGGATTACATGACACCCGTCATCATTACACGACAGGAAAAAGCTGTTAGTTGTGACCTCTGCACCTACGTTCTAACGAGCAGGGGACAGACATACATTGTAGGGGTGAGAGGGAGGCGCAGAAGCAGTGTTTATACTAGTAGTGCTATTGGCCCTCACCGAGTTTGTCTGAGGATGTGACAATGTCAGCTGGCACACAGGAATCCAGATCTGCATCCAGAATGCCAAGTGGGTCAAGCTGGGCAACATGGTGCCCGCGGATCTATACAGAGGAGAGGTGCCAGAGTAGGGTGGGGGAAGGGGACAGGAAATGTAGGTGCAGAAGAGTAAAGGGTGGAAAGGGGGAGGGGGAATAAATAACGGGAAGAGAGTGGATGATGGAGCAAATACAGAGGGTGGAGAGGATAGAGGCACCACATAAAATAACAAACAGACAGAGAAGGAGACAAGGAGGAAAGCAGAGAAGAGAGAAGTTACAATGAGTTTGATACAGTAATCCTCACCGACATTTGGAGGACCGACAATTACTGGAGTGTCATCAAAATTAACAGAGCTAATCCCGAGAGGATCAAGTTTTGCAATGTTGTGACCCCTTACCTAGAAACAATGACACAAACTGGTTAATGACTCCTCCCTCCCACCCACAGACAGCAATGATGTCATCAGTATGTGGATGGAAGGGGCTGCAGCCTCAGCATATACCACTGGTAAGTAATGACATTATCCCAGGTCATATACTGAGGGTTCTTCCACAGTCAGACAGTGATTGTGAATACTCAGCAACATTTCCCATTACACAACTACAGTGTACGGTGTTTACATTCATTAAAGACACAAAACCCCTAAAGATAACATTCATTTAGGAAGTTGTGTGTGCAAGCAGCAGCATAAATGGTTCATGTACATGGCTATACAGTATTATCACGTGTGTGCTAATACGTCAGTGCAAACAGTGGTACTCAAAATCCTTCTTTAAAAGACACTGATAACATGGA